>NC_040042.1:19210677-19457631 GCF_003713205.1 Coffea eugenioides | reverse complement strand
TTTAATTGGGTATCGAAACGAAATTGGATTGGTACCAAAATTGGCAGTATTTTACTCCCATATGAAAGGTACCACTCTATCAAATTTCAGGGAAAAATACTTTCGGTAAGATAGTTAATTAGTCAACCAAAGTTCAGGAAAATTATAAGGCAATCTGCCTTGAGACTTTCATTACCCATTTCAAAACGTTTAATCAAGCAAACTATAAAATCATGGTTCATTTGTGAGATAAAGGCCTCAGAAACATCCATAATGCCTTTGGTAAGTGTTTAGTATCAAGAACATCAATTAACAAGTTCACTCCAATATCTTGTTCCAAACCAGTCCAACATTAGGGTTTTTCCAAAACAGAGCAGTCCACTTGTTTCAGTCACAACTCAGTCAATTTAACTCGAAATCGAGCATGGCTTACGCCGTTGGAAAATACGTTCATAGGGGTAAAATATCACAGAAGAAATCATTTCCAAATTTGGCACCAATCTGGTTCAAAATCGGGCATCAAGTTGCTGCCTGAACACTTCATTCCAGATGAACAGAGCAACAGGACAGCGAACTTAAAACATTTGGTTCGGCTTGCTCACAAAGAATCAGAACGTGCATTATATACCAAATTAAAGCCAGGAATGTCTAGTTTCCAACGCCATCAACTGTACATGATTTCGACATCCGAGGACAGAGTTATAGCCAAAATACTACCACTGGTCAGAATCATACGCGAACAGTTTTCCAGAATGCTAGTTTCTCAAGAAAAATTCATTTGCTCAATCAAACCTCAATATTTTTCAATGAAATTTTTCACACATCTAATACATCCTATAAACATCCAATTCAAGCCGTTAGACCATTAAAAATTGGCCTGGAAATGGCCGAACATGGCAGGGGCAAAATCGGGAATTTTAGCTTCTTACACCCAATGATGTTTCTACTAATTTCCCACCACTAATGCATCATTATAACCACTAAACCAACAATATAATCACCATCAATCATCACATCAGCAACAATAACTCAAGTGTGGGAATTCCAAGAGCCCACTAGAACATTTTACAACCATATCAAGCTAACCAAAAGCATGCATGAACTTAACAAGGTAAGATAGCTTCCAAACTTCAAGTTTTCAAGAGGGGATCATCACTTACTTTGGGTTGATGTTCAGCACAATTTTCGGCCCTCTATTACCCCAGAAAAACCGTGCTTTCCAGCCCTTGTTTGCAGCTCAAAATGATCCTCAAGTGTCAAGCTAGGTGTGGTGCACGTTTGGTTAAATTTGGAGATGATTTGGAGTGGTTTTGAGTGAGATTAGTGAGCAGAAATTTTGTTGCAAATGAGTTAGAGAGAGGAGGGAGCTGGTCGGCAATGAGGAGAGAGAAGGTGGAGGGAAATCTGATTTCCTTTAGCTTCCAAGAGAAGGTGAAATAAGTGGTGGTAATTTACCCAAAAGTCAACTCTCATTAGGGGCCGTTTGGTGCGATTACGGCTCGATTTTCTCGCGCGTTTGGTTCACTAGTACACTAAACCTCTAATGCATATATATTCATGTAAATATTCTTCACTCTTAATTGTCTCGAAATAAGGGTCTAAAGTCCCTCAAATGAAGTCGTGCGTGTGAAAACGCGTACCGTCAATTTTACCGCTATAACGCGAAACTTCCGAGAAATTCTTATAACGATAGCACTATTAACTATCACTTGAGTTTTTATTCATAAGATTACCTATTTTAGGACCATAGTACGAGTCTCCAATATTCCAAGCTTATTGTACTACTACGCGGATAAAATCTCCAAGTACTATTCGCTATTTTTACTAAACGCGCCCTAGGAAATTATTTTTTTGAACGAGTCACTTTAAAAATATAACGAAATTATATTACCATGTATTTAGGTCTAATATGACTAGAAAATATTCCTTGGGATAAAAATCCAATTAAATAATTTATTAAGCCAAAAATTAGGCATAAAATAATAGTTTTTACGGGTCCTCACACTCTTAGCTTTCCAAGTAACTCCACAAAACAACTCACAAACACTCCCTTAAGGGTTTCTATGGAACGAAAACAAGAGTAAATGGTTGATTTGGTAGATTGGAGCAAGATTGGAGCAAACTTGGAGAGCTTTCTTTCTTCCTTTCTTGAGAGAGAGGGCCGGCCACTAGAGCTTGGAAATTGAGCAATTTTTGGTAAATTTTTAGTTTATTAAGTCAAATGGTAAGACATGGAATAGTAGTCAAAAGTTTCTACCAACCCTATGGTGACACTTGTCACCATCATTAATGTATCTCTATCTTTTTGTTTCCTCTCACACCAATCCAAATAGCACCCTCTAATTATCTCTTAACACCCGATAATTAATTCCAGTATCCAAAACTTAACCTAGTTGGCCGAATTTTTCTGAACTTTTCGCCCTAGTGGGTCCCACGTCCGGTATACGCTCTTAATTTCTCAAAACCTATTCGATACTAGAAAAATCATCTAAAAACTATATCTGCTCCTTAAAAAATATCTAGAAATTTTCCTAATCACGAAAATGCAGAAAACAAGCCATGAAAGATAATAAAAACCTAGAAAGAAATGGGAAAATTACGGGTTCTCACACAAATACCTAAATCTTTGACCAAGACTTTGACTAAGATTAGTCTTATCTTTTACTTTGGAGTAAGCTTTCCATTTCACCACAAAAATTCAAGCTTCTTTTCCTCTTGATGGCCGAACTATAGAGAGAGAAAAGGAGAGAAAAGAAACCAATTATAACTTGATTTCTTGCTCTATCCATGAGAATCCAAAACACTAACCCGAATCCTACCGATTAATCTTGAGTTAAGATTGGAGGGAAGCTTTTGTGAGTTACTTGGGGAAGAAAGGTCTTGAATTGCTTGTTATCTTGGGGTTTTGAGGTAAAATGTGAGAACCCTCACTTTAAAAGTCAATTTTTCTAAACTACATGCCTTACTCTAAAAAAGAAACCACGGATTATAAGCCCTAGCATTGTATCCCCTATGTGTTATCGTATACA
Source organism: Coffea eugenioides (assembly GCF_003713205.1). Taxonomy (NCBI): domain Eukaryota; kingdom Viridiplantae; phylum Streptophyta; class Magnoliopsida; order Gentianales; family Rubiaceae; genus Coffea; species Coffea eugenioides. Next base: position 19,454,623 of record NC_040042.1, on the reverse strand, counting down.
CTAAGAAATTAAAACATTTTTCTTGAGTTAGTTGTAACTATTTCACCACTTATAATATACCCTTGCATAGCATTCTACATGTATTAAAACAATTTCCATGCATTACATTTCATATCCTTACTTTTAGCTAAAACAATTTTGTTGAGTTAGTTTCTTTTTCCACCACTTACATTGTACCAAGTGCCTTACCCTAGGATTTAAATTACTTATTCTATGCCCTTACAATATATTTTCTATATGTTATAGTAATTTCCATGTATAACATTCCATTTCATTGTAATTGAAGAAAAATATTTTCTTGAGTTTGTTTAAATTAATGCACCACTTGAAATTGACCAAGTGTTCTTTTCTTAAGTAGTAGAGATTTTTGTGTGAGATTAGAGTTGTTAAACAATTATTGGTACATTTGGAAAGTTAAGAGAACCATTAGTCAAAGATTAAGAAAGTCTAGGTTACTAATGGAGCCATGTGGCAAAACCCTAGCCATGGGTTTGTTTGACTAAGGAATTAGAAAACAATTTAAAGACTAAACTTGGTTCCTTTTTAACCCTTGTTGGCCGAATTTCTTAGCACAAAAAGGGGGAAGAGAGAGAGCTCCATATACTTACCTTGAACCCTAGAAAAAAAAATCAAGAACAAAAATCCAAAGAAGAAAGATCTAGAGTTTGTGAGAAAATTTCCTTCAATCTTTGAGGTTGTTTCAAGCCTAAAGCTTCTATTGTGGTGGTTTGTTTGGTGACCAAAGCAACTTGTAAGTAAGGTATGTAATCTTTAAAATTTGGGTTTATGATGTTATATCATCTACTTGAGGTTGAAATGGTGAAAAACAACTTGTTATGGTTGAATTTGGGGTTAGTTTCTTGAGTTAATCAAGTAATGGTTAGGTTTACTAATATGCATACCAAGTGTTTGATGAAATGTCTAACCCTTATTCATGTGTGTTTATGAAGTATTGATATGTTTTAAACCCCTATTTAGTTGGATCTAATACTTGTTATGTGCAAGGAATGAAAATAACAAGAAGAGTAGAAGTTAGAAATTTTTAAAGTGTGCTGACCGAAACTTTTTAAGCTTGCTGCCCGGTTTTTCCTTGATATTTTCATGCACATTTTGGCTACAAATGTGAGTTTATATGTTGGGTTATGTGTGTGGAGGTTGTCTACAAAAAATTAGCCAATTTGGTTGAATAAATTTTGAGTTATAAACAAAGGAGGAAAACTGGACTAGGTCCAGAAATTTTCTGTCCAGCAATCTTGTTAAGGTCATAACGTGTTACTCACTGATCGGAATTGAGTGCCGTTTGTGGCAATTGAAAGTAGACTCTTAGAGCTTTAAAACGGTACAAAGCTCATTTTCTGGTTCATCCCGAGCGATCCGTGGCGAGTCTGGAAAGTTGGCTGTCCGGGCGGTACTGTTCATCCGAGACAGTCCAGAAAGTTCATTTGGTTTCTTAATTTTGAGCCACTTATGTTGGGATTTTGGAAATGGTTTCTTCTAGACAAATTTAGCCTTATGAACCTAGTTTCCAATGCAACTGACGGAACCTAATTCCGACTTTTCCACAATGAGCAATGACCTTTTCCCGAGGCTGGCCGGGCGAGACAGTTTAACCCGTAATGAAGCCTTTGAGCTTTAGTGAAACTTTTCTTTTGCCAAACTTTCATGTACATACTAGACTTGTTTTCCATGAACTTTCACCGTGGTTTAGACCCTATTTGCATGCCGGATTAAGTAGCTTAAGCTACTCACTTGGCCTCTTAATGAACCTATACTTTAGTAGGGAACGAATCCAATTATTAATGTTTTCACTCGTTGACCTAGGTTTGGGCAACGACGGTGATCGTAACTGAGACGTTTGACGTCGATTATTACTTTTGCTTGACAGGTGAGTGTTCCACTACCTGCTACTTGTTATGTGAAATATTTGTGTACTTGAAAGTATTGAATTGTTATTGTTTGAGCCAAACACTGTTTTAATTAAAATTGAGGCGAGTGTGTACTTTATCGCACTCGATCTTCCTTGTTTTTTTTCTTTTCACTGAGGCTCTACTTACTGAGTGAATTAACATGAAATGAGATATTGCTATACATGACTGTGCTTAAGTTGCGTGGATGACATTCCACCAACTACTGTTACTGTTTGGGTACCCAACCTCATAGGTGAGTCGGTTGTATCGAGCCAGCAAGGGCTTGGTCAAGAAGGCCGATAAACCTTGAGGACTGTTTACTGTTCACTGGAAATTGAATCTTGCTTGGAGGTCCCTGGTGAAGCATAGCCGTTGTGCTTGCTTGTTGTGTTGTCCAGCACCACCAGTGATAAAATCCTCGGCTTGATACTGTTTTATTGGAATCCTTGAGCATTGGAAACTCGGATTCCTGGTATACTCGAGTATTACCAAACTACTGTTTATGGAGTGCGGGCCCGGTGGGGGGTTGTTTGGTGGACGGAGACTGGTGAAAGTGGTGTTCTACGGACCTATATACTGTTACAAGTGTTGACGGAGTGTCAACAGAAGGCAATTATGATCAAGCTCAAGTGGACCTTTGGCTTTTGAAAGCCACCCGTATCCTTGAATTGAACTGTGATTAAACTGTTATTTTACTGTACGGTGTTTAGTTGGCTATTTTGTGATTTTATGTGGCTATGTGTTTACTTGTTTTGCCTGGAACCTCACTGGGCTTTAGCTCACCCCATTCCTTTTGTTTTCCTTAACAGATCGGGAAGGGATTTGATCGAGGGCTTTCTTAGCTTTATTTTGCCGTTCTTGCGTTTTGAGGCTGTAACTTTCGTTTAAGCAGACTTGTAAGCTTGAATTCTTAAGGATGATTTATACTATGTAATTTTGAGTGAAGCGTGGTAAGTTGGCATGCGATGATATATGTACTAAGCTGAATTGTTGGATTAGTGATTATGTTTGAGTTAGGGTTTCAATCCCCTGCATTGTCAAATGTTACATTCGTTTCATTGATGATATTAGTACTTTGAACGACTGAGTCCTGGCGAGAGCTGGGCCGTCAGTCCGCTGATACCCTAGGCTTTGCCCTAGGGAGAGGTGGGGCTGTCACAGTTGGTATCAGAGCCTTGACTTCAGATCCTTATAGTAAATCTTAGACTTAAACGTTTGGGATGCTGGACTGTTGGATTGGTTTCAAAGTTAAGTGACCAATGAAAGGGATAAAAATTACAGCCTAGGGTTGAATTGGCCTGGATGAGTTAGGTATTTTCGACTTGAGGATTATATGTCATTATTTCCCCTTAAGAGTGCTTATGTTTATCTACACTTTGTGTAGGATGGCCGGATCGTGTGGCCCTAGCGATAGATCGGTTGGCGAGATGCCCTATGAGGACTTACCGATGATTAGATACCAGACCAGGCCCAGAGGAGCTAGAGCTTATTGAAGCCCATGTGACTGCTATGGGCATTGCGAGTGTCGGCATAGTTACACTTATCCTAATGAAATAGCTCTGGCCGTAGTGAAAGAGCGGAAAGTCCTAGCAAGGGACAATGCTAGGCTTGGATTTGAAGCGAAGTACCTGAAGAAAACTATTGAAATGCAAGCTCAACGGACTAAGGAACTTGAATACGATGTGGTCAAGGGCCGAGAAAGGGTTGATGATCTGAGCGCGCAGCTTGGAGAAGCTCAAGAGCGCATGGTTAAAAGGGCTAGGAAAGTGAGGGTTAGAGCTGAATCGATCCTTAACATATGTGGTGACTTACTTGGGGAAGAGAGCAATGAAGCTTCTCACGTAGGAAGCGAGGTTGGAGATGAACCCGCCCAGTCTGGTGGATCCATTAGTCCCACGGTGGACTAAACTCCTACTCCTAGGCTACACTTTTGGATGATTTTGACTATTGTACATAGGCAGGATAGGGGAGGTTGTGACTCGGTGGTTGTACAGTTTTCTTTTGACCACTTGTGCTAGGTTTTGTTTGATATGACTGTACGACTATATCTGTACTCTTGAAGCTTGTACTTGCTACTTTTGGTCCTGTTATCTTATAAATGACTGTTAATAGCCCTTATGTACAATGTTTTGACTATTGACTTGGATTTTTGACCTTGGATTTTGACTGTTGACTATTGACTTTGACTTTATTCCGACATTGGCCTTTAATTGCTTTGTATTTTCACTCATCTATTGTGACTCCTATTTCATTTATTTGACTTTTGAAAATGAATAAATATCTGTCATGTACCAACACGTACTTACCCGTTGTTATGATACTTGGGCCCTAGACTAGTGAGTAACAATGGAGACTAGACGGTGATATGGTTGGGGCCAGGGGTGTGGATCTAGGTAGGTCCAGGACTAAGAGGAGGAATAAAGGTCTGTAGTCAATTAGAACCAAGGACCCGAATGTGGAGAAGGAGACCAGATAGTTACAGCTATCAATCGTATGACTGATCTACTGTTTACTGGCCCGTTCGGTTGACCAACAAGGTCAAACACCGGGTAACTAATAAAGGAACCTTGAAGTAAGTGAAGATAGAGCCCCGAAACGGTTCCAAAAGTTCGCACCTCCTAAATCTCTTGGAGAACTAGATCTCGAAATTGCCGAGAACTGGGTTGAAAGAATGGAAGATATTTTTGCTGCTTCGTGGGGTCTCTGCGCAAACTGATCTTGTGGCCATGTGGTGTTATTGTTCCGATTATGTGAGTCAGTGGAAAGGACTAGGTGCTCTTCTTAGGCGTAAGTTATGACTCATGACTGTTATAAGCGTAAACCCTTTATCATGATACTTGGGGAAGGTAGATATGTACGTCGGGTAGGAATCTCTAATATGTGTGATTTACTCTTGAGACTGGCCAGCTCGAGTTATGAATTACCTTATTGTGGATTCTTGTACTTGAGTACCAAAAAGTGGAGAGCCCTAGAATAAGGGTCTGTATCTTGATTGCACTTGAGATAAGTTTTGATGGCAAAAGTCAAAGCACGAAAGATCCTAATATTTGACCTAGTTATTGGACTGAATGAGGGAACGAATTTCCGAAGCTATCATGGACTAATCTCGAAATAGTCTGACAGGGTTTCTATAGACGGTAGCTAGATTGTGCTGTACGTCGAGAAATTTGCACTGAAGACCTATTTCCTTCACTCATGACTGTGAAGGCATGATAAGTGTTTAATTCGAATGTGAGGCGGTTTGATTACAACTACATTGATATTTCTACTCCTCTTGTGACATTATTTCCTATACTTCCTTGACACCTATCCACTAATGTCAAAGTATGGATTTGTTTTGATTATTATAGTGTTGAGATCAAGAGTTTTGGAATTTTGTATGGGGATTGGAGAAAAGAATTGGGTTCTATACTTGTACGCAAAAGCTTGAGATAAGGTGTGGAACTTTTGATATACAAAATACGCTTTAGGGTTTCACTATGTACATAAGTGGCAATGGTACTTCTTGTGTTAAGACACCATAATAGAAATAAGTGGCATAGTATCTTGAAGTATTGCCCCACTTGTGTTCTGCTTTCTCGTCTATCTCAATTGAGAATAGCTAAGTTTAATTCCTCGTGGTCGGATTGGAAATGAATGAACTTAAAAGTTATATGACTAGACCTTCTACGAAGCCAATCATAATTAGAGTTGCCTGGCAAGCTACTATCGATAAGTGAATCGGTGAGATGACAAAGGTGATTGATCTGCATGAGAAAATAGAGACTATTCAAAAAGAAGTAGAGTTCCAAAAGAGATGAACTGAGTACTGGGAAAGATGATGGGAACCAAAATACCTAGAGAACATTGAACTACCGTATCGGGACATACAATTGAAAGGAAATATGAAGGGGTTCCAGAAGAGGTACAGAATAAGTTTGCATCAGTACATTTGCCTAGTTGAATAGCCATTAATGAGGTTTTGCCCGGATAAGTTATAATCATTGGACTATGCATAGTGACATTTTTTTTATATAGCAAGATGTATTCCCTTAGGAACAGTGGACTTGGTACCTGCCGTTTTAATAAGTGCTATGAAATATTGGTGGTTGTGCAGTATTGGATCCTTATCCCCGAGTTTATTGCCTTACTTTGGTCTTTGAGTTAAAAATTTATCGTTTGTCGCTCGAAGGGAAGAAATGATTTAATATACAGTGCATGGGTTAAAGAGCCAGTAAGAATAGTAACCATGTTGTAACTCTTCTTTTATCGAGATTAAGGTTTGCATCACATTTTTCACCTTGACTAAATCAACAATTTGACTGAATTGTCTTCATCTTCCCTCTTACTTGGCCGAACCAAGAGAGAAGAGAAACCAAAGAGAGACCTCCAACTCCAACCTCAATTTTGTACTTGAATCTGAAGTTACTCCGTGGAAATGTTAACTAAGAAAGATTTCAAGGTATTGGTGGAGCGATTTTTGAGGAAGAAGCCCTGGATTTCCATCTTTCTTGAGGTTACAAGGTAACTTTGGCTAGCAATTTTCCTCTACTACCAATATAGGTAAACTAGTGGATTAAGGTAGTACTTTTGGTAGCTTTATGGAAAATTTCATGGGTTGAACTAGTGTTGTGGTAATTTATAGTTTTATGGTGAATTTTCTACCACACGTCATGCTTAACTATTGACCATGGCCTGATAGCTTTGGTATGACTTGCCTAAAGAAAATTCTAGCTTGTGATTAAGAATTTCAGCTTCGGGTTTCATTTTGCTAAACTTGAGTAGAGACGGTTATATGCTTGATGTAGTGAGATGTTGGCTTGGTATGCATATGCTTGAGTTAAAGCTGTTTTATGGAAAGAATGAAACCTTGAATTAGCTGGAAAAGTAGTAAAAACAAAGGATGTACCGCTGAAAATTGTCCGCAGAAAACCTTGGGCAGTTTTAGGAAACCTATTATATCTTGATGGAAAAAAAAAGAGAATTGAGCTTTGTTTGTTATTTTTGCAACTAGATTTAGAGTACTATCAGCTATGAAAAGTCCAGCATTGTTCTCAATTTCCATGAATATCTGTGATTTTGCAAAATTGACAAAATCGCATACATGTTCTGTCTTTCACTGGGTGGAACCCAAAATTTTGGTGGGAATTTGACTGACTTGTGGATTGGATCTTATAATGGTACCTTCTAGAAAGTTGTAACCCTTTGAATCTATTTTTCGACCGTATAAAGTTTATAAATTGTGGACTTAAGAAGCTTGAGATATGATTTTTCAAATGGTATCATGCAATACTGAAAATTTTTTTTTCTGTTTTCCTAGAACTGGTCCTACTTTTATTTCCAACTCTAGGATTGGAGTTGGTAAATTACCTTGAGGTGGGTTTATGAGTGGAATCGAGGCTTAGATGAAAGGAAAATGAGTTCTTCAAATCATTTCAGGTCAAACAATTTATAACTTTGTATTTTGATTGTCTTTTCTGCTCTAAATGACTTTTGCAACAGTGATTAGCAAGTACATGAGAATTACTCCTCGATTGGAACAAGCAAGTACTATATTCTGATAAATTATACGAGTGTAAAACTTGTAAATTGATGCATGTGCTAAATAACGTTTGGAACCTCCCTTTCTTCATATACTTTGGCTTTGTCTTGCTAGTATTTAACTATAGTGTGTGACTACAGAACTTGAAAAAAAAAAAAAGTTCAAAAGGACATTCGTGCAAAATATCCTGAGCCAAGAAAAGAATTTCGAGGACGAAATTCTTAAAGGGGGAGTGAGTGTGAGAACCCTCACTTTAAAAGTCAATTTTTCTAAACTACATGCCTTACTCTAAGAATGAAACCACGGATTATAAGCCCTAGCATTGTATCCCCTATGTGTTATCGTATACACTAAGAAATTAAAACATTTTTCTTGAGTTAGTTGTAACTATTTCACCACTTATAATATACCCTTGCATAGCATTCTACATGTATTAAAACAATTTCCATGCATTACATTTCATATCCTTACTTTTAGCTAAAACAATTTTGTTGAGTTAGTTTCTTTTTCCACCACTTACATTGTACCAAGTGCCTTACCCTAGGATTTAAATTACTTATTCTATGCCCTTACAATATATTTTCTATATGTTATAGTAATTTCCATGTATAACATTCCATTTCATTGTAATTGAAGAAAAATATTTTCTTGAGTTTGTTTAAATTAATGCACCACTTGAAATTGACCAAGTGTTCTTTTCTTAAGTAGTAGAGATTTTTGTGTGAGATTAGAGTTGTTAAACAATTATGGATACATTTGGAAAGTTAAGAGAACCATTAGTCAAAGATTAAGAAAGTCTAGGTTACTAATGGAGCCATGTGGCAAAACCCTAGCCATGGGTTTGTTTGACTAAGGAATTAGAAAACAATTTAAAGACTAAACTTGGTTCCTTTTTAACCCTTGTTGGCCGAATTTCTTAGCACAAAAAGGGGGAAGAGAGAGAGCTACATATACTTACCTTGAACCCTAGAAAAAAAAAATAAAACAACCAAGAACAAAAATCCAAAGAAGAAAGATCTAGAGTTTGTGAGAAAATTTCCTTCAATCTTTGAGGTTGTTTCAAGGCTAAAGCTTCTATTGTGGTGGTTTGTTTGGTGACCAAAGCAACTTGTAAGTAAGGTATGTAATCTTTAAAATTTGGGTTTATACGAAATATGGGCCGCTTATGGGCCATGTTTTGGGCTGCAAGAGATTGAATCTTTTAGTAATAGTTAGTAGTTTATTTTCTAGATTTCTATTTTATTTGCTATGAATAAATTCGGTCCAAGACCTCATGTTGAGTTGGATCCGATTTATAGAGTCTAGGCTCACTATAACTTAAATTGGTTAATTAGCTTTTATTGGGTTATGTTGGGCCAGCTTAAAGCTTTCATTGGATCGATTATAAGCTGACCAGTAGATAGGGATTTGAGTAGTGGAATCGGGCCAAAGGCCTAGCCTAGCCGAGTTAGGGTTTTCAAGTCACTTTAGGTTTTCAAGTTGTAAGGCTGTATATAGCCTAGGTTTTCATTCATTAAAGGACAATTCAGATTTTTATAAAATATTTGTGAGTTTATTCACTCTCTCTTGCCTCAAGAGAATTTCCTTTGAATACTTGAGAATTAATCTCAAGCTGTTCATCGAACTTATCAATCAAGTAGTCTCCTTGATTGTGGCGTTCTTCTATCTATACTTTTGGTTCACTAAATTTGCTAGTCTTGGGTTAAGGATTATCCTTAGTTCGTGGCTCGTGATTCTAGAAGGGTCAAAGTTCCGCAAACCCACTCAACTTGGTGTTCGTCTAGATCCGTCGCACGTCAGTTGGTATCCAGAGCTAGTCGACGACATCAAGTATATTCCGTTGAGTTTGTTCGTAAGCTTTCTAGTCAATTTTATTTTGCAATTCTGGTCGTGTCTTCCTTTGTGTCAAGTCCGGTCATTATTACAAAAAAAAAAAATTTCTGTCCGCCTTTGTTGTCTTGTTGAGTCACTCTTTGATTTCTTTTGCTTCGTGTCCACTTCGTGCATTACTTGTTGTGTGATTCTGTCTTGAAGCCTGCCTTCAAGTGTAGCCGTGTTTTGTTCGTTGCATATTCTGTTTAAATATCAAACAAAAAAAAATAAAAAAATTCTGCGACGGCTAGGGTTTTCACTTGCAACTAGGGTTTTCCTTGGGCACAAGTTTCTTACCGAATCTGTCCAAACTTTAGTTTATTCCACCAAGTTGTTTTCATTAATTTCCTAAACTGATTTTTGTGGTTAAACTTGTTTGGGGTTGGAATCTTGAAGAGGGACTACAATAATCTAGGGTTTCTTGAGTTCCTTGAAACTAATCTTGAAGTCTTGAAACTTTGATACATGTCTTGATAGTTGTTGGAGGATTGAAGGAGAACATTGGTTTGACATTAACATTCTGGAATTTTACCCAAAAACAGCCGAGTAATTGTGTGTTTTAGAGTCAAAAAAAAAAGGAAGAAAAGAGAAAAGGCATTCGGGTAGCAAGCAACAAAGAAAGAAGCCGAAATTTTATTGACCAAGCTGTCTTGTTACTCCTTGTTCCAAACCAAACCAGAAACTACACCAGGAAAAAAAAAAGAAAAAAAGAAAAGAAACTCAAAAATTCTGTCCAACCTCTTCTTGAAAGTCTCGAACACCTTGCGTCTTGATCACTTGAACAACCCTTGCTTGAGGTTCTTGATTATCTTGGGCCTTAAAAACTTGCACTTGCCTTCGTATAAAAAGTTTCTTGTACGTTCTTGCATCCATACGGGGCTTCCTTGGTTTAGGAGTAAATCTCTTGGGAATTTCTTGAGCAAGCCGCTTGGGGGACTCTTGAGTGACAATACTCTCGTTGTCTTGAGAAGCCATTTCCTTGAAACAAGAAACAAAACTGCCGTGGCCTTGTCTAAGGAAGAGAGAACAGAATTGTGTGTTGCGTCTTGAAGGAGAAAGGCCGAATTGTTGGCAAGCTAAGGGCGGCTGGAGAGAGGAAATTTTAGTGAGGGATAGTCGACTTTTTGAAGGCTTCAAGAAGACAAGAAATCTGGAATTTTTTCGTGGAAGCAATTCTGATTTGATAAGGTAACAAATCTGGAAATTTTCAGCGGTTAGGAAGCTACCAAATTCTGTTTTGCAGCTGACTTTGGAAGGTTTAAAAGGAGCAGAAATCTGGAAATTTTTTAGCTACCAAATTCTGTTTTGCAGCCGACTTTGGAAGGTTTAAAAGGAGCAGAAATCTGGAAATTTTTTAGCTACCAAATTCTGTTTTGCAGCCGACTTTGGGAGGTTTCAAAAGAGAAGGAAATCTGGATTTTTTTTTGGGAACAATTCTGATTTGTTATAGCCGACTTTAGGAAGGCTTTTGGAGAGGGAATCTGGAAAAATTTTGGTAATAATTCTGTTTGGTTAGCCGACTTTAAGGAAATTTCCAAATAAGTCCAACACCTAACTTGTTTCCAAAAATCAATTGGGCAATTAAGTAAAGCACTTGGGAACTCCATCATCGTACTTGGACTTTCTTTTTTTCTTTGTACATCAATTCTTTCCTCTTCCATTCCTTATTCATTACTTGAGCTTTCCATTTCTACTTTTTGTTTCCTTGTTCTTTTGATACAATTGGGAGCTATTTTGATTAAAGTTTGATTGAACTTCCTTGAGAAAATTTCTGATTTCTTCAAAGGAAACAAACAAGTGGTTTGAGCAGTGAATTGGTGAGATCATTAGAGTGTTTTAAACACTTGAGCAAAACACGAGAGTGAGCGAAACACGTAAGGGAGCGAGTGAGGACTGTTCTACTAATTTTTGTTGAGTTTTGCAGGTAATAAAAGTATGAGACAAACGAATGCTCAACTGGAGCTTCACCATCTTGTGCCTAAAGGAGTAAATACTGTGGCATTGCGTGAGATAACTGAGCAATTGGAAATCATCAAAGCTCAAAAAAATGATTGGTTTTATACACGTTGCCATATCAAGGATAAAGTTTGCAGCTTAGCCATTGATAAGGGTTGTGAAGTTAATCTCGCAAGTACTGTCTTGGTTGAGAAATTGAATCTTCCAACCATTGATCATCTTCGACCTTACAAGTTGCAAAGTGATAGTGGTGATATTTGGATTACTAAGCACACACTTGTTCCTTTTCGTATTGGTCAATACGTGGATGAGGTGTTGTGTGATGTGGTTCCTATTCAAGTGACGCATGTGCTGTTGGGACAATGGTGGATGTTTAATCGAGAAGTCAAATATGATGGATATACTAATAAGTATTCCTTCACATTTAATGGCCGTCGTACCAGGCTTGTGTCGCTTAACTCTAAGCAACTTTGTATTGATCTAGCATACATGAAGAGTGAGCATGAGCGTTATAGTATGAAGAAAGAGCTGGAGGAGAGAATTGTGACTGAAGAGGTAAAATTCGAGGGAGTTGAAAAGGAGAAAGAGGTTGAGAATAATGAGGGGAAAAAGTCAGCTACTGAGCATGAAAAAGAGATTAAAAATTCTAAGAGTAAGCTGATTGTGAGAAAGGATGTGAGATCATATGTTTTTTCTAACGATCTTGACTCTACTTTGTTTAGTGTTTCTACTTTTATGCAGGTTAAGCAAGGAAAAATTGAGTTGATCTTGGCATGTTCTATGCCTAAATCCATTGGTGAATATCAAACTTTTCATGGAGTTTGCACCTTAAGTGTTGTCTCTCTTTGTCATCCACTGATGTTCAACGTCAACCATGAGCCTGATTTGCTTGTTGGGAGGAATAATGAAGTTTCAAAGGGAGTTTCTACACTTGAAACTTGTTATACATTTCCTTCTTATTTTGTTGGTGACAATCCTTTCCTCATTGGTCCAAATTCTGATTCCTTTCAACCTGGTTTTATTCTTCAATTTGAGGGTTCAAAAGCTACCTATCTCGATCTTGTTCCATTTGTGCAAGATAGGCCATACCCACAACAACTTGCAATGAATTTTGTAACTTTGCACAATCATGTCCGAGACTTTCCTAGCCTGATTGAGCATCACTATGAAGATCCTTATCTTGTGAATGTGAATGGTAAGCTGTCAAGTAATTTTATACCTACAAATCCTAATCATGTGATTTATTGTGTAGGTCCAAATTCGACCATTCATGACACAATGCTGATTAGAGAGCTTTGGAGTGGTTGGAGCAAAGCCTTGAGTTTCCCATGGCGGATTGTGAGCATTTTCAAGCTAACCAAGAGACATGTGCACCGAATTACAATAATCATAACGTATGCAAGTATCATCCATTCTAAGAGAGCCAATATGTGGAGATTTGAAGTTTCATACTGCCAACTCTTGTAGTACCATTCATTTCCAAACACGATTTGAGGACAAATCTTTTTTTAAGAGGAGGGGAATGATACGAAATATGGGCCGCTTATGGGCCATGTTTTGGGCTGCAAGAGATTGAATCTTTTAGTAATAGTTAGTAGTTTATTTTCTAGATTTCTATTTTATTTGCTAGGAATAAATTCGGTCCAAGACCTCATGTTGAGTTGGATCCGATTTATAGAGTCTAGGCTCACTATAACTTAAGTTGGTTAATTAGCTTTTATTGGGTTATGTTGGGCCAACTTAAAGCTTTCATTGGATCGATTATAAGCTGACCATTAGATAGGGATTTGAGTAGTGGAATCGGGCCAAAGGCCTAGCCTAGTCGAGTTAGGGTTTTCAAGTCACTTTAGGTTTTCAAGTTGTAAGGCTATATATAGCCTAGGTTTTCATTCATTAAAGGACAATTCAGATTTTTATAAAATATTTGTGAGTTTATTCACTCTCTCTTGCCTCAAGAGAATTTCCTTTGAATACTTGAGAATTAATCTCAAGCTGTTCATCGAACTTATCAATCAAGTAGTCTCCTTGATTGTGGCGTTCTTCTATCTATACTTTTGGTTCACTAAATTTGCTAGTCTTGGGTTAAGGATTATCCTTAGTTCGTGGCTCGTGATTCTAGAAGGGTCAAAGTTCCGCAAACCCACTCAACTTGGTGTTCGTCTAGATCCGTCGCACATCAGGGTTTATGATGTTATATCATCTACTTGAGGTTGAAATGGTGAAAAACAACTTGTTATAGTTGAATTTGGGGTTAGTTTCTTGAGTTAATCAAGTAATGGTTAGGTTTACTAATATGCATACCAAGTGTTTGATGAAATGTCTAACCCTTATTCATGTGTGTTTATGAAGTATTGATACATTTTAAACCCCTATTTAGTTGGATCTAATACTTGTTATGTGCAAGGAATGAAAATAACAAGAAGAGTAGAAGTTAGAAATTTTTAAAGTGTGCTGACCGAAACTTTTTAAGCTTGCTGCCCGGTTTTTCCTTGATATTTTCATGCACATTTTGGCTACAAATGTGAGTTTATATGTTGGGTTATGTGTGTGGAGGTTGTCTACAAAAAAATTAGCCAATTTGGTTGAATAAATTTTGAGTTATAAACAAAGGAGGAAAACTGGACTAGGTCCAGAAATTTTCTGTCCAGCAATCTTGTTAAGGTCATAACGTGTTACTCACTGATCGGAATTGAGTTCCATTTGTGGAAATTGAAAGTAGACTCTTAGAGCTTTAAAACGGTACAAAGCTCATTTTCTGGTTCATCCCGAGCGATCCGTGGCGAGTCTGGAAAGTTGGCTGTCCGGGTGGTACTGTTCATCCGAGACAGTCCAGAAAGTTCATTTGGTTTCTTAATTTTGAGCCACTTATGTTGGGATTTTGGAAATGGTTTCTTCTATACAAATTTAACCTTATGAACCTAGTTTCCAATGCAACTGACGGAACCTAATTCTGACTTTCCCACAATGAGCAATGACCGTTTTCCCGAGGCTGGCCGGGCGAGACAGTTTAACCCGTAATGAAGCCTTTGAGCTTTAGTGAAACTTTTCTTTTGCCAAACTTTCATGTACATACTAGACTTGTTTTCCATGAACTTTCACCGTGGTTTAGACCCTATTTGCATGCCGGATTAAGTAGCTTAAGCTACTCACTTGGCCTCTTAATGAACCTATACTTTAGTAGGGAACGAATCCAATTATTAATGTTTTCACTCGTTGACCCAGGTTTGGGCAACGACGGTGATCGTAACCGAGACGTTTGACGTTGATTATTAGTTTTGCTTGACAGGTGAGTGTTCCACTACCTGCTACTTGTTATGTGAAATATTTGTGTACTTGAAAGTATTGAATTGTTATTGTTTGAGCCAAACACTGTTTTAATTAAAATTGAGGCGAGTGTGTACTTTATCGCACTCGACCTTCCTTGTTTTTTTTTCTTTTCACTGAGGCTCTACTTACTGAATGAATTAACATGAAATGAGATATTGCTATACATGACTGTGCTTAAGTTGCGTGGATGACATTCCACCAAATACTGTTACTGTTTGGGTACCCAACCTCATAGGTGAATCGGTTGTATCGAGCCAGCAAGGGCTTGGTCGAGAAGGCCGATAAACCTTGAGGACTGTTTACTGTTCACTGGCAATTGAATCTTGCTTGGAGGTCCCTGGTGAAGCATAGCCGTTGTGCTTGCTTGTTGTGTTGTCCAGCACCACCAGTGATAAAATCCTCGGCTTGATACTGTTTCATTGGAATCCTTGAGCATTGGAAACTCGGATTCCTGGTATACTCGAGTATTACCAAACTACTGTTTATGGAGTGCGGGCCCGGTGGGGGGTTGTTTGGTGGACGGAGACTGGTGAAAGTGGTGTTCTACGGACCTATATACTGTTACAAGTGTTGACGGAGTGTCAACAGGAGGCAATTATGATCAAGCTCAAGTGGACCTTTGGCTTTTGAAAGCCACCCGTATCCTTGAATTGAACTGTGATTAAACTGTTATTTTACTGTACGGTGTTTAGTTGGCTATTTTGTGATTTTATGTGGCTATGTGTGAGAACCCGTATTTTCCCTTAATGTTTTTCCTAGGGTTTTTCCCTTTTAATTGCATGTTTTCTGCATTTTCTGGCTTAGGAAAATTTTCTTGGTGGATTTTATGAGTAAGTATAGTTTTTAGATGATTTTTCTAGCATTGGGTAGTTTTTGAAAAATTACGGATATATAATGAACGTGGGCCCCACGAGTGCGAAAAGTTTGGAAAAATTCGGCCAATAAGGTTAAGTTTCGGATACTGTGTAAAATTTATCGGGTGTTAAGAGATAAGTAGAGGAGGTGAAGTGATTGATGTGAGAGGTGACCAAAGGATAGAAATGCATTTAAAGAGGTGCCAAGTGTCACAATATCATTGGGTGGACTTTATGGAACACTATTCATGTTTTTGACTTTTGACCCATTGGTTAAATATCTTAAAATTTCCACCAAAAATCACCATTTCTTGCTCCTTGGTGGCCGGCCCTCTCTATCAAAGAAGAAAGAAAAACTCTTCCAAGTTTAGCTACCATTTAGTGCCAATCATCCAACTCAAGTGCTTAAACTAGTTTCTACTCCATAAAATTCTTCCATTTGGTGCTAGTGAGTGTTTTGGTGAAGTTTCTTTGAGAAGCTAAGGTGGTCTACAACTTCCTCTCTCTTGTTTACTTGGTAAGTGGTGCTTACACTTCCTCCTACACCTAATGATGTTTAATTTGTGCCTAATGGTGGCTATAGTGTTGAAATTTGTGATTAATTTCTTGGTTTGAGATGAATTGGTGAAGTTTTTATTTTTTTGAGGAATTTTCTGGTTTAATGTGATCATGGTGTTGTGGTTATTTATGATGGTGGGTAATAAGGGGTTATGCCTCTAGTGGATGTATATGATAGGAAATTGCAATCAATTTTGAGTTTGGATTGAAATGGGAAAAGTTAGGGTTTCATAACCCCCTTTTCTGTCCGGTTTTGGATCATATGGTTAGAGGCCGAATTGGCCTTTTATTAAAACATGAAAGTTGTAGGTATTGATGTGTTTGAGATGCCTGTAAAATTTCAGGTCATTTGGAGTAGTGTAGAGTGAGATATGTCGTTTTTACTGTTGCTGTTCTGGGTGATCAGAATGTGCGAACTGCGATTGTAATCGTCTGTTTTGACTGGAATTTCTTTGGATTTGGATGTTGGTGTCTTCTGATGAAATGTATCTTGATTTCTTATCTATCATATGCCTTTGGAATCAATGCATTTGGACCTGTGTAGACTGATTTGGACGAATTACAGCATTGTGTGATTTGGGAACCTGCAATTACGGTTCTGGTTTGGTATTCTGTTTTTTTGACCTAGTTGTGCTAGGATTTGGACTGAGTGGCCTTCTACATTGTTGTAGCCCTGTCTTTTAGCTTCGAGATGGTGGGTCTTACATCCTCATCCGATAAGCGTAGTGCATTTTGTGCCATTACCGCAAAAGGAGGACGAAAACTATTTTTTTGTTAAGGTCACGTTAGTGCATTGCTGAAATTTCTGGTTTGCTATTATGCTTATATATGTATATGAAACCCTATTGGGGTTATGATTGGCATTGCTTTATGACTCGTTATCGAGTCTCATTGCACTTGTTTGCATGTTCTAGGAAGTGACGGTGGTGCACGACGTTCGTTTAACGACGGTGCTTGAAACATCACCTACTTGAGAGTGAGTATACTACTCACTTGAATGTTACAATGTGGCTTTGCTATATGTGATTTTGATGCCTTGAAGGCTTATTTGGCTATTGGAATTGATTGAGGTAAGGGTGTACTTGACCGCCCTCACCCCTTGTGATACCGTTAATGACTGTTTACCGCTTCACTGATATACTGCACTTGCTATATGAGATATTGAATTCACTTCATGAAAAACTGTGTAGACACCAAATTTTTAAATAATTTGTATGTTGCATCTAATTCATGATTTTTGTTTTAGATTGTCTGCATTTTAGTTGTTACCTTTTTTATTTGTCTTTTATTTGCTAATTATTTGTCATATTAATTTTGTTCACGTTTTAGTTTTAGTTTTAGTTTTAAGTTTTAACGTAAAATTTGTGAAAAAAAAAGAAGAGGAAATTGATGAAAAATGGAAAATTGTGCTTTGTTGATTCTAGTTTATTTAGTTTCTATCCAATGTTAATTAAATTATTTTTTTTTGTTGTTTTTGTTGTTTGTTATCTATTTTTATTATCAGTTTTATTTAATTAATTTCAAAAAATTCAAAAAATTCAAAAAATCACAATTCCATTTCTGCCGGATCACATTTCCTTTCCCCTCTAAAAACACTCAACCTCCTCCATCCGCGATTCATCTTCATTTCAGCCCCCAACTCCACTCACAATACCAAAACATATACATTCCACCAACCACACATTCCACTATATACCATTTCCAATTCACCACAATATCAGACTTCCATTTTCATTTGCTGCCGTGAGCTGTGAGGGAGCGGCTTCCTTGGGATTATCGACCGAGAGTGAAGAGCCGAGCTTCCCATTTTCCTGTCTGATCAAAAGCTTGAGCAAGGGAGGAAGTTGCGCAAGTTGCTTTCTTAAATTGTTCGCGAGTGAGTGTGAGAGATAACCGTGTGAGTTTTATCATCCTCTTCCTCACTGCCTAGAGCTTCTATTCCTTTCTTCAACCTCAACCATCTGCGATCATCCTCCATTCCATTCCGCGTGCAAGCTTGAGCAAGAGAGGGAGTTGGCGGGCTGCATTCCTGTGCTGTCCGAGAGCTAGCCGAGAAAGAAGCATTGCAGCTTCTTGTTGCGTGAGCTGAGCTTCCAGCTGAGGTAAATTCTAGACTTAGGCTAGCTAATTATGGGTAGATGAAGCAGTTTAAGAGCTTGCATGTGAAGTTTATGCTTCCGGATGATGAAAACAAAGCATTAGAAAAATCTGATTTGGAAGGAATGGGTTTGCCGAGAAACTGAAATGGAAATGCAGCTTTAATTTTGTTTCCCTGAGGCAATCTGAGCTTATAAACGTGATTAACTAACTTAAGACAAGATGATTAAGCTTTGCATGCAGCTCATTAGCTCGGTTAAGCAAGAAATAAAAATGAACAAGAAAATCTGCTGCATGCAAGATCATCCGAGAATAGCCGAATGAATTTCTGGATTTGTGGATGTTTATAGTTGCTGTCCGAACTTGATCTGAACTAGAAATGATAGTAATTTCATTAAGTAGCCTTGCATGTTAGTTTTGGGTACTTAACACAATGATTCAACCGAGGTAAATTCGGATTTAAGACCAACCAAGTGCTGGAAAATTTATGTGATTTGCCGAGGGAGTGAAACTGGAATTTGCAGTTGTTTTTGGGAATTTTTCTCTGGAAAATAATGCTTGGAAATGCATGAAAAATGTTGTTTTAAGTCTTGTATGACATTCAGTAGTAAACCATTTGAACTGTGGGTAAATTTGGCCAAAATTGTTGACACATAGCTGCTGGAAATGTTTCAATTTATCCGAGGAAGGGAGAAAGAATTTTTCCAGTTTTCTTTGGGAATTTTGGGATTCCAAATTGTTGCATTTAAAGTTTGACAAGCTGTAAAATATTCCACACTTGTTGATTTCACTCTAGAATATTTTAAGAGGGTCATGCATGCGATTACTGTTAAGATGATATCCGGAAGTCTTGTCTGAAATAAGAAAAGCTGCGCTTCATTGCTCCTGTTTTGTTCATTGGCTTTGTTTGCGTCTATAAGAAAGTTCATGTTTGGGGA
Source organism: Coffea eugenioides (assembly GCF_003713205.1). NCBI lineage: Eukaryota > Viridiplantae > Streptophyta > Magnoliopsida > Gentianales > Rubiaceae > Coffea > Coffea eugenioides. The sequence continues at coordinate 19,435,593 of NC_040042.1, read as the reverse complement.
CATTCGATGGTAATGGGGGGGCAAATTCCTTGCATTTGGTCTGTAAATGACATATTGGTAGAGCTTGTTGGAGTGTTTGCACGCAAATAAAAATTGCTGCATTTTTCTTCTTACTGTTTCTTTCCATGGCTGTTTTCTGAGTTTGTACTTCAGCTGCATGCTTAATTGTGTTTTGAAGGGAGGAAATGGAAGGTTGGGTGTTGAGTTTGAGTGTTTAAACATCTAAAATATTTGAGCTGGAAAGTGGATTTCAGATTGCCAAAGCATTCTACATGAATGTCTGTCCAGATTTTCTGTAATGCATTAGCTCCTTCATTGTTCTTGTTTGTTTGGAGTTGAGTTAAGCAGCTTGTTGTTTAGTTAGAGTTAAGATGCTGGTTTGAGAAATATCTAATCAAAGCTGCGTGTTTGAATCAAAAATCTGGTTTGCATGATAAAAATGAAAAGAAATGTCGTGGCTGGAATTTGCTGAATGCATAAGATTCTTTATGTCTTTGCATCAGTTTTCTTCTATATTTGGGTTTGTTTGAATTTTGAAATTGTGTGTTATAATGCTTAGATTAGCTTTGAATGTTTGGTTGAAAGATTTTTGATCAAAAATTAGCGTTGAGGTTGATATCCTTGCAAGAAGAAGATTTGCAGCAAGCTTTGAAGCAAAAATGCAGCAAGCTTGCACTTTCCGTTTGCAGAAATCTTCTTGAGTTTGCATGAAAGATTGCTGGAATTTACATTATCTCATCATAATTTGTTGGCTTGTTGAATTCTGTGTTAGTTTTTAGTTTAATGCCGATGGCTTTGATTGATTGGTGAGATGTTAGTTGCATATTAGGATTGTATTTGAGAAGTTTAGCATGTTGCAGATGAAAGGAACCAGCAAAACAAAGAGATTTACGTAGCATGCATGAAATATATTCTAAAATTTGCACTTTAACCCCTCAAGTTTCCTTTTGTTCCCCTATGACCCAACCAATTGAATAATGTCCTCAATTTGGTCCTTGGCAGCTTTAATTTTGCAAGTTTTATTGCTTGTTTGCTTCAAATAATTACCATGCTTTGTTTAAATTGCACTTCATGCATGAATTTAAGAGCTTTATGACCATGTGAGCCCGTGTTTGTATGTTTTCTTTAATTTTCCCAAATAAAGTGGTACCTTGACCTTTTTATTGTTTTGAAGCCATTTTCACTTCATTTGATTACCATCGAAGGGGAGGTATATCTAATCATTTATTTCTTACTTTATTTGACTCTACGTGCTCCTATGTGTTATGTGTGAATTTGCATGATTAATTTGCTTTCCTTGCCTGTCTTTAGCTCCTTTACTTTATTTACTCTTGCTTTTAGTAAGTTATTCTTTATGGGGTATGTGTACACCTCTTGGCTTGTAATAGATAGGGCTTGGAGGAGCATTCAATGAAGACCTATCGAAGACGTGTGCCTAGCTAGAAAATGTAATAGTTAGGGCTTTAATTGTCTTATGTGTCTTGCATGCTTAGTTGTTACGTGTTAATTTGCTTTATTAGGGCCTTGTGTGAGAACCCGTAAAACCCTCATTATTTTCCTAGGGTTTATTTCCCCTTAATTGCATGTTTTCTGCATTTTCTGGCTTAGAAATATTTTCTTAGTGGATTTTATGAGCAGTTATAGTTTTAAGATGATTTTTCTAGCATTGGTGAATTTTTAGAAAATTAAGAATCTATATTGGACGTGGGACCCACTAGTGCGAAAAATTCGGAAAAATTCGGCCAATAAGGTTAAGTTTCGGATACTGTGAAAAATTTATCGGGTGTTAAGAGATAAGTAGTGTGTGTGAAGTGATTGATGTGAGAGAGAAAAGAAAGATAGGAATGCATTTAATGAGTGTGACAAGTGTCACAATCTCATTGGTTGGACTTTAAGAATTACTATTCAATTTCTTGACTTTTTTGACCCAAGGATTAAATATCAAAAAAATGCCCAAAAATCACCATTTTTCTTCTCTTGTTGGCCGGCTCTCTAAGCTCAAGAAGGAAGGAGAAACTCTTCAAGTTCTAGCTTCTACTTGGTGCAAATCAACCCAAAACATTTGCTTCCATCCATTTCATTCCATAAAATCCTATCTTCTAGTGCTAGTAAGGGTTGTAGTGAAGTTTGTTTGAAGCTCTAAGGTGTCCACAATCTCTCTTTCCCTTGTTTCTTGGTAAGTGATGCTACAACCTCTCCCCTATACCTAATGATGGTTATATTATGCTTAATGGTGGCATGAGTGAAGGAATATATGATTTGTTTCTTGATTTGGCTTGACCGCATTATGAGGTCAAATCCGGTTTTCATATCAAGGCCTTAGTTAAAGCCCTTTCTTAATTTCTGGTTTCCTCTATTGTTTGTAAATGTTTATGGAACCTTATTGGGGTCATGTTTGGCCTTGGTTTATGACTCGTTATCGAGTCTCATTGTATTTGTTTGCATGTTTTTAGGGCGTGACGGTGGTGCACAACGTTCTTTTGACTAAAGTGTTTGAAACCACATTGTGCTAGCTTGGTGAGTGTACTACTCACTTATGTGCTATTACATGGCTTTGATCTTTGTACTTGAGATGTTGAATGTTGATTGATCCAGGTGAGAGTGTACTTTATCACTTTCACATATTGTTCCGCATGTTATTGGAAAGTTATATGAAATGTTATATGAAATGAAATACATGACTTCAAATATTATCCATGAGCTCAACCCCATTGGTTATTGATTGAATCGAGCCGGCGAGGGCTTGGTCGTGCCAATTAATGTGCCTTGGGGCAACATCATAGGGAATCTTGTAGTATGAGAGACTCTTGATTCCGGTTTACTCGAGTAATACCACAATGCAAGTGTTTGGATTTCGGGCCCGGTTGAGGAATGTTTGGAGGAAGGGAATGGAAGTTAAGAGGAGTCTACGGTTGGTTACCTTTCAGACATTGACGGAGAGTCAATGAGACCTGATCAAGAATTCAAACGAGGAAAAGGGCTCTTGAGAGCCACCCGTATCCTTTTATCCTCATTATTAATGTGTGGCTTTATTTATTTTGGTAAATTGGACTGTTAAGCTTGATGTATCCATGAACTTGGTTGCTTGAGTTGTATTCTCACTGGGCAATTAGCTCACCCCGTTCCTTTTGTTTTCCTTACAGGAATATGACTCTTTTGGAATGAATTTTGATAAATGGTTGCCAAATGAACTAGATGAATGACTCTTTTGTATTGTATATAAAATGGGACCCTAAATGTATCATTAGGGCCGTTTTCACTTTTGTTTTGGCAAACCATATATGTAGTGACTTTTGTATCACTTTTAAATGTCATTTTGGTTTGTAAAGGCTAAATGTTATGGGGTATATGTAATTCGATGTTTGGTTGGGTTCGGACGAGTCGGTTACTATTCATGGCCGACTCCGGATTTCATTTTCTTTTATTTTGGGTTATTTTGCCCTTTTGCCTTATTTGCGCGCGTTATAAGTTCCGGAACGTGAAAGATCGCTCTATACTGCACCGTTAGTCCTGGCGAGAGCTGGGCAGGCAGTCCGCTAACCTCTTTGGTTCGCCTTAGGGGAAAGTGGGGCTGTCACAGGTGGTATCAGAGCCACTTCGCGTGGTCTCTGCGCGGAATGAGCCTAGGGCCAAGTGGTGTTATGGTCCTGATTTCATGGAGATGTCTAAGTGCTCGTTTGAGCGTAGGTTATGAATGGGGCATGTTATAAGTATAAAAATCTTTATTATGCAACTTGAGGAAGATAGATATGTATGTCGGGTAGGAATCTATAATATGGATGATTTACGCTTGGGACCGGCCGGCTCGAGTTGTGAATTATCTTAAATGGGATTCTTGCGCCCGGATACGAAAGACACGAGAGTCTAGGATAGAAAGAATGGGGCGAACTAGAAATTGCGATTCTATGGATGACTTTATATGTACTTGACTGACTGTTCTGTATACATGTTGATACTGTTATGTGTTCTCTGTATATGTGTTATGTGTTTAAATGCTCGACGAGGGAGTGAGTAGTTATTTGTTCTTGTTTACTTGTTCCTGTTTCGGGCTGCGAAAAGGAGGGGTTAGGTGCCCATTGCCCATTAACAGTATATTTATTTTGTGACCTAGATCGACTTAGATTGTATGGACGGTACACGTAGTGGACGGGGCCGTGGGCGCGGGAATAGGCAACCTACGCCAGACCGGGGTACTGGAGAAACCTCCTCTGGACCCCATCCTGAACCGAGAGTTGACCCTAATGTACAGATAGCTGCCGCTATGCAGCAAATGACAAACCTGTTGGCACAAGTGGTGCAGCAACAAGGCCAGAATCCAAACCCTAATCCTGGAAACCCTGGAAACCCTGGCAATCATGTTGAGAGCGAAGACAGAGCTCTGGAACGATTTCAAAAGTTTTCCCCACCCAAGTTCATCGGGGGACCTGATCCGGATGTTGCCGAAAGGTGGCTCGAAAAGATGGTCGATATTTTTGCCGCCCTGCACTATACCGAAGAACGGCAGGTGACTTTTGCCGTTTTCCAGCTGGAAGAGGCGGCCCGCTCCTGGTGGAATGTCATTCGGCAAAAATGGGAGAGGGAACAAACGCCCAGGACTTGGGTAAATTTTATGAGGGAGTTTAACGCGAAATTCTTCCCTCCTCTGGTTCAGGAAAGGAAGGAAGATGAGTTTATCCGACTCCGCCAAGGAGCTCAATCGGTGGCAGAATACGAGAGCCAGTTCACCCGCCTGTCCAAATTTGCGCCTGAGTTGATTGTGACGGAGCAACGACGAATTAGGCGTTTTATCCAGGGCCTAAACGTGGAGATTCAGAAGGACCTCGCAGTGGCTCAAATCAATGCTTTTAGCGAGGCCGTTGAGAAGGCCCAACGGGTAGAGAGTGCCAGATTGCAAGTAAGAAATTTCCAGGCGAAAAAGTGAGGATTTCCTGGAAATAATTCGGGGCAGGGGAATGAGAGTACCCCTTCCAAGTTTGGGCGAGGAAGTGGGGAAGAAAGGGTACCGGGAGTATCACGAGAGAGCCCGTCACGAGGCAGCCAGTTGGGGAGAGGCCAGAGAGGAGGCTCGGCTTCTGCAGCACGCGGACCTTGCGGGTATTGCGGAAAGTCGAATCATTCTGAAGACAATTGCTGGAAGAAAGGAGGCAAATGTCTGCGTTGTGGAAGCGCAGACCACAAGCTTGCTACCTGCCTACTTATGACGCAAGAAGGAAGAGGAGCTCAAACTATGTCAAAGACCAACACGAGACCGGATAAGGGGAATGGGACGAAACCCAAAGTAGCAGCTCGAATGTATTCACTGGAGCCACAACAGGTCCCCGATTCTCCTGAGATTGAGGAAGGTACGATTGTGGTATTTTTACGGAAATATTAGTAGATCCCGGTGTTACTCATCCATTTGTCAGTCCCAATTCTGACGGACGAAATGGATATCTCGCCTACCTGAAAGTAGTAATCCTTTGGGGAAAATCATCGTTTGACTCTTGGTATGGTTTGTAAGGATCGCAGGGTTTGGGTAGGAGAGAGAATAGTGTTCGCGAAGAAAAAAAAATCATGGGATAGAAAAGGCTACCTGGGAGGTGGAAAAAAAAAAACAATACCTTGAGCTATTTGTGAACCATGATAAGGAATTTCGAGGACGAAATTCTTTTAAGGGGGAGATAGTGTGAGAACCCGTAAAACCCTCATTATTTTCCTAGGGTTTATTTCCCCTTAATTGCATGTTTTCTGCATTTTCTGGCTTAGAAATATTTTCTTAGTGGATTTTATGAGCAGTTATAGTTTTAAGATGATTTTTCTAGCATTGGTGAATTTTTAGAAAATTAAGAATCTATATTGGACGTGGGACCCACTAGTGCGAAAAGTTCGGAAAAATTCGGCCAATAAGGTTAAGTTTCGGATACTGTGAAAAATTTATCGGGTGTTAAGAGATAAGTAGTGTGTGTGAAGTGATTGATGTGAGAGAGAAAAGAAAGATAGGAATGCATTTAATGAGTGTGACAAGTGTCACAATCTCATTGGTTGGACTTTAAGAATTACTATTCAATTTCTTGACTTTTTTGACCCAAGGATTAAATATCAAAAAAATGCCCAAAAATCACCATTTTTCTTCTCTTGTTGGCCGGCTCTCTAAGCTCAAGAAGGAAGGAGAAACTCTTCAAGTTCTAGCTTCTACTTGGTGCAAATCAACCCAAAACATTTGCTTCCATCCATTTCATTCCATAAAATCCTATCTTCTAGTGCTAGTAAGGGTTGTAGTGAAGTTTGTTTGAAGCTCTAAGGTGTCCACAATCTCTCTTTCCCTTGTTTCTTGGTAAGTGATGCTACAACCTCTCCCCTATACCTAATGATGGTTATATTATGCTTAATGGTGGCATGAGTGAAGGAATATATGATTTGTTTCTTGATTTGGCTTGACCGCATTATGAGGTCAAATCCGGTTTTCATATCAAGGCCTTAGTTAAAGCCCTTTCTTAATTTCTGGTTTCCTCTATTGTTTGTAAATGTTTATGGAACCTTATTGGGGTCATGTTTGGCCTTGGTTTATGACTCGTTATCGAGTCTCATTGTATTTGTTTGCATGTTTTTAGGGCGTGACGGTGGTGCACAACGTTCTTTTGACTAAAGTGTTTGAAACCACATTGTGCTAGCTTGGTGAGTGTACTACTCACTTATGTGCTATTACATGGCTTTGATCTTTGTACTTGAGATGTTGAATGTTGATTGATCCAGGTGAGAGTGTACTTTATCACTTTCACATATTGTTCCGCATGTTATTGGAAAGTTATATGAAATGTTATATGAAATGTTATATGAAATGTTATATGAAATGAAATACATGACTTCAAATATTATCCATGAGCTCAACCCCATTGGTTATTGATTGAATCGAGCCGGCGAGGGCTTGGTCGTGCCAATTAATGTGCCTTGGGGCAACATCATAGGGAATCTTGTAGTATGAGAGACTCTTGATTCCGGTTTACTCGAGTAATACCACAATGCAAGTGTTTGGATTTCGGGCCCGGTTGAGGAATGTTAGGAGGAAGGGAATGGAAGTTAAGAGGAGTCTACGGTTGGTTACCTTTCAGACATTGACGGAGAGTCAATGAGACCTGATCAAGAATTCAAACGAGGAAAAGGGCTCTTGAGAGCCACCCGTATCCTTTTATCCTCATTATTAATGTGTGGCTTTATTTATTTTGGTAAATTGGACTGTTAAGCTTGATGTATCCATGAACTTGGTTGCTTGAGTTGTATTCTCACTGGGCAATTAGCTCACCCCGTTCCTTTTGTTTTCCTTACAGGAATATGACTCTTTTGGAATGAATTTTGATAAATGGTTGCCAAATGAACTAGATGAATGACTCTTTTGTATTGTATATAAAATGGGACCCTAAATGTATCATTAGGGCCGTTTTCACTTTTGTTTTGGCAAACCATATATGTAGTGACTTTTGTATCACTTTTAAATGTCATTTTGGTTTGTAAAGGCTAAATGTTATGGGGTATATGTAATTCGATGTTTGGTTGGGTTCGGACGAGTCGGTTACTATTCATGGCCGACTCCGGATTTCATTTTCTTTTATTTTGGGTTATTTTGCCCTTTTGCCTTATTTGCGCGCGTTATAAGTTCCGGAACGTGAAAGATCGCTCTATACTGCACCGTTAGTCCTGGCGAGAGCTGGGCAGGCAGTCCGCTAACCTCTTTGGTTCGCCTTAGGGGAAAGTGGGGCTGTCACAGGTGGTATCAGAGCCACTTCGCGTGGTCTCTGCGCGGAGTGAGCCTAGGGCCAAGTGGTGTTATGGTCCTGATTTCATGGAGATGTCTAAGTGCTCGTTTGAGCGTAGGTTATGAATGGGGCATGTTATAAGTATAAAAATCTTTATTATGCAACTTGAGGAAGATAGATATGTATGTCGGGTAGGAATCTATAATATGGATGATTTACGCTTGGGACCGGCCGGCTCGAGTTGTGAATTATCTTAAATGGGATTCTTGCGCCCGGATACGAAAGACACGAGAGTCTAGGATAGAAAGAATGGGGCGAACTAGAAATTGCGATTCTATGGATGACTTTATATGTACTTGACTGACTGTTCTGTATACATGTTGATACTGTTATGTGTTCTCTGTATATGTGTTATGTGTTTAAATGCTCGACGAGGGAGTGAGTAGTTATTTGTTCTTGTTTACTTGTTCCTGTTTCGGGCTGCGAAAAGGAGGGGTTAGGTGCCCATTGCCCATTAACAGTATATTTATTTTGTGACCTAGATCGACTTAGATTGTATGGACGGTACACGTAGTGGACGGGGCCGTGGGCGCGGGAATAGGCAACCTACGCCAGACCGGGGTACTGGAGAAACCTCCTCTGGACCCCATCCTGAACCGAGAGTTGACCCTAATGTACAGATAGCTGCCGCTATGCAGCAAATGACAAACCTGTTGGCACAAGTGGTGCAGCAACAAGGCCAGAATCCAAACCCTAATCCTGGAAACCCTGGAAACCCTGGCAATCATGTTGAGAGCGAAGACAGAGCTCTGGAACGATTTCAAAAGTTTTCCCCACCCAAGTTCATCGGGGGACCTGATCCGGATGTTGCCGAAAGGTGGCTCGAAAAGATGGTCGATATTTTTGCCGCCCTGCACTATACCGAAGAACGGCAGGTGACTTTTGCCGTTTTCCAGCTGGAAGAGGCGGCCTGCTCCTGGTGGAATGTCATTCGGCAAAAATGGGAGAGGGAACAAACGCCCAGGACTTGGGTAAATTTTATGAGGGAGTTTAACGCGAAATTCTTCCCTCCTCTGGTTCAGGAAAGGAAGGAAGATGAGTTTATCCGACTCCGCCAAGGAGCTCAATCGGTGGCAGAATACGAGAGCCAGTTCACCCGCCTGTCCAAATTTGCGCCTGAGTTGATTGTGACGGAGCAACGACGAATTAGGCGTTTTATCCAGGGCCTAAACGTGGAGATTCAGAAGGACCTCGCAGTGGCTCAAATCAATGCTTTTAGCGAGGCCGTTGAGAAGGCCCAACGGGTAGAGAGTGCCAGATTGCAAGTAAGAAATTTCCAGGCGAAAAAGCGAGGATTTCCTGGAAATAATTCGGGGCAGGGGAATGAGAGTACCCCTTCCAAGTTTGGGCGAGGAAGTGGGGAAGAAAGGGTACCGGGAGTGTCACGAGAGAGCCCGTCACGAGGCAGCCAGTTGGGGAGAGGCCAGAGAGGAGGCTCGGCTTCTGCAGCACGCGGACCTTGCGGGTATTGCGGAAAGTCGAATCATTCTGAAGACAATTGCTGGAAGAAAGGAGGCAAATGTCTGCGTTGTGGAAGCGCAGACCACAAGCTTGCTACCTGCCTACTTATGACGCAAGAAGGAAGAGGAGCTCAAACTATGTCAAAGACCAACACGAGACCGGATAAGGGGAATGGGACGAAACCCAAAGTAGCAGCTCGAGTGTATTCACTGGAGCCACAACAGGTCCCCGATTCTCCTGAGATTGAGGAAGGTACGATTGTGGTATTTTTACGGAAATATTAGTAGATCCCGGTGTTACTCATCCATTTGTCAGTCCCAATTCTGACGGACGAAATGGATATCTCGCCTACCTGAAAGTAGTAATCCTTTGGGGAAAATCATCGTTTGACTCTTGGTATGGTTTGTAAGGATCGCAGGGTTTGGGTAGGAGAGAGAATAGTGTTCGCGAAGAAAAAAAAATCATGGGATAGAAAAGGCTACCTGGGAGGTGGAAAAAAAAAAACAATACCTTGAGCTATTTGTGAACCATGATAAGGAATTTCGAGGACGAAATTCTTTTAAGGGGGAGAGAGTGTGAGAACCCGTAAAACCCTCATTATTTTCCTAGGGTTTATTTCCCCTTAATTGCATGTTTTCTGCATTTTCTGGCTTAGAAATATTTTCTTAGTGGATTTTATGAGCAGTTATAGTTTTAAGATGATTTTTCTAGCATTGGTGAATTTTTAGAAAATTAAGAATCTATATTGGACGTGGGACCCACTAGTGCGAAAAATTCGGAAAAATTCGGCCAATAAGGTTAAGTTTCGGATACTGTGAAAAATTTATCGGGTGTTAAGAGATAAGTAGTGTGTGTGAAGTGATTGATGTGAGAGAGAAAAGAAAGATAGGAATGCATTTAATGAGTGTGACAAGTGTCACAATCTCATTGGTTGGACTTTAAGAATTACTATTCAATTTCTTGACTTTTTTGACCCAAGGATTAAATATCAAAAAAATGCCCAAAAATCACCATTTTTCTTCTCTTGTTGGCCGGCTCTCTAAGCTCAAGAAGGAAGGAGAAACTCTTCAAGTTCTAGCTTCTACTTGGTGCAAATCAACCCAAAACATTTGCTTCCATCCATTTCATTCCATAAAATCCTATCTTCTAGTGCTAGTAAGGGTTGTAGTGAAGTTTGTTTGAAGCTCTAAGGTGTCCACAATCTCTCTTTCCCTTGTTTCTTGGTAAGTGATGCTACAACCTCTCCCCTATACCTAATGATGGTTATATTATGCTTAATGGTGGCATGAGTGAAGGAATATATGATTTGTTTCTTGATTTGGCTTGACCGCATTATGAGGTCAAATCCGGTTTTCATATCAAGGCCTTAGTTAAAGCCCTTTCTTAATTTCTGGTTTCCTCTATTGTTTGTAAATGTTTATGGAACCTTATTGGGGTCATGTTTGGCCTTGGTTTATGACTCGTTATCGAGTCTCATTGTATTTGTTTGCATGTTTTTAGGGCGTGACGGTGGTGCACAACGTTCTTTTGACTAAAGTGTTTGAAACCACATTGTGCTAGCTTGGTGAGTGTACTACTCACTTATGTGCTATTACATGGCTTTGATCTTTGTACTTGAGATGTTGAATGTTGATTGATCCAGGTGAGAGTGTACTTTATCACTTTCACATATTGTTCCGCATGTTATTGGAAAGTTATATGAAATGTTATATGAAATGTTATATGAAATGTTATATGATGACATGACTTCAAATATTATCCATGAGCTCAACCCCATTGGTTATTGATTGAATCGAGCCGGCGAGGGCTTGGTCGTGCCAATTAATGTGCCTTGGGGCAACATCATAGGGAATCTTGTAGTATGAGAGACTCTTGATTCCGGTTTACTCGAGTAATACCACAATGCAAGTGTTTGGATTTCGGGCCCGGTTGAGGAATGTTAGGAGAAAGGGAATGGAAGTTAAGAGGAGTCTACGGTTGGTTACCTTTCAGACATTGACGGAGAGTCAATGAGACCTGATCAAGAATTCAAACGAGGAAAAGGGCTCTTGAGAGCCACCCGTATCCTTTTATCCTCATTATTAATGTGTGGCTTTATTTATTTTGGTAAATTGGACTGTTAAGCTTGATGTATCCATGAACTTGGTTGCTTGAGTTGTATTCTCACTGGGCAATTAGCTCACCCCGTTCCTTTTGTTTTCCTTACAGGAATATGACTCTTTTGGAATGAATTTTGATAAATGGTTGCCAAATGAACTAGATGAATGACTCTTTTGTATTGTATATAAAATGGGACCCTAAATGTATCATTAGGGCCGTTTTCACTTTTGTTTTGGCAAACCATATATGTAGTGACTTTTGTATCACTTTTAAATGTCATTTTTGGTTTGTAAAGGCTAAATGTTATGGGTATATGTAATTCGATGTTTGGTTGGTTCGGACGAGTCGGTTACTATTCATGGCCGACTCCGGATTTCCGGGTTAACGTGAAAGATCGCTCTATACTGCACCGTTAGTCCTGGCGAGAGCTGGGCAGGCAGTCCGCTAACCTCTTTGGTTCGCCTTAGGGGAAAGTGGGGCTGTCACACCTTGCATCTAGTCGAGCATGCTAAGTGTTATGTGCTATGTGTTTACGAGTGTTTGGCATGTCTACTCGCTTTCCATGGCCATGAATGAATGTGATGGACGAATGTACGTTTCCGCTAGTCCAACGCTAGTCGGAATTCATAGAATGGGCTAGTCCAACGCTGGACCCTTAGGGATTTCCCCTCGTTAGCACATGTTTGCATGTTTCACTTCATTTCATGCATTTTTCTTAGTTTTATCATTTTGCATGCCCCTCGAACCTCTTTTCCCCCCATTTTAGGATTTTTGCATTTCATGCTAGTTATAGGGTTCATTTGCTTGAGAGTCCCCTTAAATATGGGATATAGACGAGTGTGGCTTTTTCTAAGCCTTAGCACGCTTGTATCCTCTCTATAAGAGGGCAAATTGAGTCACGATTTAGGTCTCCCCGTACCCAATGTGCATGAATTCCCTAGGCTCATGCATTTTTAAATCCACTCTACCATTTTATACCCTCATCACACTTTCATTTTTCCTCCCATTTTGCACACGAGCACCTTTGTGTTTCTTCACTTGCACACGAACACTTTTATCATCACTTGCACACATGCACTTCATATTATCATTTCACATACCGTACCTTGCCCACTCACGTGCACATTTTCCTTTACATTTTTATTGTTTATTATTACTTTTTCAAACTCATGTCCTCACATTGCATACATGCATTCCATTCATTTGCATCCCACTCGCATTATTCGTGACTTCTTCAAAGGATCGTTATTGGGCTTCACAATTAATGTGATTGGTACCACTCAACCTTTGAAGAGAAATTTCCCCCAATACCCCTAGGTCTAGGGTTTGCATTCATGTAGTACATCCAAATGTAATAAATTCTTTGGTTAAAACAAGAAAATCTTTGATTAAATCATGCAACTAGCCTTGGCTAGGTCAAAGGGGTGCCTTGGATTTTTATCCTTGCCTTCCCCTTTGTCAAATGTGACTCCCGAACCTTTTTCTTTGGTTTACGTAGACTAGGAGTCGTTTAAAAAGGGTTTCTCACTACTTTTTCCTATTTTTTTTAAAAATACATTTTTTAGGTGACTTGGTACACCTTAACTCATTACCAAGTGGCGACTCCGATTTTTTATTTCGAAAACCCTTTTTAAACTATAATTTTGGGTCAAATCGTCGCATTCTCAAACCCCCATTTAGACCCATTTTTCTTTTAAATCACAATTCATTTTCCAATCACAAATTGAATCAAAAAATACATTTTTTTAAACCATTTATTCATTTTATCAAAAAATGGGGCGCGACAAACTGATTTGGTGTCGTTTGGACGAGTATCCAACGGCCTTACTGTACTACTGAGCTCAACCCCGTTGGTAGTCAATTGAATTGAGCCGGCGAGGGATTGGTCGTGAAAATTGATATGCCACGGGGACTGTACTGGGGAATCTTGTAGTAATGGGACTCTTGGTTCCGGTATACTCGAGTATTACCAAAAGCTACTGATTGGAGTGCGGGCCCGGTTGGGGTATGTTTGGTGGAAGGGATGGGAGTGAAGTGGGTTCTACGGTTGGTACTCACAAACGTTGACGGAGAGTCAATGAGATTGGATCAAGAATGTACGCGGGGAAATGGGCTCTTGAGAGCCGTCCGTATCCTTTTACCGATTTGTTTTGCTTCTTATTTGTATACTTGAAATGAACGGTTATGCTTAAGTGATCTTTGTTGATTATGTGATAGTTGCTCACTGAGCTTTAGCTCACTCCGTTCCATTTGTTTTCCTTACAGGAAAATGATCACTTTTGGAAGATCATACTTGTTGGTTGCCAAATTGAGCCATGTATATGTCTATTTTGAATAGCTCTTTGCATGAAACCCTAATGTATATTGGGTTCATCTTTTGATTGGCAAACCGAACTTTGTCTATCTATGCTGCATAGTTTTTGACATGCCGATTTGGTTGTAAATGTTGAATTGCTATGTACTAATGTTTGGTGGGATTTCGGATTCTACTATTCCAGGCACTATTCATCGTTTTCGTTTTTTTAAATATTATTTTGTTATTTTGGTTCTTGTGGCTTGTTCGAGCACGCTTTTATTTTCCCGAAACGTCTTAGATCGCGTGTTACTGCTCGTTAGTCCTGGCGAGAGCTGGGCAGGCAGTCCGCTAACCCCTTTGGTTCGCCTTAGGGGAAGGTGGGGCTGTTACACTATGTGTTTACTTGTTTTACCTGGAACCTCACTGGGCTTTAGCTCACCCCATTCCCTTTGTTTTCCTTAACAGATCGGAAAGGGATTTGATCGAGGGCTTTCTTAGCTTTATTTTGCCGTTCTTGCATTTTGAGGTTGTAACTTTCGTTTAAGCAGACTTGTAAGCTTAAATTCTTAAGGATGATTTATATTATGTAATTTTGAGTGAAGCGTGGTAAGTTGGCATGCAATGATATATGTACTAAGCTGAATTGTTGGATTAGTGATTATGTTTGAGTTAGGGTTTCAATCCCCTGCATTGTCAAATGTTACATTCGTTTCATTGATGATATTAGTACTTTGAACGACTGAGTCCTGGCGAGAGTTGGGCAGGCGGTCCGCTGATACCCTAGGGTTTGCCCTAGGGAGAGGTGGGACTGTCACATAAAATTTCTAGAAAACATCTTTTTTTACTTGTTTCTTGAGATTTATGCAAGATATGTTATGATTGAAGTTGAAAGAAACATGTTTATGGTAATTTCATGATTTTGTTAGGGTTTGGTGAAGTTGTTGCTAGGGTTTGGTTAATTTCCAGCTTAGATATATGTTGGTTATAACTAGTTTTATGGCTAAAATAAGTACTCTATGCATCCTACACCTTGTGAACTTGATCTGGGGCTGTCTTGTGGTGAGAATGAAGCCTTGAAAATGGCTGGAAATTAGGGAAAATAAAGGGAAGTGCTGCTGAAAATTTTTCCGCAGGAGACCTTGGGCAATTTTGGAAAATCTGTTATATCTTAGTATAGAAAATCCAAATTGAGTTCCATTTGTTGCATTGGAAACTAGACTTGTAGATCTTTTAACCATGAAAATTTCAGAATTTTTCTCAATTCCTCTGAATATCTGTGATTTTCCAAATTTGACCGAATTTCCATTCCTGTTCTATCTTTCTGCTGGATAAAGGAGCCTCTTGAGATTGGATTTTGACTGACTTGTGGATAGAATCTTGCTAAGGTGTCTTCTGAGAAATTGTAATCCTTTGAATCTATTTTCCAACGGTATAAATTTTTTGAATTTTGGACTTAAGAAGCTTGAGATATGATTTTTCAAATAGCATCGCGTAAAACTTGAAAAATTTATATTTTCTTAAAACTGTCCTTACTTTCACTTCCAACTTCAAGTTGGAGTTGTTGAACCAATTTGAGCTTCATTTTTCTTTTGGAATAATGTGACTTGGCATAGTGGATCTCATGGCACTTTATAAATGTGATTTTAGGACGTAGAGGTGAGGTCGAAAATGCATATGAGGCGAACACTTGAACTTGTACCATGGTGAGTGTTTCTTGCATGTGTATGCTTTAAATGATTATGTGAAATGTTGTGAATATTGCCGAAATATTAAATGCTGTCCAATGATTGCTAAATGGATTTTCGATGGACGAGTGTGTACTTTATCGCACTCGACCCAAGCCAAAGTGAATTTTCAATGATTGAATGCTACTTGTGCATGAATGTAAGCCTTTTGGCTAAACTGGGCCCTTGTCTTTCGTTGCCAGTCAACTTGAGCCAGAAACGGACTCGGTCGGGCAGTTGGTGACCCTGGGACAATATTTGGTATACTTGATTATTACCACGAAATCTGGTGGAGAACTGACCGGTGAATTCAATGCAATGAAATCAATGAATGAATGACAATGAACACTGAAGGAGTTTTCACTGTTAAATATTTTCTAATGATGAAGGAATAAGGGAAATGTTCGGTGACTGAATGAATGAATGAATAGCTCCAAGTGAGCACGTATCCTTCCAATGAATGAATGTTTATTTCTTGAATGAGTATTTATTATTGTGCAAAGTGTTCCAACTGTTAAATGTCATACTTCCATGGTTTTCTCTACCTGCTTGATTGTTTGGGAACCTCATTGAGCTTTTAGCTCATTCCGTTAGTTTGTTTTCTTTACAGGAATGGAGGCCGGAGCAAGTAGGCATGAACTAGGGTGGATAACTTTTTTGTACTTGTACTTTTGTAGATGAGACATATTTGGACTCTTTGGAAATGTAATCCTATGCTTTACTCTTGGATTGTAAATTAAGTTTGAATTGTTGGTTGGAAATGGAACTTTTATGTTAATTTCGAGGCTTGAACGTCTATTTCAAGAGCGTTAGTGATACGAAATATGGGCCGCTTATGGGCCATGTTTTGGGCTGCAAGAGATTGAATCTTTTAGTAATAGTTAGTAGTTTATTTTCTAGATTTCTATTTTATTTGCTACGAATAAATTCGGTCCAAGACCTCATGTTGAGTTGGATCCGATTTATAGAGTCTAGGCTCACTATAACTTAAGTTGGTTAATTAGCTTTTATTGGGTTATGTTGGGCCAACTTAAAGCTTTCATTGGATCGATTATAAGCTGACCATTAGATAGTGGATTTGAGTAGTGGAATCGGGCCAAAGGCCTAGCCTAGCCGAGTTAGGATTTTCAAGTCACTTTAGGTTGTCAAGTTGTAAGGCTATATATAGCCTAGGTTTTCATTCATGAAGGAAGGATTGAGATTTTATAAAATATATGTGAGTTATTTCACTCTCTCTTGCCTCAAGAGAATTTCCTTTGAATACTTGAGAATTAATCTCAAGCTGTTCATTGAACTTATCAATCAAGTAGTCTCCTTGATTGTGGCGTTCGTCTATCCATACTTTTGGTTCACTAAATTTGCTAGTCGTGGGTTAAGGAATCTCCTTAGTTCGTGGCTCGTGATTCTAGAAGGGTCAAAGTTCCGCCAATCATCCCAACTTGGTGTTCGTCTAGATCCGTCTCACATCAGTTAGTGAGGGAGTCCTGACGAGAGTTGGGCAGGCGGTCCGCCAAACCCTCGGGTACGCCCTAGGGGAAGGTGGGATCGCCCCAGGTGGTATCAGAGCTATTTCGCGTGATCTCTGCGCGGCGTGAGCTTGGGGCAAGTGGTGTTATGCTCCCGATTACGTGAAAAGCGTAAAGGATTAGATGCTCTTTTTGAGTGTAAGCTGTGAATCATGAATGTTATAGGCGTAAAACCCTTATCATGATATTTGGAGAAGATAGATATATATATCAGGTAGGAATCTCTAATAAAGGTGATTTACTTTTGGGATTGGCCAGCCCGAGTTGTGAATTATTCTATTTTTGGATTCTTGTACTCGTGTACCAAAGAGTTGATACTTTTATGACGATTACGAATGAAATTGAGGTAAGTGTGGAAGATGCGATTAGGTCATATTTATGTGAATTGTTTCTAGATCAAAAGAATCGGTTATTACATTGGATTGGCATTACTAATGATGTATTTGAATTTGTACCTGCAATTGAAGCAGTTTGTACTTTAACTAATTTGAGATGCTTGTGGATGGGATAGTACAAGTGAACGTAGCCAAGGGAGGTCAAGGGTATGCAGGCCCCAATGAACTTTATCTTGAGCCTAAAGTAGGGCAACCTGTGTCCCAGGGAGAGGTAGAATCAGTTGCTTCGATAATCACCTAGGTTAGAGACTCGAGAATGCAGGACGTGGGTGTAGGTAACTGGGATGACAAGCCATTTTTCTTCTACCACTGTATGTATGCTGCTAGTGACGTGTCAATACTAATGTGTATAGTATCTGCTTTGGTTTACGCATTTGGTTTTGATCAAGTTGATATGTAAAGTATCTTTGTAACCTGATGAATGAACTTGGAATGCTAGTGTACTAAGTGCATTTCCTTATCTTTGACGGTGTGATTTAAAACTGTCTTTCTTTTACTGCTATAGTCGATTTACTTTGCTTATTTACTATATAGCCTATCTTGACAAAAAAAAAATAGAAAGAGAGAAGGGTATGGAGGGAAGACGAAATCAAGGATAAGAGGCTAGTCGGGGACGTGGGGCTAGCCGTGGACGTGGGGGGAGGCAAGTACAAGAACCAAGAGAAACAAGAGACGAAGTGGCAGGGCAGCAACAACAACCAAGGGCCGAAGCAGGGGATCAAGTAGCAACGACAATACAACAAATGGCTAATATTTTAGCGCAATTGGTAGAGCAACAAGGTCGAGCCCTAGTGAATCAGCCTAGAAATCCTGAAAACGGAGAGGACAGGGCTTTAGAGCGTTTTCAAAAGTTTGTTCCTCTTAAGTTCCTTGGAGGGCCTGATCCAAAGACGGTTGAGCATTGGTTGGAGGCTATGGTTAATATTTTTATGGCCTTGAATTATACGGAGGAAAGACAAGTGGCATTTGCTGTCTTTCAGTTTGAGGGACCCGCTCAAGCGTGGTGGAATGTTATCAGGGCAAAGTGGGAGAGAGAACATATGGCATGGATTTGGGTAAACTTTATGAGAGAGTTTAATGAGAAATACTTTCCACTTCTGGTCCAAGAGAAGAGAGAGGATGATTTTATTAGGTTACGTTAGGGAACCTTAAGAGTAGCCGAATATGAAACCCAATTCACTAAATTGTCTAAGTTTGCTCCTGAACTAGTGGTTACGGAGCAGATGAGGGTGAGACGGTTTATACAAGGGTTGAATCTGGAGATCCAAGAAACTTTAGCAGTTGCTCAAGTTAATACTTTTACTGAAACTTTTGAGAAGGCCCAAAGGATTGAGAATGCAAAGGCACAGGTAAAAGCTTTTCACGCACATAAAAGGAGTGCACCTAGTATTATACATCGAGAACTTAGAGAAAATGCAACACTTTCCAAAGTAAGAAGAGCAAACAATTCACCTTATCCACCATGAACACTAGGAACGCTAGAAGAAGGTTCTACAAGGGGAAGTGAAGTGGAAAAAGGGCAACAAGAGGGAATTCCTGGAGAAGGCCAAAAGGTGGCTTCTCATTTGACCTGTGGATACTATGGGAAGACAAATCACACTGAAGATGATTGTTGGAGGAAGGGGCAAAAGTGCTTAGTTTGTGGGGGTACCGACCATCAAATTAGCAACTGCCCGAAGAAGCAGCCACGAGAGCATAGTGCTCAACAAGTGGATAGAACCAAATCTAGACAAGCTAATAAAAGAGGAAACCGATCAAAAGTACTAGCATGGGTATATGCCTTAGACAAGCAACAAGCTCCGGAGTCATCTGAGGCAATGGAACGTAGAAATTTCGAGGACGAAATTTTCTTAAGGGGGAAAGAGTGTGAGGACCCGAAAATTCCTTTAGAATTTCCTCCCATTTTTGAAATATTAATTTATATTTCCTTCCATATTTCTTTACTTGAATATTTAACTATTTACTAGTTCTAAATTTCACGTTGATTTCATTAGTTGAGTCAAGAGTTTTACTTTTACTTTTAAAGTTAGCGTAAGTTAGGGTTTGGTACATTTTGGTAGCGTGATCGATTGGTGAGGTATGTGCATTATGTCGCGCCCCACTTTTTGGGTATGTGAAAGTAGTGTGTGGGATATGTATGTGAACGTGTGTGAAAGTGCAAATAAAAGGCCGTGGGATTGTGAAATGCGATGGTTTGGCCAAACAAAGTTCAAAAAGGGTTTTTTGAATGGAAAATGGAGTCGCCACTTGGTATAGATTTACGGTGTACCAAGTCACCCAAAAAGTGATTTTTTGGAAAGAAAAGTAAACAAACCCTTTTTAAAGAACTTTTAGGTCTACGTAACCAAAGAAAGGGATCGGGGGTCACATTTGATAAGGGAGAAGGCAAAGGCGAAGCCTAAGGCACTCCCTTACCCTAGCCAAAGCTAGTTGCGTGACTTAGCCCTTCTTTTCTTAATTCTTCTACCCAAAATATGTGTTGCATGTTGGATGTGACTAATGGATATGAAAAAAAATGCAATCCTAAATCTAAAATGTCTCTTATGAGGCTTTTTGGTCCCAATCACATGAATTGTGATGGCCAGTAAGGAAAGCCCTCATAGAGGTCACGAATAATGCAAATGAAGACCCAAATATAAGTGCAAGTGTGCACATGTAAGATAGTGCAATGTGTGCAAATGTAAGAAAGATGCAATGTGTGCAAATGTAAGAAAGGTGCAATGTGTGCAAATGTAAGAAAGGTGCAATGTGTGCAAATGTAAGAAAAGTGCAATGTGTGCAATGTGAATTGAAATGAAGGTGTTTGTGTGCAAGTGGATGAAAATATGGCATAAATAGTAGTAAATGCATATAAGTGCAATTGGGTGCAATTTGTGAGGTAGAAAATAAATAAGTGATAGGGAAAGAAGAGAAGTGTGTGAACATGGCATGTGGAGTGAGAAAAATATAAGTAGTGAGAAAATATAAAAAATGAAAAAAGTGATATGGTGAAATGGAGGTGCATGAACCTAGAGGAGTGCATCAAGTCGGGTACGGGAATGACTTCTATCTTCGTGATTTTAATTTTCCCTTTGATTAGAAGGAAGAACTAGCGTGCTAAGGCTATTTTGTAGCCACGCTCGCTCGTTTCCCTTATCGAAAGAGGACTCTCAAGCAAATGTACCCTATAACTAACATGAGGATGCAAAAACTTAAAATGATGGGGAAGGGATTGGAGGAGCATGCCAAATGCTAGAAAACTAAGAAAAATGTATGAAATGTAGTGAAACATGCAAGTATGCACTAACGAGAGGGGACGGCCTATTGGGGTCTAGCATTGGACTAGCCCTTTTCTAAAGTTCTCTCACAAGCATTGGACTTGCGAGAGCTCGAGGGGAAAGACCATGGCCAGCGTTGGACTAGCCACGGTGATGCATTCATCCATCACATTCATCTATGACTATAGAAAGCAAGTAGACATGCGAATCACCTATAAACACATAGCACATAACACTTAGCATGCTCGACTAGATGCAAGAGCCTAATAAAGCAAATTAACACGTAGCAACAAAAGCAAGCAATCAAGCTAATGAACCTATTACATTTGCTAACTAAAACAAAAGGGGAAGGGGGAAAATGGACAAAATTACTCTCCAAGCCCTATCTATTACAAGCCAAGAGGTGTACACATACCCCATAAATAAATAAAAGAATGACTTAATAAAAGCAAAAGTAACTGAAATAAATGAAAGGAATTAAGGAAAAGCAAGGAAAGCAAAGTAGACATGCAATTCTCACTTAGCACGTTGGATCACATAGGGTCAAATAAGGTCAAAATAAGGGATAGAGTGTACCTCCCTTGAATCGATGCCCTAACGAAGTGAAATTACTAATTTACCCTCCAAAACAATAAAATGGTCAGGGTACCAATTTAATTAAGAACGTTAAGAAAATATGCAAAACACAAGCTCACTTGGTCATAAAGCTCTTAAAATCACGAATTAAATGCAATTAAACAAAATTTGGTGGCTAATTGAATCAAGCAAGCAATGAAGTTGCAAAAATTAAAAGCTACCAAGGACCAAATTGAGAAGATTATTCAATTGACTGGGTCATAGCAGCATTAGTTGGAAGCCAAGGGGTCAAAGTGAAATTATTGAAAAATTTCCATGCACACTCCATGCAAGTAACGTAGGAAAACATTTCACAGCAAAGCTTCAGCAAATGATGAAACTCTCGGCAAGGCTTTGATGCAGATTTTCATGCACAGGGTTCCACAATTTCAGCAAAACCAGATTCATTCAATAGCCTTGAATTACTCCAATTAAACATGGCTGGACATCCCTTAACAATGCCAAAAATTGGAAAAGTTTCATGCAGAATTTCATGCAAATATCACGAAATAACATTCTGCAAACTGGAGTTAGTCTTCTGCTACTTCACATCTTTCTTACTGCAATTTTTCTTGGCCATCTGATCATGCCGACGAATCCACCAAAACACCACGATTTCAACCATCAAACACCAACTAAATCCAACACAAAAATTTGGTTGCAGGATTCAAACAAGGAACTGGAATTGACCGAAAGGAAAAGGAAAAAAAATGCAGCAAAGTTTCAGCAAGCTATGAAGCTTTCGGCAACCGAGAATGAATCAGAATTTTTTCAACATCAAAAGCTTTGGATTAAGGCAAACGCTACAACAATACTATAACTCAAACAAACAACAAACATAGAAAGAAACCATGCAAGCTCTTAAGATTTTATGCAGGCCTACGGATGAAACTGCTGCAACAACTTGCTGCATTTTCAGTCAGCCTAAAAGTGATTGTGCGATGGGGAAAGGAGAATGAACTAATGTGGGCTCGTGTGGACTTGGGATAATGAGAAGGGAAAAATGCAGCTCCACGATCTAAGCAACGTGACACACAATTCCAACATCCCAACAAACCAGATTAGCATGCCACTTAAGTGTAAGGGTCGATGAACAGCCACAGAAAAGAAACAGAACAGAAAATGCAACTTCTTTTGTTTTGGCCGCGGAATTTTACAGCAATGAGTTCGTGTATATTAAATGCAGAACATTGCATTAGTCTCACCAATGATCAATTAGGCACAAAGGTTAAATGGTAAACTGGATAACTACTCCCATTTTATGGACTGTAGCGACATGAAGGACAGCAGAAATGTAGCTTTTCTTAGCAGTATAAGGTTGCAGCAAGCTTTGGTTAACATGGATAAATCATCTTAGCCAAACAAAATATCAATATCAACCGAATCACCAAAGATAACACAAGATATAAAACCAAAACCTGCACCAACAAAGAAAAGAAAAAGAATCATGGCTGCCACAGGTGTTAGCTACTTGGTGCCGTCTAATGGCATACCGCACCTTGCTACTCGAAACAACAGCAAACATACACATGGGATCCCATGGAGCAACAAAACGAGACCCAAGAGGTAGCTTAAGCCATTCTGGAAAATTTTTAACAGCCTAAGAGATTGATTTTTTAAAAAAAAAAATTGTTGTAACAGACCCAGAATTTCAAATCCTGTTGCGGCAAACTTTCAAACACAAACATAACCTCACTATGGTTCAAGCAACCTACTAGACTTATCAAGGGAAAATCTATAGAAAGGCTCCTAAAACATCTCATCAGAATTCGATGCTGAGCACATGAACGAGACAGAGAAATTGAGTTGCAAAAAAGGCTATCGAAACCCCAAGCAAGATCATGCAAAATCTGGGATAATGTTCTGTAACTTCACAACCATGACATTCTGGACACACACGACCAACAAAATTCAACCAAAGACGTAATCTTTCGAACCAGCACAGCACTTCCTACCATTTCCAACGTCAAGACTATAACAGGGAAGTGGAACTAAACAACCAAAGAAGAACACGACGTGCAGAAAGCAAAAGAACGGAAGAAAGTTCAAAAATTACCTCTTGGTAAGATGAACGGCTTCAAGCTACTGGTGGAGACCTGCAAAAGTTTTCTCCTTTCCGCTGTTTCTCAGGCTTTCTTCTAACTCCAAGATTTCCAGATTGTTCCCTCTCACTCTCTCCTTCAAACCCCGTTTTTCAGCTTTGCTCGTGACCTTTTCTCGGTCTCAACTCTCACAAAGCCCTCAGCTTTCCAATTGTCAAAACCTCTTCTAGCTTTCTCTCTCGGCCTTTCTACTTAGCCGTCATTCCCGAACCTCTCCTTTTTGCTCTCGGCTGTTTTTCTTTTTTTCCCAAACCCTCCTTTCTGGTTTCTGTCCCCGCCGTCACTAGCCTCTTCTTTTTCTCTTTATAGGCCCCCGAAATGTCTCATAAAACCTAGCATCTATGGTTCACCTGCTGCGTTTTTCTTTTGCTGAATTCCAAGCCATTGGATGGCTTTTTGTTTCTCGACCTTGAGTTCCCGGATGAAGGCCAGATGGCCTTGCATTGCCAATCCGATGGAGTAGAAAAATGGGCAAAAATGCCCGGAAAACCAACTGGAAAAAATGAAGCTGCATTTTTGTTTTCTGCATTCTGTTAGTACGCTGCTTATTTAGGAATTTCCGCGTTTCTTTTTTTTTTTCAATGAATCATTTAAAAAAACAAAATAACCACAATAACGATTTAAGTAAAATCAAGTAAAAATAGATAAAAAATAAGAATGAAAGATAAAAACAAAAATGCTAAAATTTTTCTGACTGAATGATTTTTCTTCTTTTTTTTCAATAAATTCTATGATAAAAATGACTTAAAAATAAAAGTAAAAGACTAAAAGTAAATAAAATTAATAAAAAATAAAAATAATAGTAAACAAAAATACCCTAAAAATTTGGTGTCTACAGTTTGCCCCTATTTGTCTGAGTTTTGGAAAAACTTGAGACAAAGAAGTAGACACCAAATACTTACCTGTGTTATTCGACCACAAAATGATTCCAACGGACAGGAATTTAAAACGGGACTGACCCGAACAGGAAATTTAAAACGGGACTGACTCGAACAGGAATTTAAACGGGACTGACCCGAACAGGGAATTTAAAACGGGGACTGACCCGAAATGAAATTTAAAAACGGGACTGACCCGAAACCATGAATTAAACGGGACTGGACCCGAACATTGAATTTAAAAAGACCTGACCCGAAACATTGAATTTAAACGGACTGACCCGGAACAGAAATTGAAAACGGACTGACCCGAACAGGAATTTTAAACGGGACTGACCCGAACAGGAATTTAAACGGGACTGAACCGAACAGGAATTTAAAACGGGATTGACCCGAACAAGAAATTTAAAACGGGACTGACCCGAACAGGAATTTAAAACGGGACTGACCCGAACAGAAATTTAAAACGGGACTGACCCGAACAGGAATTTAAAACGGGACTGACCCGAACATGAATTTAAAACGGGACTGACCCGAACAAGGAATTAAAACGGGACTGACCCGAACAGGAATTTAAAACGGGACTGACCCGAACAAGAAATTTAAAACGGGACTTCACTGGGGAGGTTTAAACAATGAATTGAGTTTTTACCTGGGAGTAGTTCAAACTTTTGTACCAAGAGGGAGATTTGATCTCTGTAGCTGAAGCGATAACTGATGTTGTCTCTTATGATCAAGCTTTGCCAATAACATTATCACTTCGTCTTTGCTTACTGGGGAGCTTTTTCTGTCATCGATTTAGGTGCGAAAAGGAGAGTGGTTGTTTTCATTTGTAAACACAACGTTCCTGCAAGAAAAGAAGAAATAATGGACTTGCCACCATCATTTGATCCAGTTTGCCTTGAGAATCGTGTAAACATGAGTCTTGTGATGCTTTTGCTTCTGTTCTGTGGCGTCTGGCTTAGTTGAACTTGTAATTTTGAAACCTTTCCATTTCTGAGACCGATAAAGTACGTATTTACCACGTCACCAAATCTATGTAGCAGCTTTGTTGCATCTTACTTCCTTTAGTAGATGATTGAATTCCCCTATCTTTGCACAAACCTTAGGGTTCATCATCCATTCGAACCCAATGGTGAAAGAACGATGCATGAAAAATTTGTCACATAAAAATCAATGATATATGCAAGATGATTTCCTATGTCAGGCAAAGATGAGCATGCAAAAGAATGCAGACAACCACAAGTAGTCGAACGCAAATAATCGAGAGAAACCAAGAGGTTTATAAAAATATATTTTACAAAAGAATATTTGTAAAGAAAAATACAAATTTGGCCAACGAATATCATATTCAAGACTTTGGATATATTTACTTCGGAATTCGATACTGGCAGAAGTATCGCAATCATGAGGGAAAGTCCAAATGAACCAGGTCACCAGCTGTTCCTTCTCGTGCTCGTCTTGTTGAGAAAACCTACCTTGGCGCCCTTTTGGGTTTTCACCAAGGCTGCCCCCACCCTTTTTGTTTTTGTTTTTGTCTTTTTCTTTTTCTTTTTTTTTCTTTTTTTCTTTTCTTTTTTCTTTTTCCGAGGCGCCCTTTCAGGTTTTCACCTAAAGAACAATGAAGTATCTTGACCATGATCGACTCAGAAATATGAGTTAAAGATTTCGAGCATCAGTAAAATGCACTTCCCTTGTAAGATTAGGCGAAAGCATTACGGACATCACCTGCCAGTTGATTAACAAATTTCCTAATAGAAATACAACAAATGACGAAAGCCAGGACTTTGGGCTTTGTAATGAGGTCAGGTAGGGTGTTTTTCAAGAAAAGTTGAGGCTTGAAAGCAAATTTTGATGCGAGGTGTGAAATAATTTGAAATTGCACTATTTTGAAATCGTTTCCGATTTTGAACGAAACCGAGGAAAATTTGCCCCAGTTTGATCGGATTTTCTCTCTTTGCATTTTCTTCATTGCATTTTTCTCACTTTCGCATTTTTCTTTAAAAACTAAATTTGCCCCAGTGTGGGGTTCTCTTTTCTTTTTGATCATCTTTCTTTCAAAATAAATTTGCCCCAATGTGGGGTTTGCAATTCTCAGGGGTTATCAAACGAAAATTTGTCAATTCTGATGGCTCAAAGGGGACAAGTAGAGATAAAATGTTTTAAGTGTAAAAGAAGATGGCCTGACTTGCATTTCGCCATTTTCATGAATTTCTAAAGAAAATTTGCATGATCAAATGAAAAACTTCTTGCACATGTCTGAGTTGATGGGTTGAGGGAATGTTCGTCCATCTATTTCTGCCAAGATAAGTGCTCCGCCAGGTAATACTTTTTGGACAATGAACGGCCCTTGCCAATTTGGAGCAAATTTGCCTTTAGCTTCATCTTGCATCGGCAAAATTCGCTTTAGTACTTTGTCACCTTCTTCGAATGCGCGCCGATGGACTTTTTTGTTGTAAACCCGGGCCACACGTTTCTGATAGCACTGACCATGACAGATAGCATTGAACCGCTTTTCATCGATCAAAGTCAATTGCTCATGGCGCTGTTTTATCCAATCAGCCTCCTCCAATTTAGCTTCCATGAGGATTCGTAGCGAAGAAATTTCAACTTCAGCTGGTAATACAGTTTCCATTCCATACATGAGTGAATATGGCGTTGCCCCAGTCGATGTCCGGATAGAAGTCCGATACGCCATTAATGCATAAGGCAACTTTTCATGCCAATCGCGATGCCTTTCAGTCATTTTACGGATAATCTTCTTCAAATTCTTGTTTGCGGCTTCTACAGCTCCATTCATCTGAGACCTATAAATGGCAGAGTTGCGGTGTTTGATCTTGAACTGCTCGCATAGTCCATCTACCATGTCATTGTTCAGATTCTTGGCATTGTCTGTAATAAGCGTTTCGGGTACTCCAAAGCGACAGATGATGTGATTTCTCAAGAAATCGGCAACTACCTTCTTCGTTACATGTTTGAATGACTCCGCTTCAACCCATTTGGTAAAGTACTCAATTGCCACCAATATAAATCGATGTCCATTTGAGGCGGGAGGATCAATTGTACCAATCACGTCCATACCCCACATTGAACAGGGCCATGGGGCGATCATACTATGCAATTCAGTGGGTGGAGCGTGTATAACGTCACCATGCATTTGACATTTTATACATCTCCGGACAAAATCTATACAATCACGCTCCATAGTAAGCCAGAAGTATCCGGTTCTCATGATTTTCTTAGCTAGCAAATGGCCATTCATGTGAGGTCCACAAACGCCACTATGCACTTCTTTCATCATATATTGAGTTTCGTCTTCATCAATGCACCTTAAAAGGTTCAAATCTGAGGTTCTTTTATACAAAACTTCTCCACTCAAGAAAAATTTTGAAACCATTCTACGCAGAAAACTCTTGTCTTTTGTACTAGCATGCAGAGGGTAAGACCCCGTTTTGAGAAACTCCTTAATATCATTATACCAAGGAATATTGTCAGAGGACTTGTCTACAACCCAACAGTGGGCGGGCTTGTCTTGAAGTTGAATCTGGATTGGTTCGATTCTCAATTCATCTGGATACTGGATCATAGAAGCTAAGGTGGCCAAAGTATTAGCAAATACGTTTCGAGCTCGCGGGAGATGTCTGAACTCCAAATTTTGAAATTGCTTGGCCAGAATGAGCAGACTACAATGGTAGGGCAAAATTTTTGAATCTTTGGTTATCCACTGCTTCAAAGTTTGGTGCACGAGCAAATCTGAATCACTGAAAGCTATCAACTCTTTGATTTTCATTTCTAAAGCCATTTTGAGACCAAAAATGCAGGCTTCATATTCAGCCATGTTGTTTGTGCAAGCAAATTGCAATTTGGCAGCGGCAGGGTAGTGCTTTCCTTCGGGTAAAACCAAAACAGCTCCAATTCCAGCTCCGAGAGAATTCGAAGCTCCATCGAAGAAAAGCCTCCATTCAGGGCTTTGCTCACTTATATCATCTGTGGCGCGTACAAATAAGACTTTCTCATCAGGAAAATAAGTATGAATTGGCTGATAATCATCGTCCCTTGGATTTTCTGCCAAATGATCAGCTATAGCTTGCCCCTTGACAGTCTTCTGTGAAGTGAAAACAATATCAAAATTTGAGAGAATTATCTGCCATTTAGCTAGACGTCCAGTTAGCATCGGCTTCTCCAAGAGATACTTCAAAGGATCAGATCGGGAAATAAGATAAGTGGTATAGCTCAACAGGTAGTGTCTCAGCTTTTGAGTTGCCCAAGCCAATGCACAGCAGCTTTTTTCAATAAATGAATAATTAGCCTCATACTGGGTAAACTTCTTGCTTAGATAGTAAATGGCTTGCTCCTTCCTTCCAGAGTCATCGTGCTGCCCCAAAACACACCCGACTGCTTCTTCAAGCACAGATAGGTACATGATCAATGGTCGGCCCGGTTTGGGTGGCATTAGGACCGGAGGCTGCAGCAAATAATCTTTAATCTTGTCAAAAGCTTGTTGGCACTCCTCATTCCAGTACAACGGCACATTCTTTCTCAACAATTTGAACAACGGCTCGCATGTGGCAGTTAATTGGGCAAAGAATCTCCCAATAAAATTAACCTTTCCTAAGAAACTTTTCACGTCCTTCTGAGTTTTCGGCACTGGCATATCTCGAATTGCTTTGATTTTTGCTGGATCTATCTCTATGCCTCTTTTATTAACAATGAAGCCCAATAATTTACCAGCTGGTGCCCCAAAGGCGCACTTTGCAGGATTTAGTTTCAAATTGTACTTTCGCAACCTTTCGAACAGCTTCTTCAAATCGACCAAGTGGTTCTCTGCTCTTTTAGACTTGATTATGATGTCGTCCACGTAGACCTCCATCTCCCGGTGGATCATGTCATGAAACAGGGTGGTCATGGTCCTTTGATAAGTAGCTCCGGCATTCTTTAGACCAAATGGCATCACTCGGTAGCAAAACGTGCCCCAAAGGGTGATAAAAGCAGTCTTCTCCCTGTCCTCTTCTGCCATCAAAATCTGATGGTATCCAGCGAAACAATCACAAAAGGATTCAATCTCATGCCCAGCAGCATTGTCCAGGAGAATGTGAATATTTGGCAGAGGAAAATCATCTTTAGGACTGGCCTTATTGAGGTCTCTATAATCAACACAAACTCGCACCTCTCCATTCTTTTTTGGAACAGGGACTGGATTCGAAAGCCAAACAGGGTAATGGGAAACAATGATAATGTTGGTTTTGAGCTGTTTTTCAATTTGTTCTTTTATTTTGAGGCTCATATCTGGTTTGAATTTTCGAGATTTTTGTTTTACGGGTGGAAAAGTAGGGTCTGTGGGCAACTTATGCACTACCACATCAGTTGAAATACCAGTCATATCATCATAAGACCATGCGAATACATCCTGGAACATAGTCAAAAATTCAAGCATCTCCTTTTTCTGCCCCTCATTCAAATGAATACTAATTTGCACCTCTTTAACTTCGTCTTTAGTGCCAATGTTAACCTTTTCTGTTTCTTCCAAGTTCGATTTTGGTTTTTCCTCATATTGTTGAAAATTCTTTGCAAAAGAATCGAATACCTCTTCATTATCACTCTCGCTTTGGAGCTCGGATTCCCAGACCTCCAAGTCGTGAGTGATATAGAGATTGCCATTATTGAATTCCAGAATAGTGATATCCAAAGGGTCAAATAGTTTTACTTTTGGCCATCTGAAAGAATTAACGAATGTGGGATAATAAGCAAACAAATATACAACAAACAAATGAACAAGCAATATAAACAAACAAATGAACAACTCAACATGACAAGAACAACTCGTGCATTTTCATAAAACCTTTGATTGAAAGCGAAAACAAAAGAAAGCAAGCGGAAACGAAATGGAAGCTTAACAATATTTCCACGTGCAAATTTAGTCAAAGTTAAAGATGCTTTCATTAGCTATTTACAGATGCAGAAGTATTTTCATGAATTCGCATGAATGACAAACCCCCTTAGATTTACCGAAACTCCTTCCGAATGGGCAGAAACTCGGCTGTCCAATTAGAAATTGATCCTTCAGGGATGTCGGGAAACTCGGCCTCATCTGGAAAACTGTCTTCAAATGTTGCCCCAACGAACAATTGGGCCAAACTAGTTTCGATTCCATCAACTGGGTTAATCTCTGATGTGATCACCTCGATTGGTCGTGGAAAAGTATAATGCAGTGGTAGAATATCAAAAGCCTTTTGCCTGCCTTCTTTCTCAGCTCTCTTGCGTTCCTTCATTTCTTTGATGTCTTTAGCGGTTGGTCGGAAACCCAAGCCGAATGAGTCCCTTTTCTCCACAATTTGCACTGGCTTCAAAATTCCTTGTAGATCACGTCCCAACCCTTTGTCAAACTCATATTCTCCGCGGATCATTTCCTTAGCCATCATGACACTGGCCTTTGACAGAGCTCGTTCCTTTTTTGTTATCCAACTTACGGAGACGATATCAGCTGTGCTATGAGGGGTCACTGTGGCGTTTTGGCTACCATCTTCTTCGGACCCAGAATCAGCAATCACGAGGCAATCCTCCTCAGCAAAGATAGTTATCAATTTGTCATTTATTATGAATTTCAACAATTGATGCAATGAAGAGGGCACAACTCCGGACTTATGAATCCACGGCCTTCCAAGCAAAACATTGTAAATACTAGGAAAATGCATGACTTGGCAAGCTATTTGAAACTGTGTGGGCCCTATCTCGATAACTAGATCCACTTCTCCTATAGGCTCTCTTTGTGCTCCATCAAAACCTCTAACTATGGTCCCTGAAGGCCTCAGCTTGATATCTTGTAACCCTAACTTTTCCAAGGTACTCCAAGGACAGATATTAAGCGCAGATCCATTATCAATCAACACCTTTGGCAAAATTTTTCCATTGCACCTCACAGCTATGTACAGAGTCTTGTTATGTCCAATGCCTTCCGCCGGTAGCTTATCATCAGAGAAAGTGATTTGTTTTGTAAATAACACACTCCCAACCATATGTGAGAAATTAGCAACCGAAATGTCCTTAGGGATTTGAGCTTTGGTCAACACTTCGAGCAACGTATCCCTATGCATATCCGAAGAAAAAAACAGATCCAACATGGATATTTGGGTGGGCGACTTACTTAGCTTCTCGACTACATTATATTCGCTTCTTTGCAGCCTTTTAAGAAAATCCATGGCTTCTTTCTCAGTAATTGTTGGTTTAGCGGGCTGCTCGGGGATGTTTGTTTGAATCGGAACGGTAGCTCCAAACGGACTTGCAATCCTCCCTGATCTAGTGACCACTGACACCTCCTCTTTGGCAACTGGCTTTCCTCCAATTTGTATGACAGATTCATTGTAATTCCATGGCACTTGCTGCAAATTTAGAACAGGCTCCTGCCCTGGGAATTCGATGACTACTGGCTCCAAAGGCTTGCTTTCAACTGGAGTGAGATCCAAAATAAAAGGTCTTTATCCTCCTCAAACGGTTCATCTTCTATTATGAATGGCCGGTCTGTGACCCCAAACACCTCAGCTTCCCTTGCCAATTTTTGGGCTAGCTCGTCATACTCTGTGTCGTCCAGAATGACCCCAATGGTATTAGCATGTTCCGGCAAGGGGTTCCTATTTATATTCGGCCCTTGTGCCTCCCTTTTTCTAATTACAATCTCTCCAACTTCAATCATATCTTGAACTTTATGCTTAAGAGCCTTGCAATCCAAAGTTGAATGTCCGGGTGCCCCTGAATGATAAGCATAGACAGCTTGCGGGTTATACCAAGCGGGCATGCCAAATGGATAGGTAGGAGGGGGTACCATACCAATTTTCCCGGCCGCCTTTAACTGGTCATACAATTGGTCTAGAGACCTGCCTAAATTGGTAAATATACGGCTAGGGGGTCGGTTGTAAGGTTCAGGAGGTTGAGGATGGTTGTAAACAGGTCTATTTGGGGGAGGAAATCTTGGGTTATATGGAGGGCGAGGTCAGTTTTAGGGCGGATTTGGTTGAGAAATTTGAAAAGGGGCTACAGGTGGATTAGGATAGCTTGAGCGAGGTCGAGGGTGGTGGATATTGGTAGTATATACATGGTGCGGGTTTGAATAATAAGGGTAATGTGGTTGGTAGGTCAGATTAGGTTGGTATCGGGGTTTGGGTGAAGGGTTCTGGTTCCAGATAAAAGTTGCCTCCCCCTCTTTCTTTTTAAACTGAGACTTCTTTCCACTGCTCCCTTGCCCTTGCAAAGCTTCTACTTGCGATTTTAGGGCAGAGACGTTGACAATTTTTCCGACTCTCACAAAATCATCATACTTTTCGAGTTTATTCACAATCGCAGCAAATGTGCACCCAGTCATACGGAAAATTTTTTCAAAGTATGGAGGATCACGCGCCTTTATAAAGGTGCGAATAATTTCATCTTCGGTCATCGGAGGCTCAACCTTGGCAGCTATCTTTCTCCATCTTTTGGCGTATGTCTTATGATCTTCAGATGGTCGCCTCTTCGTGCCTTCCAAAATAGTTCTGGTCGGTGCTAACTCGCAGTTATACTCGTACTGTCTGATAAAGGCGTTGGACGGATCAAGCCAGGTCTTCATCTCCTCCGGTTTTAAGTTTGAATACCAATAAGGGCGTCGCCTTCTAGACTCTCTGGAAATAACCTTAATGGCAAGTTTTCATCATCCACTGGTCTGCCCAACTTGTTGGCAAACAAACGCAAGTGTGTCTTAGGATTGTCCGTACCATCATATTTATTGAACTTCGGGGTCTTGGATCCCACGGGCAGCTGTACATTTGGAAACAGGCACAGATCATCGTAGTCTAACACCCCTTGCTTGCTTAAACCTTGGTTTTTTCTGATGAACTCATCGAAACGATCCAACCGCTTAAGTAACTTCATATCAACCGGGGCAGACGGCTCTCCCACTTCCGGCTTAGTTTGAACAGTGTGCTCTGGCACAACAGGCTCTGTGGTAGTCTGATAAAAAGCTTGTGGATCTGGAGGCATGCTCGGACCACCTTGACCACCTTGAGGCTGATACCCTTGCCCATAGAGAGGATAGAACGGAAGATTTTGAGTGTAAGTATATTGCGGGTTGAAAACTCCCTCAAAAGTAGTTTGAATTGGGGGAATGACAAATGGTTCGGATTCCGGTTGTCTGATGGACGGAGGCTCGGGCTGCACTCCACTACTAATGAGCTCGTTAATCAACTTCTTTTGGGCGGCCATCTCAAACGCCATTTCCCTAAATTTGATAAGTAATTTAGTCAACTGAACCCCGGGACTTGCGGCTTCCGGCTGGGTAGTTGCAGTGGTCTTATCAGACGATTCTGGCTGAGTACTCATGTCTACACGATTCCTTTGGGCTTTACTTCGGGATCGCGTTATGATGGGGTTTCGACGAGAAGTTATGTTTAAATATTACCTGAGAATTTTGAAATGGCTCGGCTTTTAGATTTAGCCTGGCTTAACTTTTTCAAAAAAAAAACAAAACAAAGAAAAAGAAAACGACATGAGTTAGTGATTGTTCAAACAATTCAGATGCATGTCCTACGGGGGGACCCCTTTTGTGCCAAGGGTAGGCCTAGCATGATGCAACACCTTCGAAATGGGACCCGTAACACAAACCTGTTTTTGACAACAATTCCAAATGAGTGCAAAAGAAAAATCGCTTTCATTGATAAACTTGCCAATATTTACATCATGTCACGAAGACGATTCCGTACAAGATTGCCAAAACTTCTGAACCTATCTAATACAGAGTCCTTTGTTTCCCTAGCATATGGAATTCTAACACGTTCAGTTTGGTCATACAATTCTCTGCATTTCCTTTTCAGCTCTTGACGCTTTCCTCGTTCATTTTCGTACAATTGCTTGTGTTGCTCTGCTATCCCTTTGTATGTTTCGACAGACTTACTTAACTGCAGAATTTCCTTATCCTTTGCTTCGACAATGGCTTTCAACCTTTTCACCTCCTCAGCTGACTCATCTTGAATTTCTTGCGCAGCGGATCTTCTTACCCAGTCTTCGTATTGTGTAGTGGTCAAACCCTTTTGCTTTAGTTCCGGGATGTATTGAAATCTCTCGTCATCCGACAGTGTCACCCATGTCTCGATAATCTGGTCTTTCATAGGGAGCTCGTTTGGGCACATTCCTTTACTGAAAACGACGGTGAGCTTACTCAAATCAACCACAGGCGGCACTTCTTGTGTACGTCCTAACTGTCTGAGGAATCTCTTTGGAGTGTATGCGGCGATTCCTTGGGTACCCAATAGGAGAACAAAATCTGACACTTTAGTGCGGAGTATCGGCCTAAGGCAAATCGTCCAGTCTAACACCCACCAAATGTCTTGATCTGGCAGCATCTCTAAGCATTTGACACATTCAACCGCATCGTTTGGCAGGCCCCCTTCGTTGACTCGCTTATGATGCGTGATTACCCAGTTATACCCAACTACTGGCAAACTTTCCGGAACGGACGCTAGTCTCTTAAAATGTTCTAGGGCCCAGATATGCAAAACTATATTAGCCCCGTAGAAGAACTTTTCCCCTTCCTGGCAGTTGGTACAAGCTAGAAAAATGTCCGCAAGGATGGTCGGGATTATGGTGCATTGTTTACTTCGGATTCCTGAAAAGAGGTCTTGTATAACCTTTGCTACCTTGAAAGCTATTTTCTGATCTCTTCTCGGGAAGAAATAAACTCCCGCCATAACTATGGCATACACCACTGGTCTTTTGCGTTCCCAAACATCCTTGGATGTGAATGAAAAATCCTCCCTATATCTCTCGAACCCATTTGGTAGTGCAAAATGCTCAAACAAAGTGTTCACGCGGACTCCCTGATCCGACCCTCGCAATACAGCCTCTCTCAATCCTATGATCTTGCAAAATTCTATCTTGTCTGAAACGTATGGGAAAATCAAAGCGGTTCCATGCAAAGGTAAATTGAAGAGGCCGGCTATTTCCTCAAGTGTCACTGTCATGTGCTTATTGCCTACCCTAAAAGCCGAACATTCCGGATCCCACAGATGTACTAATGCCTCTACTAGATAGCCATTGGGCTTGATCTCCTTAAGGTCTCCAATTGGCCCTAAATATTGAGCTACTTGATGTAATTCGCTAGATAGCATAAGGGCAGGCCATCTTTGAATCTCGGCCGACGGTACCAACAACTGGTAGATTCGACGGGGGCACTCCATCTAACAATGGAAGAGGCGGGTTGTCAATTACCTTACCTATGAGTCCCATTCTCCGGTTGGCAAGAATTTAAACATGCAATCCCTTGAAGGGTTATGTACCCATGGGAACAATCAAGGTGAGTTCAATCCTAATAGCGGGATCCCCTAAATGGCATTCCCCTTCTAGGGTTTATGCATGATGCCAGTTTATTAAAGCGATAGAACTTGCAGTTTGAAATGAGATATGACCTAAGGGACCCTTTATTTGCCAGGGTAAGCCTAAAATGATATAGCATTATTAATCTACGAATGCAATGTACCAAAATCTTTAAACGTGCAATAGCCTATCTACAAGGGTAAGTTCTAAAAGAAGGTCATGCCAGACCTCTTATTTGCTAGGGTTTGTGAATGCAATGGAGACACAAAACCAAGAAAAGTTAATTCAGCCAGATAAATACACATAACACATTGTAGCAACGAGATAAAGCAATCAGTACAAAGAAATAAAGCGATAGGAGGGAAAAAAAGGGTTGGACCCCTCCTATCGTGAATAGTGTCCCTAATAAGGCAAGGCAGACTCTACCCTAGGCAAGCTATCATGGATGCATGAGGTATTGGCTCACTAATGTATCTAGACTCGATAGGTTTTAGGTCCCCGAGCCTTCAGACTTGGAAACCAAGGGTCATCAATCCCAAGGTTCTTTGTCGGTGGCTCGAGCGATTCCCCAGACATTGCTACGCACACATCGTGTCACGGCTACATGTCATGAGTGAATCTATCAAAAATCATCAACTTTCGACTAAAAGCTAAAGGCTATGAACCCAAAGCTTAAAATGGAAGGTTGAGTGACCCCTCGGATCATGCTACGCACACATCGTGTCGCGATCACAAGTCCAAGTGAATCGCCTAAAATCCTAATAGGGTGGAGTGGCGTGACAAGCCACTAAAAGAAAAATAAAAGAGGGGTGAAAAATTAAAGCGTATGCACGTATGCTAGTGCTCGTTTGGAGAGGAGGGATCGAGAACCAACGCGAGGCTCTAGGGTAATGTCCCCCACCCAAATGCAATGCAAAGCGCGGAATCACATAAATAAACCATCCATCCATCAAATCAATCGTACGCCAAATGGGTGAGTGACTGAGTTGATACGCGCGAAATGCAAAAATCCTAAAAAAGGAAAAATGCAACCCTAATGTCCAAATGCTATGCATAAAAAGGGTAGAAAAAGGAAAGGAATAGCTAAATCAAATGCTTGGACCCACTTAGGAAGTCCCCAGTGGAGTCGCCAAGCTGTCGCGCCCCACTTTTTGAGTATGTGAAAGTAGTGTGTGGGATATGTATGTGAACGTGTGTGAAAATGAAAATAAAAGGCCGTGGGATTGTGAAATGCGACGGTTTGGCCAAACAAAGTTCAAAAAGGGTTTTTGAATGGAAAATGGAGTCGCCACTTGGTATAGAGTTAGGGTGTACCAAGTCACCCAAAAAGTGATTTTTGGAAAGAAAAGTAAACAAACCCTTTTTAAAGAACTTTTAGGTCTACGTAACCAAAGAAAGGGATCGGGGGTCACATTTGATAAGGGAGAAGGCAAAGGCAAAGCCTAAGGCACTCCCTTACCCTAGCAAAAGCTAGTTGCGTGACTTAGCCCTTCTTTTCCTAATTTCTTCTACCCAAAGTATGTTTTGCATATTGGACATGACTAATGGATGCTAAAAAGATGCAATCCTAAATCTAAAATGTCTCTTATGAAGCTTTTTGGTCCCAACCACATGAGTTGTGGTGGCCAATAAGGAAAGTCCTCATAGAGGTCACGGGCAATGCAAATGAAGACTCAAGTATGCGTGTAAGTGTGCAAATGTAAGAAAAGTGCAAGTGTGCAAATGTAAGAAAAGTGCAAGTGTGCAAATGTGAGAAAAGTGCATGTGTGCCAATTGAGAAAAGTGCATGTGTGCCAATTGAGAAAATAAAGGTGTTTGTGTGCTAGTGGATGAAAATATAATAGTAGGTACATATAAGTGCAATTGGGTGCAATTTGTGAGGTAGAAAATAAATGATAAAAGAAGAAAAATGTACAAACATGGCATGTGGATTGAGAAAAATATGAGTTGTGAAAAAAGGTGGATAAAAGAGTGAGGAAGTGATATGATAAGAATGAGAGTGCATGAACCTAGAGGAATGCATCAAGTCGGGTACGGGAATGACTCCTAATTTCACGACTTTAATTTTCCCTTTGATTAGAAGGAAGAACTAGCGTGCTAAGGCTATTTTGTAGCCACACTCGCTCGTTTCCCTTATCGAAAGGGGACTCTCAAGCAAATGTACCCTATAACTAGCATGAAGATGCAAAAGCCTAAAATGGAGGGGAAATGATTGGAAGAGCATGCCAAATGTTAGAAAACTAAGAAAAATGCATGAAATGTAGTGAAACATGCAAGTATGAACTAGCGAGGGAAATCCCTAAGGGTCTAGCGTTGGACTAGCCCATATCTATGAATTCCTACTAGCGTTGGACTAGTGGAAAACGGGACAATGAGCCACAACTAGCGTTGGACTAGTGCGGTGACGTGCATTCATCCATCACATTCATCTATGACTATAGAAAGCAAGTAGACATGCCAATCACCTATAAACACGTAGCACATAACACTTAGCATGCTCGACTAAATGCA
The DNA here is from genome assembly GCF_003713205.1 of Coffea eugenioides. NCBI lineage: Eukaryota > Viridiplantae > Streptophyta > Magnoliopsida > Gentianales > Rubiaceae > Coffea > Coffea eugenioides. The sequence continues at coordinate 19,397,607 of NC_040042.1, read as the reverse complement.
AGAGCCTAATAAAGCAAGTTAACACGTAGCAACAAAAGCAAGCAATCAATCTAATGAACCTATTACATTTGCTAACTAAAACAAAAGGGGAAGGGGAGAAATGGACCAAAATGCTCTTCAAGCCCTATCTATTACAAGCCAAAAGGTGTACACATACCCCATAAAGAATAACTTAATAAAAACAAAAGCAAACGAATAAATGAAAGGAATTAAGGAAAGGCAAGGAAGGCAAAGTAGACATGCAATTCTCACTTAGCACGTTGGATCACATAGGAGAGACAAAAAGGGATAAAAGAAGTTGTACCTCCCCCCGTTTGTAATGCTAATAAGGTGAACAAGACTTAACTCGGGCTATAGTCACCAAAGAAAGAGCTAATTTGAGCTAAAACTATCAAAACAAGGGATTAATGCATCACTTTAATTAACAAAATTTCAAGGAAAAGAATAAATATGAAATTGAATAATTAAACAAAGCATTCAAAGAAGTTAAACAACCCCTATTCATCCAATTAAACAAACGAAGGTCCATATAAAGAATTAAAGAATATTCAAGGGATCAATTTGTTATTACTATAAAATAAAATAAAATTAAAATTAAGGACCTAAGGTGAGACCTCCAATCAAATGATAAAATTCACAAGAAATGAATAAAAACCCCATTTTACAATTAAATGACAAAAATTCAAACATTCCACTAAAAAAATCAAATCAAAGCTATAAGTCTATGAAAAGTTATTAAAACCTACAAATTCATTCTAAACTCATGAATAATCTATCCCAATCATCATATTAAAACATACTAAGAAAGTTAAAACTTGAAATGGACGAAATTGATTAATTTATGTGATTAGTTGGGCCACAGTAGAACAAAAAGGAACTTGAATGGTTGGAATGTAATTTTTCCTAAAATTTTGCATGCATGCAACGAATGTCAAGCTTTCTTTACTTCTGCTATTTCTGCTGCAAGTTCATAGCTTGTAGCAACCCCAAAAAAAAAAAAAAAACCAAAGCTATAAACAAAACCCATGGTGATCATCACAAACAAGGTAAGGAAAACCAGCTTTTGGGCTGCTACTGGGCAAAGGAAAATTGGCAAACATATGGAACGAAATGCAGTTTTTTCATGCAAAGTCATGGAGGAACTTTCAGCAATGAAACTTGCAGGCTCTCGGTAACCATTCCAATGCCGTTCCTGCTTTTCCCAGCCTAGCTATATTCATGCGTCCCCAAAAATGCAAACCCAACACCCCTTATCTTGCTCCTCTTTCCAACATAGAGGTCAATCAGCGAGCTGGGTGGCCGAAGCCTTAATCAGAAAATGCAGGTAAACAGCAAGGCATGAAATGCAGCAAAAGAGAAAGGTGAAGCTTGCGGCAATTTCCAGCAGCGACTCCATCCGTTTCATCATACAAACAAGTTTTATAAAACCAGAAAATTGTTGACTAAATCAAAACGTGAAATTTTGTTTGCAGGGTTAAGGTGGCAAATCTGGTTTGACCGACAACAAAAGAAAGAAAAAAACTGCAGCAAGATTTTTCTTTCGGCAACCACAGACCAAGCAAACTGCTGGCCTCTACTGCTAAGCTCCCAAACATTCTCACGACATCTCAGCCAAACGACAGACAAATTAAACATTTCAAACAACACGAAAAACTTCAGCAGCCGAAAGTGCAGGCCTGCTGCCTTTTACTTCCAAACTCGAATTTCAGACTCCAATACACAAAGTTTTAATGAATCGATCTAAGCAAAATTTCATTTTTCTGCAGAAAAAACTTCGGACTGTGCATTTCTAGATTGAAACATAAGCATACTCATTCGACAACCAAGAACATGCAGCCTGCTAAACCAGATTCCACAACATTTAAGCAAGCGAGAAGCCCATGATACAAAAATAACAAAAAGGCAACAGCTTTGGGCTGTATAATGAAAGAGAACGCATGAAACAGCATATGTCTAGCAATCAAATCCACAAAATAAGAGCCCAGAATCTCTGATTACACAGACCAGATTTCATATGAAATGAAAATAGACAAAAGAAGGGGTTGAAGGCTACCTGTTCACCACCTCTGGGTTTGAAGCTTTCGCTTGGGTGCGATGAAGGGACCAACTGCAGATTCAGATGAAGCAGCTACCTGGGTTTCTCTCGGTCTCCCTCCTGGTTGCGGCTTCCTCTTCTGGCCGCTCTCTCCCAAACTCTCAAACCTCTCCCTTTCACTCTCTTAGCCGTCAAAACCCTCAGCTTTCTGTTTCTTTCTACCGCCAACTTTGTCTCTCTCTCTCTTAAAACCCCAGACTTCCTCTCTGTTTCTCTCCCGCCGTCAGTCGTCCCACACTCTCTGGTTTCTTTCTTTTTGCCGCCCTTCTGCTCTCTTTCTTTTCTCCTTTTCTGATTTTCTCTCTAGCCGTCAACCTTCAATCCTCCTCCTCGGCTGCGGTTCCTCTTTTTCTTTTTATATCCAGTTAGCAGCCCCCAAAATCCTCCATTCAATGGCTACAAATCATCTCATCGTAAGCCCTTTCCCTTGACCATCCGATTCATCCGACAAAAATCCATGAAAATGATATAAGAAAATTCATGCCGCATGCATGTGTGGCTTTTTTTTTTTTTTTTAAAGAAATAATTTAACAAAATTGATAATAAAATTAAGTAAAGAAAAACAACAATTTAATTAACATCGGATAAATAAACTAGAGACAATAAATAGCAAAGTTGCAATTTTTCCATTTTTCCTTTTCTTTTCTTCATTTTTTCAAGAAAACATTGAATTTAAATCACAAACAACTAAAACATATTTTTTAAATGCTTTTTTTCTTGTTTTTTTTTTTTCGAGAAATTCTATACTAAAAACTTAAAAATAAAAATAATAAAATAAAAACTAAAAACCAAAAAGTGAATAAAACTAACACGACAAATAGAAAACTAAAAAATAAATAGTAAATGAAATTACACTAAAATTTTGGTGTCTACAGTTTGCCCCTCTTTGTCTGAGTTTTGAAAAAACTTGAGACAAAGAAGTAGACACCAAATACTTAACTGCGTTATTTGGCCGCAAAATGATTCCAACGAACAGGAATTTAGAACGAAACGGGACTGACCCGAACAAGAAATTTAAAATGGGACTGACCCGAACAGGAATTTAAAATGGGACTGACCTGAACAGAAAATTTAAAACGGGACTGACCCGAACAGGAATTTAAAACGGGACTAGCCCGACCAGGAAATTTAAAACGGGACTGACCCGAACAGGAATTTAAAACGGGACTGACCCGAACAGGAATTAAAAACGGGACTGACCCGAGCAGGAAATTTAAAACGGGACTGACCCGAACAGGAATTTAAAACGGGACTGACCCGAACATGAATTTAAAACGGGACTAACTCGAACAGGAATTTAAAAACGAGATTGCATTGGGGAGGTTTAAACAAAGAATTGAGTTTTTACCTGGGAGTAGTTCAAACTTTTGTACCAAGAGGGAGATTTGATCTCTATAACTAAAGCGATAGCTGATGTTGTCTCTTATGATCAAACTTTGCCAATAACATTATCACTTCGTCTTTGCTTACTGGGGAGCTTTTTCTATCATCGATTTAGGTGCGAAAAGGATAGTGGTTGTTCTCATTTGTAAACACAACGTTCCTGCAAGAAAAGAAGAAATAACGGACTTGCCACCATCATTTGATCCGGTTTGCCTTGAGAATCGTGTAAACATGAGTCTTGCGATGCTTTTGCTTCTGTTCTGCGACGTCTGGCTTAGTTGAACTTGTAATTTTGAAACCTTTCCATTTCTGAGACTGATAAAGTACGTATTTACCACGTCACCAAATCTATGTAGCAGCTTTGTTGCACTTTACCCACTTTAATAGGTGAATCCCCTAACCTTGCACAAACCCTAGGGTTCATCATCCATTCGAATCCAATGGTGAAAAAATGATGCATGAAAAATTTGTCATATAAAAAGCAATTGCAAGATGATTTCCTATGTCAGGCCAGGATGAGCATGCAAAAGAATGCAGACAACCACAATCAGTCGAACGCAAATAATCAAGAGAAACCAAGAGGTTTATAAGGATACATTTTGCAAAAGAATATTCGTAAAGAAAAATGCAAATTTGGCCAACGAATATCATATTCAAGACTTTGGATATATTTGCTTCGGAATTCGATACTGGCAGAAGTATCACAATCATGAGGGAAAGTCCAAATGAACCAGGTCACCAGCTGTTCCTTCTCGTGCTCGTCTGTTGAGAAAACCTGCCTTGGCGCCCTTTCGGGTTTTCACCAAGGTTGCCCCCGCCCTTTTTGTTTTTGTTTTTGTCTTTTTCTTTTTCTTTTTTTTCTCTTTTTTTTCCTTTTTCTTTTCTTCTTTTTTCCTTTTTTCTTTTCTTTTCTTTTTTTCGAGGCGCCCTTTCGGGTTTTCACCTAAAGAACAATGAAATACCTCGACTATGATCGACTCAGAAATATGAGTTAAAGATTTCTGGCTATCAGTAAAATGCACTTCCTTGTAAGATTAAGGCGAGTAGGGCGTTATGGTAAAATGCACTTCCCTTGTAAGATTAGGCGAAGGCGTTATGGACATCACTTGCCAGTTGATTAACAAATTTCCTAATAGAAATGCAACAAGTGACGAAAGCCAGGACTTTGGGCTTTGTAATGAGGTCAGGTGGGGTGCTTAAGAAAAGTTGAGGCTTGAAAGCAAATTTTGATGCGAGGTGTGAAATAACTTGAGATTGCACTATTTTGAAATCGTTTCCGATTTTGAACGAAACTGAGGAAAATTTGCCCCAGTTTGATCGGATTTTGTCTCTTTGCATTTTCTTCATTGCATTTTCCTCACTTTTGGCATTTTTCTTTAAAAACTAAATGTGCCCCAGTGTGGGGTTCTCTTTTCTTTTTGATCATCTCTCTTTCAAAATAAATTTGCCCCAGTGTGGGGTTTGCAATTCTCAAGGGTTATCAAACGAAGATTTGTCAATTCTGATGGCTCAAAGGGGACAAGTAGAGATAAAATGTTTTAAGTGTAAAAGAAGATGGCCTGACTTGCATTTCGCCATTTGCATGAATTTCTAAAGAAAATTTGCATGATCAAATGAAAAACTTCTTGCACATGTCTGAGTTAATGGGTTGAGGGAATGTTCGTCCATCCATTTCTGCCAAAATAAGTGCTCCGCCAGGTAATACCTTTTGGACAATGAATGGCCCTTGCCAATTCGGAGCAAATTTGCCTTTAGCTTCATCTTGCATTGGCAAAATTCGCTTTAGTACTTTGTCACCTTCTTCGAATGCACGCCGATGGACTTTTTTGTTGTAAGCCCGGGCCACACGTTTCTGATAGCACTGACCATGACAGATAGCATTGAGCCGCTTTTCATCGATCAAAGTCAATTGCTCATGGCGCTGCTTTATCCAATCAGCCTCCTCCAATTTAGCCTCCATGAGGATTCGTAGCGAAGGAATTTCAACTTCAGCTGGTAATACAACTTCCATTCCATACATGAGTGAATATGGCGTTGCCCCAGTCGATGTCCGGATAGAAGTCCGATACGCCATTAATGCATAAGGCAACTTTTCATGCCAATCGCGATGCCTTTCAGTCATTTTGCGGATAATCTTCTTCAAATTCTTGTTTGCGGCCTCTACAGCTCTATTCATCTGAGGCCTATAAATGGCAGAGTTGCAGTGTCTGATCTTGAACTGCTCGCATAGTCCATCTACCATGTCATTGTTCAAATTCTTGGCATTGTCTGTAATAAGTGTTTCGGGTACTCCAAAGCGACAGATGATGTGATCTCTCAGGAAATTGGCAACTACCCTCTTTTACTAACAATGAAGCCCAACAGCTTACCAGCTGGTGCCCCAAAGGCGCACTTTGCCAGGATGTTATTCAAAATTGGTACTTTCGCAACCTTTCGAACAGCTTCTTCAAATCAACCAAGTGGTCCTCTGCTCTTTTAGACTTGATTATGATGTCATTCACGTAGACCTCCATATCCCGGTGGATCATATCATGAAACAGGGTGGTCATGGTCCTTTGATAAGTAGCTCCGGCATTCTTTAGACCAAATGGCATCACTCGGTAGCAAAACGTGCCCCAAGGGGTGATAAAAGCAGTCTTCTCCCTATCCTCTTCTGCCATCAAAATTTGGTGGTATCCAGCGAAGCAATCACAAAAAGATTCAATCTCATGCCCAGCGGTATTGTCCAGGAGAATGTGAATATTTGGCAGAGGAAAATCATCTTTAGGACTGGCCTTATTGAGGTCTCTATAATCCACACAAACTCGCACCTCTCCATTCTTTTTTGGAACAGGGACTGGATTCGAAAGCCAAATAGGGTAATGGGAAACAATGATAATGTTGGTTTTGAGCTGTTTTTCAATTTGCTCTTTTATTTTGAGGCTCATATCTGGTTTGAATTTTCGGGGTTTCTGTTTTACGGGTGGAAAAGTGGGGTCTGTGGGTAACTTATGCACTACCACATCAGTTGAAATACCAGTCATATCATCATAGGACCATGCGAATACATCCTGGAACATAGTCAAAAATTCAAGCATCTCCTTTTTCTGCCCCTCATTCAAATGAATACTAATTTGCACCTCCTTAACTTCATCTTTAGTGCCAATGTTAACCTTTTCTGTTTCTTCCAGGTTCGGTTTTGGTTTCTCCTCATATTGTTCAAAATCCTTTGCGAAAGAATCGAATTCCTCCTCATTATCACTCTCGCTTTGGAGCTCGGATTCCCAGACCTCCAAGTCGTGAGTGATATAGAGATTGCCATTATTGAATTTCAGAATAGTGATATCCAAAGGGTCAAATAGTTTTATTTTTGGCCATCTGAAAGAATTAACGAATGTGGGATAATAAGCAAACAAATATACAACAAACAAATGAACAAGCAAGATGACAGAAATATAAACAAATGAATAAACAAAACAACATGACAAGAACAACTTGTGCATTTTCATAAAACCTTTGATTGAAAGCGAAAACAAAAGAAAGCAAACGGAAACGAAATGAAAACTTAACAATATTTCCACGTGCAAACTTTAGTCAAAGGTAAAGATGCTTTCATTAGCTATTTACAGATGCAGAAGTATTTTCATGAATTCGCATGAATGACAAACCCCTTTAGGTTTACCGAAACTCCTTCCGAATGGGCAGAAACTCGGCTGTCCAATTGGAAATTGATCCTTCAGGGATGTCGGGAAACTCGGCCTCATCTGGGAAACTGTCTTCAAATGTCGCCCCAACGAACAATTAGGCCAAACTAGTTTCGATTCCGTCCACTAGGTTAATCTCTGATGTGATCACCTCGGTTGGTCGTGGAAAAGTATAATGCAGTGGTGGAATATCAAGGGCCTTTTGCCTGCCTTCTTTTTCTACTCTCTTGCGTTCCTTCATTTCTTTGATGTCTCTAGCGGTTGGTCGGAAACCCAAGCCGAATGAGTCCTTTTTCTCCATGACTTCCACTGGCTTCAGAATTCCTTGCAAATTGCGTCCCAACCCTTTGTCGAACTCATAACCTCCGCGGATCATTTCCTTAGCCATCATGACACTGGCCTTTGACAGAGCTCGTTCCTCTTTTGTTATCCAACTTACAGAGACGATATCGGCTGTGCTATGAGGGGTCACTGTGGCGTTTTGGCTACCATCTTCTTCGGACCCAGAATCAGCAATCACGGGGCAATCCTCCTCGGCAAAGATAGTTATCAACTTGTCATTTACTATGAATTTCAACAATTGATGCAATGAAGAAGGCACAGCTCCGGACTTATGAATCCACGGCCTTCCAAGCAAAACATTGTAAACACTAGAAAAATGCATGACTTGGCAAGCTATTTGAAACTGTGCGGGCCCCATCTCGACTACTAAATCCACTTCTCTATAGGTTCTCTTTGTGCTCCATCAAAACCTCTAACAATGGTCCCTGAAGGCCTCAGCTTGATACCCTGCAACCCTAACTTTTCCAAGGTACTCCAAGGACAGATATTAAGCGCAGATCCATTGTCAATCAACACCTTTGGCAAAATTTTCCCGTTGCACCTCACAGCTATGTACAGAGCCTTGTTATGTCCAATGCCTTCCGCCGGTAACTCATCATCAGAGAAAGTGATTTGTTTTGTAAACAACACACTCCCAACCATATGTGAGAAATTAGCAACTGAAATTTCCTTAGGGATTTGAGCTTTAGTCAATACTTCGAGTAACGCATCCCTATGCATATCCGAAGAAAAGAGCAGATCCAACATGGATATTTGGGCGGGCGACTTGCTTAGCTTCTCGATCACATTATATTCACTTCTTTGGAGCCTTTTAAGAAAATGCAAGGCTTCCTTCTCGGTAACGGTTGGTTTAGCGGGCAGCTCGGGGTTATTTGTTTGAATCGGAACGGTGGCTCCAAACGGACTTGCCATCCTCCCAGATCTAGTGACCACCGACACCTCTTCTTTGGCAACTGACCTTTCTCCAATTTGTATGACAGGTTCATCATAGTTCCATGGCACTCGCTTCAAACGTAGAACAGGCTCCTGCTTTGGGAATTCGATGACCACGGGCTCCAAAGCCTCGCTCTCAGCTGGAGTGAGATCCAAAATAAAAGGTCTTTTATCCTCCTCAAACGGTTCATCTTCTATTATGAATGGTCGGTCTGTGATCCCAAACACCTTAGCTTCCCTTGCCAATTTTTGGGCTAGCTCGTCATACTCTGCATCGTCCAGAATGACCCCAATGGTATTAGCATGTTCCGGAAAGGGGTTCCTATTTATATTCGGCCCTCGTGCCTCCCTTTTCCTAATTACAATCTCTCCAGCTTCAATCATATCTTGAACTTTATGCTTAAGAGCCTTGCAATCCAAAGTTGAATGTCCGGGTGCCCCTGAATGATAAGCACAGACAGCTTGCGGGTTATACCAAGCGGGCATGCCATATGGATAGGTAGGAGGGGGTACCATACCAATTTTTCCGGCGGCCTTTAACTGGTCATACAATTGGTCTAGAGGCCTGCTTAAATTGGTAAATGTACGGCTAGGGGGTCGGTTGTAAGGTTCAGGAGGTTGAGGATGGTTGTAAACAGGTCTATTTGGGGGAGGAAATATTGGGTTATATGGAGGGCGAGGTCGGTTTTGGGGTGGATTTGGTTGAGAAATTTGAAAAGGAGCTAAAGGTGGGTTAGGAAAGCTTGGACGAGGTCGAGGGTGGTGAATATTGGTGGTATATACATGGTGCGGGTTTGAATAATAAGGGTAATGTGGTTGGTAGGTTGGATTGGGTTGGTATCGGGGTTCGGGTGAAGGGTTCTGGTTCCAGATAAAAGTTGCCTCCCCCTCTTTCTTTTTAAACTGCGGTTTCTTTCCACTACTTTCTTGCCCTTGCAAAGCTTCTAATTGTGATTTTAAGGCAGAAACATTAACAATTTTTCCGACTCTCACAAAATCATCATACTCTTCGAGTTTATTCACAATCGCAGCAAATGAATACCCAGTCATACGGAAGATTTCTTCAAAGTATGGAGGATCATGCGCCTTTATGAAAGTGCGAATAATTTCATCTTCGGTCATCGGAGGCTCAACCTTGGCAGCTATCCTTCTCCATCTTTTGGCGTATGTCTTATGATCTTCAGATGGTCGCCTCTTGGTGCCTTCCAAAGTAGTTCTGGTCGGTGCTAGCTCACAGTTATATTCGTACTGTCTGATGAAGGCGTTGGACAGATCAAGCCAAGTCTTCACCTCCTCTGGCTTTAAGTTTGAATACCAATCGAGGGCGTCTCCTTCTAGACTCTCTGGAAATAACCTTAATGGCAAGTTTTCATCATCCACCGGTCTGCCCAACTTGTTGGCAAACAAACGCAAGTGTGTCTTAGGATTGCCCGTACCATCATATTTATTGAACTTCGGGGTCTTGAATCCCACGGGCAGCTGTACATTTGGAAACAGGCACAGATCATCGTAGTCTAACACCCCTTGTTTGCTTAAACCTTGGCTTTTCCGGATGAACTCATCGAAACGATCCAACCGCTTAAGTAACTTCAGATCAATCGGGGCAGACGACTCCCCTACTTCTGGTTTGGTTTGAACAGTATGGTCTGGCACAACAGGCTCTGCGGTAGTCTGATAAAAGCTTGTGGATCTGGAGGCATGTTTGGACCACCTTGACCACCTTGAGGCTGAAACCCTTGCCCATAGGGCGGATAGAACGGAGGATTTTGAGTTTAAGTATTTAGCGGGTTGAAAACTCCCTCAAAAGTGGTTTGAATTGGAGGAATGACAAATGGTTCGGATTCCGGTTGTTTGATGGGCGGAGGCTCGGGCTGCGCTCCGCTACTGATGAGCTCGTCGATCAATTTCTTTTGGGCGGCCATTTCAGATGCCATTTCCCCAAATTTGGTGAGTAATTCAGTCAACTGAACCCCGGGACTTGTGGCTTCCGGTTGGGTAGTTGCAGCGGTCTTATCAGACGATTCTGGCTGAGTACTCATGTCTACACGATTCTTTTGGGCTTTACTTTTGGATCGCGTAATAATGGGGCTTTTCCGAGAAGCTATTTTGAAATTTTACCTGAAAACACGAAATGGCTCCCTTTTAGATTTAGCCCTGGCTTAGCTTTTTCAACAAAAACAAAACAAAGAAAAAGGAAAAGACAAGAGTTAGTAGATGCTCCAAAAATTCGGATGCATGTCCTATCGGGGGGCCCTTTTTGTGCCAAGGGTAGGCCTAACATGATGCAACACCTTCGAAATGGGACCCGTAACACAACCTGTTTTTGACAACAATTCCAAATGAGTGCAAAAGAAAATTGCTTTCATTGATAAACTTGCCAATATTTACATCATGTCATGAAGACGATTCCGTACAAAATTGCCAAAACTTCTAAGCCTATCTAATACAGAGTCCCTGGTTTCTCTAGCATATGGAATTCTAACACGTTCAGCTTGGTCATATAACTCTCAGCATTTCCCTTTTAGCTCTTGACGCTTTTCTCGTTCATTTTCATACAATTGCTTGTTTTGCTCCGCCATCCCTTTATATGCTTCGACAGACTTACTTAATTGCAGAATTTCCTTATCCCTTGCTTCGATAATGGCTTTCAACCTTCCCACCTCCTCGGTTGGTTCATCTTGTGTTTCTTGTGTGGCGGACCTTCTCACCCAGTCTTCGTATTGCGGAGTGGTCAATCCCCTTTGTTTGAGTTCCGGGATGTATTGAAATCTCTCGTCATCCGATAGTGTCACCCATGCCTCGATAATCTGGTCTTTCATAGGGAGCTCGTTTGGACACATTCCTTTACTGAAAACGACGGTAAGCCTACTCATATCAACCACAGGCGGCACTTCTTGTGTACGTCCTAACTGTCTGAGGAACCTCTTTGGAGTGTATGCAGCGATTCCTTGGGTACCCAATAGGAGAACAAAATCTGACACTTTAGTGCGGAGTATCGGCCTAAGGCAAACCGTCCAGTCTAACACCCATCTAATGTCTTGATCTGGCAACATCTCTAAGTATTTGACACATTCAACCGCATCGTTCGACAGACCCCCTTCGTTGACTCGCTTATGATGCGTGATTACCCAATTATACCCAGCTACTAGCAGACTTTTCGGAACGGACGCTCGTCTCTTAAAATGTTCTAGGGCCCAGATGTGCAAAACTATATTAGCCCCGTAGAAGAACTTTTCCCCTTTCTGGCAGTTGGTACAAGCTAGAAAAATGTCCGCAAGGATGGTCGGGATTATGGTGCATTGTTTACTTCGGATTCCTGAAAAGAGGTCTTGTATAACCTTTGCTACCTTGAAAGCTATTTTCTGATCTCTTCTCGGGAAGAAATAAACTCCCGCCATAACTATCGCATACACCACTGGCCTTTTGCGTTCCCAAACATCCTTGGATGTGAATGAAAAATCCTCCCTATATCTCTCGAACCCATTTCGTAGTGCAAAATGCTCAAACAAAGTGTTCACGGGGACTCCCTGATCCGACCCTCGCAATACAGCCTCTCTCAATCCTATGATCTTGCAAAATTCTATCTTGTCTGAAACGTATGGGAAAATCAAGGCGGTTCCATGCAAGGTAAATTGAAGAGGCCGGCTATTTCCTCAAGTGTCACTGTCATGTGCTTATTGCCTACCCTAAAGGCCGAACATTCCGGATCCCAAAGATGTACCAATCAAGGTGAGTTCAATCCTAATAGCGGGATCCCCTAAATGGCATTCCCCTTCTAGGGTTTATGCATGATGCCAGTTTATTAAAGCGATAAAACATGCAATTTGAAATGAAATATGACCTAAGGGACCCTTTATTTGCCAGGGTAAGCCTAAAATGATATGCATTATTAATATAAGAATGCAATATACCAAAATCTTTAAACGTGCAATAGCCTATCTACAAGGGTAAGTTCTAAAAGAAGGTCATGCCAGACCTCTTATTCGCTAGGGTTGGTGAATGCAATGGGGACAAAACCAAGAAAAGTTAATTCAGCCAGATAAGTACACATAACACATTGTAGCAACGAGATAAAGCAGTAAAAGAAATAAAAAGGAAAAAAAAGGGTTGGACCCCTCCTATCGTGAATAGTGTCCCTAATAAGGCAAGGCAGACTCTACCCTAGGCAAGCTATCATGGATGCATGAGGTATTGGCTCACTAATGCATCTAGACTCGATAGGTTTTAGGTCCCCGAGCCTTCAGACTTGGAAACCAAGGGTCATCAATCCCAAGGTTCTTTGTCGGTGGCTCGAGCGATTCCCCAGACATTGCTACGCACACATCGTGTCACGGCTACATGTCATGAGTGAATCTATCAAAAATCATCAACTTTCGACTAAAAGCTAAAGGCTATGAACCCAAAGCTTAAAATGGAAGGTTGAGTGACCCCTCGGATCATGCTACGCACACATCGTGTCGCGATCACACGTCCAAGTGGGTCGCCTAATATCCTAATAGGGTGGAGTGGCGTGACAAGCCACTAAAAGAAAAATAAAGAGGGGTGAAAAATTAAAGCGTATGCACGTATGCTAGTGCTCGTTTGGAGGGGAGGGATCGAGAACCAACGCGAGGCTCTAGGGTAATGTCCCCCACCCAAATGCAATGCAAAGCGCGGAATCACATAAATAAACCATCCATCCATCAAATCAATCGTACGCCAAATGGGTGAGTGACTGAGTTGATACGCGCGAAATGCAAAAATCCTAAAAAAGGAAAAATGCAACCCTAATGTCCAAATGCTATGCATAAAAAGGGTAGAAAAAGGAAAAGAATAGCTAAATCAAATGCTTGGACCCACTTAGGAAGTCCCCAGTGGAGTCGCCAACTGTCGCGCCCCACTTTTTGAGTATGTGAAAGTAGTGTGTGGATATGTATGTGAACGTGTGTGAAAATGAAAATAAAAGGCCGTGGGATTGTGAAATGCGACGGTTTGGCCAAACAAAGTTCAAAAAGGGTTTTTGAATGGAAAATGGAGTCGCCACTTGGTATAGAGTTAGGGTGTACCAAGTCACCCAAAAAGTGATTTTTGGAAAGAAAAGTAAACAAACCCTTTTTAAAGAACTTTTAGGTCTACGTAACCAAAGAAAGGGATCGGGGGTCACATTTGATAAGGGAGAAGGCAAAGGCAAAGCCTAAGGCACTCCCTTACCCTAGCAAAAGCTAGTTGCGTGACTTAGCCCTTCTTTTCCTAATTTCTTCTACCCAAAGTATGTTTTGCATGTTGGACATGACTAATGGATGCTAAAAAGATGCAATCCTAAATCTAAAATGTCTCTTATGAAGCTTTTTGGTCCCAACCACATGAGTTGTGGTGGCCAATAAGGAAAGTCCTCATAGAGGTCACGGGCAATGCAAATGAAGACTCAAGTATGCGTGTAAGTGTGCAAATGTAAGAAAAGTGCAAGTGTGCAAATGTAAGAAAAGTGCAAGTGTGCAAATGTGAGAAAAGTGCATGTGTGCCAATTGAGAAAAGTGCATGTGTGCCAATTGAGAAAATAAAGGTGTTTGTGTGCTAGTGGATGAAAATATAATAGTAGGTACATATAAGTGCAATTGGGTGCAATTTGTGAGGTAGAAAATAAATGATAAAAGAAGAAAAATGTACAAACATGGCATGTGGATTGAGAAAAATATGAGTTGTGAAAAAAGGTGGATAAAAGAGTGAGGAAGTGATATGATAAGAATGAGAGTGCATGAACCTAGAGGAATGCATCAAGTCGGGTACGGGAATGACTCCTAATTTCACGACTTTAATTTTCCCTTTGATTAGAAGGAAGAACTAGCGTGCTAAGGCTATTTTGTAGCCACACTCGCTCGTTTCCCTTATCGAAAGGGGACTCTCAAGCAAATGTACCCTATAACTAGCATGAAGATGCAAAAGCCTAAAATGGAGGGGAAATGATTGGAAGAGCATGCCAAATGTTAGAAAACTAAGAAAAATGCATGAAATGTAGTGAAACATGCAAGTATGAACTAGCGAGGGAAATCCCTAAGGGTCTAGCGTTGGACTAGCCCATATCTATGAATTCCTACTAGCGTTGGACTAGTGGAAAACGGGACAATGAGCCACAACTAGCGTTGGACTAGTGCGGTGACGTGCATTCATCCATCACATTCATCTATGACTATAGAAAGCAAGTAGACATGCCAATCACCTATAAACACGTAGCACATAACACTTAGCATGCTCGACTAAATGCAAGAGCCTAATAAAGCAAGTTAACACGTAGCAACAAAAGCAAGCAATCAATCTAATGAACCTATTACATTTGCTAACTAAAACAAAAGGGGAAGGGGAGAAATGGACCAAAATGCTCTTCAAGCCCTATCTATTACAAGCCAAAAGGTGTACACATACCCCATAAAGAATAACTTAATAAAAACAAAAGCAAACGAATAAATGAAAGGAATTAAGGAAAGGCAAGGAAGGCAAAGTAGACATGCAATTCTCACTTAGCACGTTGGATCACATAGGAGAGACAAAAAGGGATAAAAGAAGTTGTACCTCCCCCCGTTTGTAATGCTAATAAGGTGAACAAGACTTAACTCGGGCTATAGTCACCAAAGAAAGAGCTAATTTGAGCTAAAACTATCAAAACAAGGGATTAATGCATCACTTTAATTAACAAAATTTCAAGGAAAAGAATAAATATGAAATTGAATAATTAAACAAAGCATTCAAAGAAGTTAAACAACCCCTATTCATCCAATTAAACAAACGAAGGTCCATATAAAGAATTAAAGAATATTCAAGGGATCAATTTGTTATTACTATAAAATAAAATAAAATTAAAATTAAGGACCTAAGGTGAGACCTCCAATCAAATGATAAAATTCACAAGAAATGAATAAAAACCCCATTTTACAATTAAATGACAAAAATTCAAACATTCCACTAAAAAAATCAAATCAAAGCTATAAGTCTATGAAAAGTTATTAAAACCTACAAATTCATTCTAAACTCATGAATAATCTATCCCAATCATCATATTAAAACATACTAAGAAAGTTAAAACTTGAAATGGACGAAATTGATTAATTTATGTGATTAGTTGGGCCACAGTAGAACAAAAAGGAACTTGAATGGTTGGAATGTAATTTTTCCTAAAATTTTGCATGCATGCAACGAATGTCAAGCTTTCTTTACTTCTGCTATTTCTGCTGCAAGTTCATAGCTTGTAGCAACCCCAAAAAAAAAAAAAAAACCAAAGCTATAAACAAAACCCATGGTGATCATCACAAACAAGGTAAGGAAAACCAGCTTTTGGGCTGCTACTGGGCAAAGGAAAATTGGCAAACATATGGAACGAAATGCAGTTTTTTCATGCAAAGTCATGGAGGAACTTTCAGCAATGAAACTTGCAGGCTCTCGGTAACCATTCCAATGCCGTTCCTGCTTTTCCCAGCCTAGCTATATTCATGCGTCCCCAAAAATGCAAACCCAACACCCCTTATCTTGCTCCTCTTTCCAACATAGAGGTCAATCAGCGAGCTGGGTGGCCGAAGCCTTAATCAGAAAATGCAGGTAAACAGCAAGGCATGAAATGCAGCAAAAGAGAAAGGTGAAGCTTGCGGCAATTTCCAGCAGCGACTCCATCCGTTTCATCATACAAACAAGTTTTATCAAACCAGAAATTGTTGACTAAATCAAAACGTGAAATTTTGTTTGCAGGGTTAAGGTGGCAAATCTGGTTTGACCGACAACAAAAGAAAGAAAAAAAACTGCAGCAAGATTTTTCTTTCGGCAACCACAGACCAAGCAAACTGCTGGCCTCTACTGCTAAGCTCCCAAACATTCTCACGACATCTCAGCCAAACGACAGACAAATTAAACATTTCAAACAACACGAAAAACTTCAGCAGCCGAAAGTGCAGGCCTGCTGCCTTTTACTTCCAAACTCGAATTTCAGACTCCAATACACAAAGTTTTAATGAATCGATCTAAGCAAAATTTCATTTTTCTGCAGAAAAAACTTCGGACTGTGCATTTCTAGATTGAAACATAAGCATACTCATTCGACAACCAAGAACATGCAGCCTGCTAAACCAGATTCCACAACATTTAAGCAAGCGAGAAGCCCATGATACAAAAATAACAAAAAGGCAACAGCTTTGGGCTGTATAATGAAAGAGAACGCATGAAACAGCATATGTCTAGCAATCAAATCCACAAAATAAGAGCCCAGAATCTCTGATTACACAGACCAGATTTCATATGAAATGAAAATAGACAAAAGAAGGGGTTGAAGGCTACCTGTTCACCACCTCTGGGTTTGAAGCTTTCGCTTGGGTGCGATGAAGGGACCAACTGCAGATTCAGATGAAGCAGCTACCTGGGTTTCTCTCGGTCTCCCTCCTGGTTGCGGCTTCCTCTTCTGGCCGCTCTCTCCCAAACTCTCAAACCTCTCCCTTTCACTCTCTTAGCCGTCAAAACCCTCAGCTTTCTGTTTCTTTCTACCGCCAACTTTGTCTCTCTCTCTCTTAAAACCCCAGACTTCCTCTCTGTTTCTCTCCCGCCGTCAGTCGTCCCACACTCTCTGGTTTCTTTCTTTTTGCCGCCCTTCTGCTCTCTTTCTTTTCTCCTTTTCTGATTTTCTCTCTAGCCGTCAACCTTCAATCCTCCTCCTCGGCTGCGGTTCCTCTTTTTCTTTTTATATCCAGTTAGCAGCCCCCAAAATCCTCCATTCAATGGCTACAAATCATCTCATCGTAAGCCCTTTCCCTTGACCATCCGATTCATCCGACAAAAATCCATGAAAATGATATAAGAAAATTCATGCCGCATGCATGTGCGGCTTTTTTTTTTTTTTTTAAAGAAATAATTTAACAAAATTGATAATAAAATTAAGTAAAGAAAAACAACAATTTAATTAACATCGGATAAATAAACTAGAGACAATAAATAGCAAAGTTGCAATTTTTCCATTTTTCCTTTTCTTTTCTTCATTTTTTCAAGAAAACATTGAATTTAAATCACAAACAACAATAAAACATATTTTTTAAATGCTTTTTTTCTTGTTTTTTTTTCTTTTTCGAGAAATTCTATACTAAAAACTTAAAAATAATAAAAATAATAAAATAAAAACTAAAAACTAAAAAGCGAATAAAACTAACACGACAAATAGAAAACTAAAAAATAAATAGTAAATGAAATTACACTAAAATTTTGGTGTCTACAGTGGGACTTGGCAAATATGCCAAAAGTTAACAAATCTCCACCTTGGTATAATTTTTAGTCCAACCTAAAAAATACAAATCTTCTCACACAAACAAAAACAACAAACGGTCCTTGCGGTGTCTCCAAATTTGCGCCGTCAGGCGCCAAATCAAATGTGCAGGATGTTGACCAAGTCTAGACAATGTTTAAACTTGAATCTTGTAACCATCTTGGTCAGCATATCTGCAGGATTCTCCGTAGTCCGAATCTTCTGGAGAAAAATCTCCTCTTCTTCGAGAATTTTTCGCACGAAATGATAGCGAACATCAATTGCTTCATTCTTGCGTGCAAGACCTGGTTCTTTGCTAAGTAAATAGCACTCTGACTGTCACAAAATACGTTAATGTATTTTTGACCAACTCCCAAGTCTTCAAGCAATCCTTGAAGCCAAATTGCCTCCTTCATAACTTCAGTAATCGCCATATACTCTGCCTCTGTTGTAGACAAAATAACTGTTGACTGGAAAGTAGATTTCCAATTAACTGGCGCCTTGGCAAACGTGAACAAGTAGCCAGTTGTCGAACGTCGCTTATCCAAATTACCTACATAGTCAGAATCACAATATCAAACTATACATTGATCAAGTGATTCATCCTGCTCAAACACTAATCCAACATCTACAGTATGTTGGATATACCGTAGAATCCATTTCACAGCTTGTCAATGACCCTTACCGGATCATACATAAACCTGCTTACTACACTAACTGCTTGTAAAATGTCGGGTCTAGTACACACCATTGCATACATCAAGCTACCAATTGCATTAGCATACGGGACTTTTGCCATGTATGCTCGCTCTTCATCCGTCTTTGGAGATAATAGGTTGCTAAATTTCAAATGAGAAGCAAGCGGAGTACTTACAAATTTTGAATCTCCATTCATACCAAAACGTTGTAATATCTTATTCAAATACTGCTTTTGTGTTAGACAGAACTTGCCTCTCGTTCTATCCCTACTTATCTTCATGTCGAGAATCTTCTTAGTTTTTCCCAAATCTTTCATCTCGAACTCTTTACTCAACTGAGCCTTCATTTTGTCAATTTCAACTTGATCTTTGACGCTATCAGCATATTATTAACATACAAGAGTAAGTAGATGTAGGAATTATCTCGTAGCTTGCGCAAATACACACATTGATCGTATTTGCTTCTTGTGTATTTTTGTGCCATCATGAAATGGTCAAATCGTTTATACCATTGCATCGGTGATTATTTCAATCTGTACAACGATTTGCTCAACTTACAAATCCAATCTTCTTTACCAGCAACTTTGAATCCATCTGATTGAGATATATAGATTTTCTCATTCAAGTCACTATGAAGGAACGCGATTTTCACATTAAATTGAGCTAGTTCCAAATTCAACTGTGCTACCAAAGCCAACAAAATTCTAATAGAGAAATGTTTAACAATTGGAGAAAATACCTCATTATAATCAACTCCCTCCTTCTGAGCGTAGCCTTTAACCACCAATCTTGCCTTGTAGCGAACATCATTCTTGTCAGAAAATTCTTCTTTCTTTGTAAATATTCATTTGCATCCAATTGCCTTCTTG
The DNA here is from genome assembly GCF_003713205.1 of Coffea eugenioides. Classification (NCBI taxonomy): domain Eukaryota; kingdom Viridiplantae; phylum Streptophyta; class Magnoliopsida; order Gentianales; family Rubiaceae; genus Coffea; species Coffea eugenioides. Next base: position 19,378,357 of record NC_040042.1, on the reverse strand, counting down.
CCCTTTGGTAGTTGAATCAACTTCTACGTTTTGTTCTTTTAAAGAGATTGCATCTCTTCTTCCATAGCATCTTTCCATCTACCATTTTCTATACTTCGAACTGCTTCAGAAAAGGTAGATGGAACATCATCAATAACTGAAAGTGCATAGGCCACCATGTCAGCAAAACGAACAGATTTTTGAATTGCTCGTCTTGGCCTATTGACGGCAATTAACTCTTGTTGCTATTGAGGTTCTTGGGTTGAAACCTCTTCCTCATTTGACTCCTCTTCTGCCATGGGAGAGTCACTGATGGTACTTTTTGTTGCGCTCACCATTATTTGCTCATACTCCACCTGCTTCGACGTACACTCCACCTGTTGCGGAGTACCACTGGTCCCATCTTGTATTACCTTATTCAACATGGCAGATTCATCAAAGGTAACATCCTTGCTAATAATGGTCTTTTTTACTTCTAGACACCATAAACGGCATCCCTTAACTTCGGCATTAAAGTCCATAAAGAGAGATTTCTTTGCTTGTGGATCCAATTTTGATTCATTTACATGATAATATGCAGTAGAACCAAAAATATGCAAAGAATCATAGTCTGTTGTAGGTTTTCCAATCCATACCTCTAATGGAGTCTTGCCACCGATTGCAAATGATGGCAAACGATTGACAAGATATTGAGCGTATGTCCCTCAATCCAAAACTTTCTGCCTAACCCAGCATTAGACAGCATGCAATGAACTGTCTCCACTAGTGTCTTGTTCATACGCTCTGACACCCCATTCTGCTACTGTGTTCTTCTAAATATGAAATGCCGAACTATGCCACACTCTTGGCATATCTCCTGGAAGGGATTACTCTTGTATTCTCCACCGTTGTCTGTTTAGAGAATCTTGATCTTTCTTCCCGTTTGGTTTTCAACCTAAACTTTCTATTTAAGGAAAATTCTTAGCACATCATCCTTGTTCTTCATAGTAAACACCCAAACTCTTCTGAAAAAATCATCAATAAAAGTGACAAAATAGTACCTGCTTCCAAGGGATTGAGTCTTGACAGGTCCCTACACATCTGAATGTACATAATCGAAAATACTCTTGGTATTATGGATGCTAGTGCCAAATTTCACTTTCTTTATTTTTCTAGAACACAATGCTCACAAAATTCTAATTTGCAAGCTTTCGTACCTTTCAACAATCCTTGTTTGGCAAGATTTTGCAAAAAAATTTCACCAGCATGTCCCAATCGCATGTGCCACAACTTTGTTGCCTCCGCATCCTTCTTGCTACTGAAAGATGTTGCTATTGCTACTGTCTCAACAATTGTACTACCTTGATAGTAATATAGATTATTTTTTCTCATATCTTTCAACATCACAAGTGTTCCCAAAATTATTTTAAGAATTCCATCTCGCATCGTCACAATCAGGCCTTTTGACTCCAAAACCCCCCAAAGAAATGAGATTCTTTTTCAAATTCGGCACGTACCGAATATCCTTCAAGATTCTTATGGATCCATCATGATTACGCAGCTTGATTGAACCTATCCCAACTTTTTTACATGGATTGTCATTTCCCATGTAAACAACTCCACTATCAAGTTCTTCAAATTCAAAAAATCACTTCCGTTTGGGAGACATATTGTAGGTACAACCTGAATCCAAAATTCACTTATTTGGATGGGATGTTGAAAGTGATACAGCCAAAGAGAAATCTGATTCCGCATCACGTTTACACTCTGCAACATTTACGTCTTGCGGAGTTTTTCCTTTCTTCTTCAATTTTGGACAATCTTTCTTCCAGTGCCATTTCTCATGACAGAAAGCACACTTATCTTTGGCAACTCTGTTTTTCGATTTGGACCTTCCTCTTCTCCCCTTTGATTAGCTTTGTTGACGACCTCTTGCCACTAACGCTTCATCTGCTATAGCTAATTTATTTTTTATCTTATCCTGTTTTCTCAATTCATAACTATATAAAGCAAAACATACAGTATCTAAAGACACATTCTCCTTCCCATGAAGTAACGTAATCTCCAAATGTTCAAATTCATCAGGAAAGGATGATAACAACATCAAAATCAAATCTTCATTTTCAAATTTCATATCTAAATTTAACAGGTCTGCTACTAACTGATTAAATATAGTGATGTGTTCATTCATAGTAGTATCTGGTTGGTAATCGAATCGGAACAATCTTTTCTTCATAAGGAGCTTATTCTGACCACTTTTCTTCAGAAATTTCTCCTCCAATGCTCTCAATAACTTTCATGTAGAAGTCTCGTTCTTAAAAGCATACTTTTGCTCTCTAGACAAAACGATCGAATAGTTTCGCATGCCAACCGATTTATAGTACTCCACTCCTTCTCTTCTATATCATCTGATTTCTTTTCTTCGATGGCAATGTCAAGACCCTGTTGGAAAAAAGAGTCTATGACCTCACCTTGTCACATGCCGAAATAGCCAGTACCGTCAAATATCTCCACCGCCAGCTTCAAACTTGACATTGGAGTTCTCGATCATGTGGACGAAGAAGCCGATGCCCCAAATGTAATTCTTGACATGGAATCGTCTGATGCCATTACAGATTCAAATGATAGCATTCAATATATAACAAATTACAAACAAACCAAAGGACGAACCTTCAGCTCTGCTACCACTTGTTGGGAAAATCGGATAATTTTTCACTCAAAATACAACTAGTGAATTAAACCGATTCAATAATTTTCAAGAAAGATCGTTATAACAATTTCCTTAGACAGAATTATCATTCCAAATAAATTTTCAGGAAAGGCTAGAGGGGTCACAAGTGGTCCCACTTAAAACCTAGTCTCCTATGACAGAATTTACGTGTACGATGTATTATCACAATCAGACCCGTATATACATAAACAGTACATACACACGAATAAGAAAATACACCCACATGAACCGTATAAAACACTACAAATAAATCCGACAAATATATTGAATACTATACTATAATTGAAAAGAAACTACCAAATAAATGTGTAATAAATAAAAGAGATAAGGAAAAAATACACCCCGAAAATTGATAACGGAGTTCGACCAATTTTGCCTAATCTCCGGACACCATCTAAGCGACCCGCTCTTAATTATTTGGGAGAAGGAAGAATACAAAATTTTTGTGTTTGTGTTGGTGTACCTAATTGGGAAGGCTTGAGAGTTATTTTATAACTCTCAAGCAATCCCTCAATTCCTAAAGCCACCGATGTGGGACTTGGCAAATATGCCAAAAGTCAACACCTCTTTCGCTCTTTCTCCTCCTTCTTGATGGGGGAAACATCATAGGTATTCATTCCCAGGAGTCTCATTGGGAGCGTTGGCATGGGCATTCTCGTCGAGTGCGACTAACGCGGTATAGAAATCATTCTTGATGTTGACAAGGGTTTCGTGCGTTCCCTTCTCTGCGATCACTCTATCTTTGACAACTGTGATCACGTCTGCTTCCTTGATCGTTGACAACCTATGTGCTACCAAAACTGTTGTCTGATTCACTGTCACTCGATCCAGTGCATCTTGAACTATCCTCTCTGATTCAACATCCAATGCGCTCGAACTGTATCATTAAACAACACAGGTTCTTCACTCACAAGCCCCATTTGCTGCCTTAGCCACTTCACTTGAAACTTTTGAATTTTAATCCCATCCGGTGTAATATGACTTGAATCAGGATGATCGAATCTTTGCAACAGTGAGATCACCGCAGATTTCCCGTTTCCACTCTCTCTAACTAGAGCAACTGTCTAAAACATCATTAATGTGCCAACTAAATTTAGTACACACCATATGAGAAAGAAGAAGAAGAAGAATCACCGGTGAATAACTTTGTTTTGATAACTATAGGTAGGTTATCCAATTTTACCTTGCCACTGTGAATCAATAAGAAGAGGTCTTCGAATATATGCACATTTGTCCTCCTTGGATACTTGAGGCTTACATGCCGTAACTCAATTTCGCCCTTCACAGTCTCTAAGGTCAAGCCAGACTCATCATTGGCATCAATTTTTGAATTCCTGTCTAGTATGGAAAACATTAAAGCCGTAGCACTCTTGGCTTTGCTTGAATCTATTGGAATTGAATTTGATTGAGTAACTACCATAGCTGCCAATATTAGAGCAAAGAAAACATGCAAGATAAATAATAGGTTCTGAGGCCCGTTAATCAATATCAAACAAAGCATTTCCTTAGGATTACTTGCTGAATTTTTCCTACGAGGATGTGTTTTCTGTACTTACTCGGAGAATGTCATTTTGCCATCCTTTACAAGATGGGCTCCAACGTAAAAACCAGTGGCATTAAACACAAAAGAATAATGCTAATGATGAACCCAAACCAATTCCACTAATCAACCCTTGCCTAATTCCTGCCCTCATCCGGCCTTCACACTTCTTCTCATATATATTTGTCACCTTCTCTTCAACACGAAATGAAGCAACTGTTCTTATACTCCTAACTGCATCACTAGCAACTTGACTTGCTTCCTCGTACATAATCTGCAAAAATTTTAAAGTTTACATAATTGAGTGATTTTCCAATGCTTACCAGAATTTTTTTTTTTTTTGGAAAACAAGTTTAAGGTTATTTTTTGGAAGGATAATTCATTGAATTCCTCTATATCAAGCAGATATCAACTAACGGTATCATTTTCAAAACACTCACCTTTGCATCTACACTAAACCCTTTCATGAACTTGGTTTGTATATATCCATTCAATCCTATCAGTGGTGTGAGGACTCGCAAATTTCTTATATTTTTCTCAAAAATATCCTTTTATTTGGAAATTATTATTTATTAAAACCCTACCACCCAATCTTTCCACAATAAGTGCAAATAAATCTAGAAAGTAGGGTTTTACTTTTGGTTTCAAGATCGGAGCAAAATTAGGGTTTTCACAATTTTTCGCCGGATGAATTTTCGGTATAGAGTAAGGATTAAATTTGGAGATTAAAAGTGACTTTTAAGTGAGAAATAATATGTGATTAGTAGCAATGAGATAAGGTTAGTGAATGGGAAGTAAAAACCCTAATACGTGTGTTTTTAAGAAAAACGGCGCGAACCGGCGGGTCCCGCGCACTACCGATTAAACGCACCACTTGACCACCACTTTCTTACCATACAAGCTTATTGAAACTTGAGCAAAATATCCTCTCATGTTCAGCTAGGTTTGACCGAATTCTAAGGCTAGAAATGCAAGAAAGAAAGAGAAAAAAATGAAAGGTGGTGTCGCCACCTAAAGGTTTCTTGACCAAGACAAGGACTTTCTATTTATCTCCAAATTTTGCATCTTCCTCCCCTTATTTCTGCTGCTTGGCCGACCCAAAGAGTGAGAGAGAGAGCAAGAAGAAAACACCATCCTACCTCTTGATTTCTAGCTACAAGGTAAGAAACAAAGGAAATAAACCGATTAATCTCACCTTTGAGTGTTTAGTTAGTGAAGTATTGGTGAGATTTTGGAAAGGGAAAGCTAGGGATACACTTGGTGGACACTAATCAAGGTAAGGAAGATGATCTCTCTAATTTTTACTTTCAATCTTGTTTAAATTAAGCTTAGTAACTCAATTTTGTGGTGAATCATGGATGTTATCATGTTTTGAAGGTTTTCCCCTTTTGATATTATGAACTAGGGTTTGAGGGCTTGCTGCCAACTTGATGTATGATTCATATATGTTGTAATTAAGGTTATACAAGGAGTTTTGGTAGTGTTAGAAGTAAGAAATTGAGGAAGGTTGCATTGAAAACTGAAAATTCCAGATTTCTGGAAAATTTTTCTTCCTTTCTGCCCGGTTTTGTTACTGCATGTTAGAGGCCGAATTGGCCTTAGGTAAAAACATGAAAGTTGTATAGAATGTATTTTATAGGTGCCTACAAAATTTCAGCTCAATCGGAGCAACGTAGGTCATGAAAAGACCAAAATACCCTTACTATTTTAAGGTTTTTCCCAGTAGTCCTTTTGGTCAGTTTATCCAGTTTATCACGTTTATTCACTAGGATCCGTACTGATTTAGCTTTTTTCCAAAACATGAAAGTTTGAGTATTCTGACTTAGATTTTAAAAGCCTCCAAGAACACCTTAATCGGATCTTTGTAACCTGAGATATGACCATTCCAGTGCAGTGTGGTTAAATAGCCGACGAGTTGGATTCTGGTTCTGTAAATTGAGGATTTGACTAGGTTGCATTGGAAACTGGACTAAGTGATCTTCATGAACATTGTAGCCCTGTGTCTTAGCTTCGAAACAGCATAAATTACGCCTTAATCTGATAAGCGTAGCCTCGGATGTGTTATTTTCGCAACCACACGTCGAATCTGTCTTTTGCTAGATTGTATTTCAGCACTTGTTATTACTTTGATTCTTATTCTTATGATATTATGAGCCTATGGAACGGCTTTTGACTTGAATTTCTGATATGTGTGACTTTGGGATTTGGCTGAGGAAAAATAATGAAGCCTAAATGGCTGGAAAATTAGGTAAACACAAAGGGCATGCTGCCCGAATGTACGCTCGAGGACTAGAAAACTATATTTGCAACTTGAGTAAAGGTTAAGTGATTATCACTTGAACTAGCGAGAATCTTTGCTACTTTGTTTATCGAGGGTTATACGTTAGGACTTGGCCGAACTTGTACCCTTGAGGAAAAGACATAATGGCCAATGTAAACTTGTATTTCCTTGTACTTTCAACTTAAGTGTTATTTCCAAGTATCTATGCTACAAAAACCTTACGATTTTGAAAAGCGAGCAAGTGTTTCACGAGTGTCTTTCAAATGAATTTCAATTGGTCGATTCTTAATAAACGGAACGTTTAAGTTTCGAATCCTACTCGTGTTTCAAAGTTCTTAAACTGAATTTTTATCGCAGATCTGGACTCCAAGCCTGGAGTCTAATTGAACGTGAATACTTGAAGCACTATATTTTGGTGAGTGCTTTCAAATATCCGATTGTACTTGATACATGTGTTCCTTACTTGACTTGTATGATTACATGAAAATGAATGATAGGGCGAGGGTGTACTTTACCGCACTTGCCCTAATATGACTTGTTCTTGCTAGTAATTATACTTGACTTGCTCTACATGTACTTGAGATATGTCTTGCCTGGAATTCCAGAAACCCTGTGGCTAGTTAATCGAGTCGAGCCGGCAAGGGCCTGGTCGATTAGATAACAAACCCTGGGTCACTAGTAAGGTCGAGTGGAGTGTTATCTCCTCGGCAATCCGGTATACTCGAGTATTACCACCCGTGTTTCGTGTGGCGTGCGGGCCCGGAAAAGGGGGTTGATCGGTGGACGGGGATTGGCGTGTAGTGGAGTTTTATTTTGGACTTGTTATTACTTGAAAGTTGACGGAGTGTCAACTACCCATTGATCAAGCTGGAATGGAACCGAGATATGATTACCGTATCCTTATATATGACTGCAAACCTGATATTACTTGGCTAGTTGAAGTACTATTTCCCTGATTTGACTTGTTTGCTCGCTATTTCACTATTACTATGTTATTCCTTGATTTGTTGGCAAATTTGATATTTGGAACTTCACTGAGCTTCGGCTCACCCTATTAGTTTTGTTTTCCTTACAGGGTTACGAGCGAAGCGTGAGAAGTGTAAAGGCTAGCGTAGTCTAGTTACTTTAGACTTTGTTTTGAATTTTGACTTGTACTCGCGCTATTCCTCGAATGGAACATTTTGTACTTGGACTGTATACGTTTTGAACTAGTTTAAGTATATCGAGACTTTGTACCCTGATTTCTATCAATGTGTATTATAAGCTTGAATTGTGGATGTTATTTATGGTTCATGGTGGATGTGTATGTTCGTGATTCGCGTGAGTTAGTGAGTGAGTCCTGGCGAGAGCTGGGCAGGCGGTCCGCCAAACCCTTTGGTACGCCTTAGAGAGAGGTGGGGTCGTCACATTTTGCTCCTAACCGGGAACTGCACGAATCTTCGTCAATATGAGTATAGCAACGGTCGTGGTAAATGCTAATAATTTTGAAGATTAAATCCATCATTACTCCAAAATGGTGGCAACATCTCAAATTTGGAGGTAATGCCCGTAGAGGATTCTGATGCAGCATTTACTACATTTTTGGAGATCTGTGATACTATTAAAATGAATAGAGTTAGTGAAGATTGCAATTAGGGCTAAATATTGTTCGCCATTTTCATTAAGAGATAAGGTAAAATTTGGTTACATTCTCATGCGTCCTATACTTTCACCACTTGGGATGAATTTGTCTCAAGCATTTTTAAACAAATACTTTCCACTGAGAAAAAGGCTAAATTTAGAATAGATATTACTTAGTTTTAGTCATTGATGGTGAATTGCGTTATAGTGAAACAGGTGGGAATGGCTAAGCTTAGAAGGTTTAAAGAATTTTCTTCGGAAATATTCACACCATAGACTTTTCGATTGGCTTATTGTACAAATCTTCTATAATAGTTTATCCTTGTCTACTAAAACTATTATTGATGCAGTCGCAGGTGGAGCTTTGATGGTTAAATCACCTCAAGAAGCTCAAAGTTTGATCGAAAAAATAGCGGCCAATAATTATCAATGGGCTAATGAAAGAGGTAATCCAAGGCGTTAGGCAGGTATGAGCGAAACAAATGCTATCAATATGCTTAGTGCTCAAATGAATAATATGATGCACATGTTACGTCGTCAAGCTAGATGTGGTCCAACTTTTTCTTCCAATGCACATGTTGCTTGTTGTTCCATATGTGGAGGAGAACTTGATACTAACGAGTGTGTTGATATTGAGCAGGTTCAATTTGTTAATAATTACAATAGGAATGCTCAAAATAATCCATACTCAAATACATACAATCCGCGGTGGAGGAATCATTCCAATTTTGGGTGGAAAGAGTAAGGCAATCCTCAAAGGCCAAATAATCCGTGGGGATTCCAACCAAGGCTACAATAGACAAATATCAAACCGAATTGCGGTGGAGAAATTGGCAAAGGGTACTTCGGAGAGATTCGAATGAATAGAGGAGTGATTGGACCAATTGATCTGAATGTATAGAAATGTGGATGTCCAGATTGGTCAAATCGCCAATTCTATTAATAATCAAAATTAAAGGGAGTTGCTTAGTAAAACGGAAGTGAACCCTAGGGAATTCGTCAAGGCCATTACTTTGCGTAGTGGCAAACAACTAGAGAATCCTCTGGTGGTAGAAAATGAAAGGAACAAGAAAAGTGAGAGATGAGGAGATAAGCAAATGAAGCAAGAGGTAAGTGTGGAGAAAGGTAGTAAAGGAAAATTGGAAGAAGAATAACCTACATCTTCCACTACCATTCTGATACCTTCGGCAGTTCCATTTTCTTAACGACTCAAGCCAAATAAGCTTGACAAAGATTTTGAAAAGTTTGTCAAAATTTTCAAATAATTGCATATCGATATTCCTTTCATTGATATTATTTTACAGATTCCTTCATATGCCAAGTTCTTTAAGGAGATCACGACACGAAAGAGAAGATTGGAGGATCGCAAAACGATAGCATTAATGGAGGAGTATAGTGCCATTATACAAAACAAGTTGCCACTAAAATTAAAGGATCCGAGGAGCTTTTCTATACCCTGTACCATTGGTAATATTAAATTTTATAAGGCATTGTGCGACCTTGGTGCAAGTGTATCATTAATTCTTTTAATGGTAGCTAGACAATTAGGCTTGCATGAGTTAAAACGCACTAATATTCGTTTGCAGTTAACAGATCTGTCAATTGCATACCCATTAGGAGTTTTGGAAAATGTACTAATTAAATTTCAAAAGTTCATCATTCCTGTGGATTTTGTGGTATTAGATATGGAGGAAGATATGTCTATACCAATTATTTTAGGTAGACTATTTTCAGCAACTGCAGGTACTATTATTGATGTTAAAAATGGCAAACTCAAAATTCGAGTAGGTGAAGAAGAGGTAGTATTTAACTTGAATGAAATGGAAAAGTACCCTTCTTTTATTGATCATACTTGTTCAATTGGCACAATTGAAATGCTAACCCAAGAGTTGAATCGAGTCAACCTTGATGTCGATCCTCTTGAGCTTTGTTTAATGAATATAAGGATCCAGGAGGAAAATGAGGAAGAAATTGAAGCATTGGCCCAATATTTATATGCACAACCTCCCTATAGGAAAGGGCATGCATTCAAGAAACTTGGACAAGGAAAGAGATTTCCAACACCTTGAGAGATAGAAACTCCAAGACTTGAATTCAAGCCACTTTCTAGCCATTTGAAGTATGAGTTTTTTGGTGAAAATGAAACTCTGTCAGTCATTGTTAAGAGTTTTAAGAAAGCACAAGAAGGCTATTAGATGGACCATCTCCAACATTCAAGGAATTAGCCCTTCTATATGCATGAATCGTATTTTTTTGGAGGAGAATTGCAAACCAGTGGTCGAACTACAAAGAAGGCTTAATCCAAATATGAAAGAGGTAGTAAGATTAGAAATTATCGAGTGGTTGGATGTAAGTATAATCTTTCTTATCTTGGATAGTGTATAGATAAGTCTAATTCATGTTGTCCCAAAGAAAGGTGGAACTGCTATAATGAAGGAAAAAATGATGAATTTATTCCCTCTAAACTTATGGTAGGATGGAGAGTGTGTATAGATTATAGGAAGCTAAATACAGTCACAAGAAAAGATCACTTTTCCCTACCCTTTTTTGATCAATTATTGGAACGTATTGCTGGTTATGAATTTTATTGCTTTCTTGACGAATTTTCAGGTTATAACCAAATAGCAATAGTGTGACGGCCCCACCTCCCCCTGGGCATACCCTAGGGTTTAGCGGACCGCCTGCCCAACTCTCGCCAGGACTCACTCACTCGTATCACGTGCATACAACCGTCGACAATAAATAACTTCTCAATTCAATCTTATAATTTACATTGACGCACAATCAAGATACAAAACCTCAATATGCCCAAACTGGTTCAAAGTGTATACAATCCAGGTACAAATCATCCTAATCAAGTGATAGCGCGAGTACAAGTCAAAAGTCAAAAACAACTAGGCTACGCTAGTCTTTACACATCTCACGCCTCGCTCGTACCCCTGTAAGGAAAACAAATGGAGTGGAATGAGCTAAAAGCCCAGTGAGGTTCCAAATAGCAAATTGACCATTATTTATAAGTACAAGTTTTTGATATAGCAAAGTAACGAGCATGAAGAGTCCATAAACGTGAGCAATAACACGTCAAGTAGCAATCTCAAAATGAGCGAGTGTAAAAGTTTTTCAAAATAAACAATAATCCAATAAGCAATAATCATTCCAAAGCATAAGGATACGGATGGCTCTCAGGAGCCAACTTCCATTCATCATCAGGAGCTTGATCACGTAGTAGTTGACACTCCGTCAACTTTCAAGTAAAGGAACCAATCCAGTAGAGCACCACTTAACTACTCTCCGTCCACCATTCAAACCCCCTACTGGGCCCAAAATCTCAAGAAACACGGGTGGTAATACTCGAGTATACCGATTAGTCGAGGAGATATCACTCCACTCGACAAAACAAGAGACCCAGGGTTTGTTACCCAATCGACCAAACCCTTGCCGGCTCGACTCGAGTAACTTGCCGCAGGGTTTCTGGAATTCCAGGAAGTGCGCACAACATGAACAAGTATATCAATTCAATTTCAACAATAAACAAGTATATATCACATAAGGGCAAGTGCGATAAAGTACACTCTTGCCCGATCAAGCCAATCATATATCATTTAATCATATTGATCAAGTATTGGAAACAAGTGTCCAGTTCAATCAGGTATTTGGAAGCACTCACCAAAATGAAGTGCCCCTAGTAATCACGTCTGGGTTATACTCCGGGTTCGGAGTCCAAATCTGCGATAAAACTTTGTTTCAGAACTTTAAAAATCAACTAAGGTTCGAAACGTAGACGTTTCGTTCAATAAGAATCAAGACATGGAAATTCACTTGGAGAATATTCGTGAAACACTCGCTCGCTTTTCAAACTATATAACTTTGTAACATTTATACTTGGAAATGCCATTTGAGTCGAAAGTACAAGGAAAACGTATTCCAAGCAGTCATTATTTTATTTCTCAAGGGTACAATTTAGGCCAATCCTTACTTATATACCTCGGTAACAAGAAGACGCAAATATCCTAGATGGTTCAAGTAGTAATCACTCTTAACTCTTACTCAAGTCGCAAGTATATTTCTCTAGTCCTCGAGCGTAAATTTGGGCAGCATGCCCTTTGTGTTTACCTAATTTTCCAGCCATTTTGGCTTCATTATTTTTCTCATTCAAACCCAAAGGTACACACACAACAATCTAACTTCAATAGCCATCCAATAGGCTCAAGACAATACAAGGACAAAAATTCAAGTTAACAACAAGTGCGGAAATGAGCTTTAGTAAAAGACAGATTTGATAGGGTTTTGCGGAATGGACACATCCGAGGCTACGCTTATCGGATTGGTGTGAAACTTATACCATTTCGAAGCTAAGATGAAGGCCTACAACTTTCATGAAGATCACTTGGTCAAATTTCCAGTGTAACCTAATCAAATTCCCAATTCACATAACCTAATTCTAACTAATCGGCTATTTAACTGTACTGCCTTCAAATGGCCATATCTCAGTCTACCAAGGTCCGTTTAAGGCGTTCTTGGAGGCGTTAAAAATCTAAGACAGAGTACTAAAACTTTCATGTTTTGAAAAATGGCTAAATCCGAACGGATTATAGTGAATAAACACAGCCAAATAGACTGAACTGTCTACGCGGAACACTGGAATGTAATCTAGGGCAGCGAGGGTATTTTGGTCTTTTCACAGGCTACATTGCTCCGATTGAGCTGAAATTTTGTAGGAAACTATAAAATACCATTCTATACAACTTTCATGTTTTATGCCAAGCCTAATTCGGCCTCTAACTGCACGAACTGGAACCGGACAGAACAGGGTGAAATTTTTCCAGAAATCTGGAATTTTTGGTTTCAATGATAACTTTCTTCATTTCTTGCTTCACTTGCTACCAAAACCCCCTATACAATCTTAGATACAACATATATTAACCATACATCAAGTATAGGCAGCAATCCATCAAACCCTAATTCATGTAACCAAAAGGAAAAACACCCAAAACATGATAACAACCATCATTCACCACAAATTTGAGATGCTAAGCTAATTGAACAAGATCAAGAGTAAGAAATGGGGAAATCATCATCCTCACCTTGCTTAAGTGTCTACCAAGAGCAACCCTAGCTTTCCCTTTCAAAATTTCACCAACACTTCACTAAACAAGCACTCAAGGGTGACTTTAATCGGTTTAGTTTCCTTTCTTTCTCACTTGGCAGCTCAAATTCAAGATGAAGGAAGGTGTTTCTTTGCTCTCTCTTTCCCCTCTTGTGTCTCGGCCAACCAGCAGAAATATGGTGAAGAAAGGTACAAAATGGAGGATAAGAAGGTTGGACAAATAACTTGGTCAAGGCCCTTAGCATGCCGACATGTGTCCTCCACCACCACCACTCATTTTTTTGTTTCTTTTCCTTGCTATTTTGGTCCATAAATTTGATCAAAGCTAGCTGGAATTGAGGGGATATTTTGCTCAAGTATTAATGAGCTCATGTGGTAAGAAAGTGGTGGTCAAGTGGTGCGTTCAATCGGTAACGCGCGGTACCCGTCGGTTCGCGCCGTTTTTCTTTAAAACACACGTACTAGGGTTTTTACTTCCTATTCACTAACCTTATGTCATTGCTCCTAATCACATATTATTTCTCACCTAAAAGTCACTTTTAATCACCAAATTTGATCCTTGCTTCGTACCGAAAAATCATCCTACGAAAAATCGCGAAAACCCTAATTTGCTCCAATCTTGAAAACGAAAAGTGAAAACCCTTACTTTCATGTTCATTTGCACTTATTGTGGAATGATTGGGTAGTAGGGCTATTATAAAATAATAATTTTCAAATAAAAGGGGAATTTTTAAGAAAAATATAAAGAATTTCACGGGTCCTCACAAATAGGCCCTGAAGATTAAAAAAAGACCACATTTACTTCTCCGTATGGCACATTTTCTTTTACAAAGATGCCATTTGGCCTTTGCAATGCTCCTGCCATATTTCAACACTGCATGATGGCAATTTTTTCTGATTATATTGAGAAGATTATAGAGATTTTTAGGGATAATTTTTCAATATATGGTTCATTGTTTGACTATTGTCTTTATAATTTGGATTTAATTTTGCAGAGATGTGAGGAGACAAATCTTGTGTTTAATTGAGAGAAATGCCAAGAAAGCTATCAGATGGACCATCTCCGACATTCAAGAAATTAGCTCTTCTATATGCATGTATCGTATTCTTTTGGATAAGAATTACAAACCAATGGTCAAACTGCAAAGAAGATTTAATCCAAACATGAAAGATGTGATAAGATTAGAAATTATTGAGTGGTTGGATGCAAGTGTAATCTTTCCTATCTCGAATAATGTATAGATAAGTCCAATTCGTGTTGTCCCAAAGAAACGTGGAACTACTGTAATTAAGGGAAAAAATGATGACTACTGTAATTAAGGAAAAAAATGATGAACTTATTCCCTCTAGACTTATGGTAGGATGGAGAGAGTGTATAGATTATAGGAAGCTAAATGCAGTCACAAAAAAAGATCACTTTTCCCTACCCTTTTTTGATTAATTATTGGAATGTATTGCTAGTTATGAATTTTATTACTTTCTTGACGGATTTTCAAGTTATAACCAAATAGCAATAGCTCTTGAAGATCAAGAAAAGATCATCTTTATTTGTCCGTATGGCACATTTGCTTTTACAAGGATGCCATTTAGCCTTTGCAATGCCCCTGACATATTCCAACGTTGCATGATGGCAATTTTTTCTGATCATATTAAGAAGATTATGGAGATTTTTATGGATAATTTTTTAGTAAATGGTTCATTGTTTAACTATTGTCTTTATATTTTGGATTTAATTTAGTAGAGATGTGAGGAGACAAATCTTATGTTTAATTGGGAGAAATGCTATTTTATGGTTCGTGAAGGAATCGTACTTGGGCACAAGATTTCATCTCAAGGAATCGAAGTGGACAAGGCAAAACTAGAAGTGATTAAGCGAATGCCACCTCTAACTAATGTCAAGGGGATAAGAAGCTTTCTTGGACACGTAGGCTTTTATAGACATTGTATTAAGGATTTTTCCAAGATAGCTAAACCATTATGTGATTTATCATGCAAAGACACCCCATTTCATTTTGATGATAATTGTTTAATGGCTTTTGATAGGTTGAAAAAGAAGTTGACCTCAACACCGATTATAACTTCACTGGATTGATCTCTATCATTTGAACTTATGTGTGATGCAAGCGACTATGCAATTGAAGCGATATTAGGTCAAAGAAAAGAAGGAAGGTTGCATATGATTTATTATGTAAGTAAAGTGCTAAATGGAGCACAAATTAACTATGCAACCATGGAGAAAGAGCTTTTGACGCTGATATTTGCTTTAGATAAATTTAAATCCTACTTAGTAGGGTCTAAAGTTATCATTTATTTATACGAACCATTCAACTCTTAAATACTTGTTCCATAAAAAAATGCAAAAATCGCATCTCATTCGTTGGATTCTCTTATTGTAAGATTTGATTTAGAAATAAAAGACAAAAAGGGATCGGAAATGTGACGACCCCACCTCCTCCTAGGGCGTACCCCAGGGTTTAGCGGACCGCCTGCCCATCTCTCGTCAGGACTCACTCACGCGTAACTCGAGAAAGATACCGCGTCCATAGAGAAGAAATGAAACAACAATCTCAAACCTAACATATACATTGATGTTCAAATCCAGCTACAAGGTTTATACACACCCAAAACGTTAAACTATTTACAACCCAAGTAAAATCAACCCTAGTCGGGTGTTAGCGCGAGTACAATAGCAAAATAAAAAAAACTAGACTACGCTAGTCTGTACAAGTCTCACGCCTCGCTCGTACCCCCTGTAAGGAAAACAAATAGAGTGGAATGAGCTAAAAGTCCAGTGAGGTTCCAAATAACAAGTTGACCATTATTTAAAAGTACAAGTATCAACGTAGCAAAAAAAAATGAGCATAACAAGTTCATAAAAGTGAACAATACACTTCAAGTAGCAAATTTCAAAATGAACGAGTGAAAAATTCTTTTCTAAAAGAAACAATAACACTACGAATAACAATCCAGATGTAAGGATACTAATGGCTCTCAGGAGCCAAATTTCCATTGCTTCACTAGAGCTTGATCAAGTATTAGTTGACACTCCGTCAACTTTCAAAGAAAGTAACCAGTCTAGTAGTACTTCGGTTAACTCCAATCCATCTACCATTCAACCCCCTTACCGGGCCCGAACACCAACTAAACACTGGTAGTAATACTCGAGTATACCGATTAGTTGAGGAGATAACACTCCACTCGACATCACTAACTACCCATGGTTCGTTATCTAATCGACCAACCCCTTGCCGGCTCGACTCGATTAACTAGCCAGTGGGGTTTGGGTCCCCAAGATGTCGATGAGATAACATCTCCAAACGACTGAATCAAAATAAAAGTACGGAGACGGGAATGAGAGGCACCTCCCACTCAGATTGAGTGTGGTACATACTGCCGCTCCACACTTACAACTCAAGTACAAGTATATCAAGTTAATTGCAACAATAAACAAATATATACCATAGTAGGACAAGTGCGATAAAGTACACTCTTACCCGATCAAACAAATCACATATCATGTATTTACATTGATCAAGTATTGACAACAAGTGTCCAGTTCAACTAGGTATTTGGAAGCACTCACCAAAATATAGTGCTTTTCAAAAGTCACGTTCAGGTCCAACTCCTTGGTTGGAGTCCAAATCTGCGATAAAATATCATTGACGAATGTAAAACTCTCTAGAGTTCGAAACATAGGAGTTTCGCTTCAAGAAAATCAAGTAAATGCAACTCGTTTAAGTAGTATTCAAGATACTTATCAAATCCCGAAAACTTTATGCTCGCTCGTTTAGTTTCGGTAAGAAAGCGGTTAAAACTTTAGAACTCCCATTGGAGTTGAAAGAACGAGGAAAACGTATTTCTATTGATTATTACTTTCATTTTCCAAGGGTACAAGGTCAGCCAAGTTCTAACTTATATACCTCGATAAAACAAGATGCAAATATCCTAGATGGTTCAAGTGGTATTCATTCTCAAATTCTTACACAAATCGCGAGTATATCTACCTAGCTCTCGAGCGCAAATTTGGGCAGCACGTCCTTTGTATTTACCTATTTTCCAGTCATTTATGGCTTCATTCTTTTTTTGAATCAGCCCCAAAACACATACAATTAATCTCATCACAATAGCCGTTCAATAGGCTAAAAGTCATTCAATTACAAAACCAAGCCAGAAAAGTGAGCGGAAATAAGGTTTAAGGCAAAGAACAAAATGACAGGTTTGACGTCTTTTAGCGTATTGGTCACAACCGAAGCTACGCTTATCGGATTGAATTGAATTTTATACCTCTACGAAGCTAAGACAAAGGACTACAACTTTCATGAAGACCACTCAATCCGGTTCACAATTTATCTAGGCCAAAAGTACAGATTACAGAACCATAATGTCCTTGTCAGTATGGTTGTCAGTACTAAAGTCAAATGATGATAACTCAGGCTACAAAAGTCCGATCAAGGCATTTTCAGGGGCATTAGAAAGTAGAACATAGCAATACAACTTCCGCGTTTTGGTCAAATGTTAATTCAGTACGGATCAGAGTGAAAAAAATGCGGTCAGATTGGTGAAATATCAACATTGTCCACAGAGCTCTACCTATGGCAGTCAGGGGTATTTTTATCTTTTCACATGCTACAGTGCTCTGAGTGAGCTGAAATTTTACAGATAGTTATAGAACATCATTCTCTACAACTTTCATGTTTTGTGCAAAGCCTAATTTGGCCTCTATCATGGTCAAATAGAACCAGGCAGAACAGAGCAATGAAGAATCTCAATTCTGGAATTTAAGGTATTCAAGGTGTAACTTCACATTTCTAGCTTAAAACCACTACTACTACCTCCTATCGAGCCTACATACACCATATACCATCCAAACAATAAGAATTACAAGTGAACCATTCAAAACCCTAACTCAAAATTCATCACTACAATCATCAAAATCACTTAGATTAGCACCAAGCATGAATTCAAGTTACTACATAACTCAAACAAGAGTAAGGAAAAAGGAAAGGATGGTCAGCCATAATACCTCAATAAAAGGGCTTGCAAGAGTTATCCTTCACCTTTCCTTGTGAAATTTAGCTCCCTAAGCTTCCCAAGCTCTTAATTTGCAAGTTAATCGGTTTAGTTTTCTTGTTTTCTCACTCAATCAAGCAAAACCCAAGATGGATTGAACCTCTCTTTCTCTTGTTTTTCCCTCTCTCTCTCACGGCTGATATGGTGGAAATGGAGAGCATTTTGAGTAGGTTTTGGTGATAAATATGGAGGAAATTAGTTGGTCAACAATTCATGAATGACCGCCACTTGTCGCGAGGTGATTAACTCTCAAATTGTTTTCTTTTCCTTTGTTTTTTTGGTCAAAATTTTCGGCCAACCTTAGCTGAGTATTGGGGGGGGATATTTTGCACAAATATCAATAATATTTTATGGTAGGAAAGTGGTGGTCAAGTGGTGTGTTCCATCGGTAGTGAACGATACCCGTCGGTTCGAGCCGATTTTCCTTAAATCGCGTATATTAGGGTCTTAACTTATAATTTACTAACTTATTATTATCACTTCTAATCATACACTTAATATCATCTAAAACTCACTCTTAATCATCAAATTTGATACACACTCCGTACCGAATAGTCACACTACGAAAAGGCGTAAAAACTCTAATTTATCTTAACAATGAAGAAAAAGAAAACCCTTGTTTCTATGATTATTTGTAGCTATTAGGGAAGTGAATGTGTATTACAATTATTGTAAAGTAATAAATTTCAAATTAAAGGGAATTTTAAGAAAAATATAAGGAATTTTACGAGTCGTCACAGGAAAACCTTATGGCGGATCACTTATCGCGATTAGAATACATCCCTAACAATGATCAAGTTTCAATTAAGGAGAATTTTTTGGACGAATTTGTTCTTGCACTTATCAACTCTCCCTGGTATGTGGAGTTTGCTAATTTTTTGGTAAGTAGATTAATTCCTAGTGGTTTTAATTTTCACCAAAGGAAGAAATTTTTGCATAATGCTAAAAGCTATTTCTAGGAGGAACCACTGCTCTATAAGCATTGTACTGATGGTATGGTATACATTTATTCATAAATAGTTCAGGGTATTTTCTTGTGTGTCCTTCTCTACCTCCCAAGTCTCATCATTAGCCAAACTCTTAGCCAGAAAATGGAAAACATGAATCGTACCTTAGTGGTCTAAGGCATACACTCTGGCTGGCTCTCTGGGTTGATCCCCTCCTACATTCGGTTGTTTAGGGCTTGATTTGCAAGTCGACTGAGCATCACTAATTAGGGGGCAATTGGCGATATGATGCTCAGTACATCCACACCTTAAGCACTTGCGAGACACCTCTTGCTTGTCCCCTTCCACCTAGGGCTCCCCTTGCAGTAACTTCCTTAGGTGTCCTCGAAATTTGCTCACCACCATCTCCTCGACCCATCTTAGAGGGTGGCATACCTAGATCACATTGTTCCTGCCCTTGACTTCCACTAGGCGCACCTCTCCTTTTTGCATGAAAAACCCTTACTTGTGCCCTGGCAATTTCTATTCTCTGGGCTTTCTCCAGAACCTCCGTAAAAGTATTAATTTGTGTCGCCACCAAGGCCTCCTGTATTTGTGACGCCCCCACTTCTCCCAGGGGCGAACCCAAGGGTATCCGCGGGACGCCTGCCCAACTCTCGCCAGGACAAGGTACAAATTCAATTCAAACTTAAAATCTAATACTAACAATAAAATCGAAATAAAAGTACAAAGTCATTTCCATACGTAAATATTCAATCTTACATCACAATTTCAAACTTACAATTACTTTTCCCAAAATATACAACTTTCAAAAGTTGTCTAAACAATTGCATTCAAAATTCTAATCAAATGAGCCATCAAGTAAGCTTCTTCATAATTCCTTCCATTTCAGCTCCTGTTAAGGAAAACAAATCTAACGGGGTGAGCGGATACTCGTGAGGCCAAGAAAACATGCAAGACACGTAGTTCAATAACAATAGCACTTACACAATAATGGAAACTATAACATTCGAGTAGTTCACAATTTATAATAAACACACTTGAGTAGGGTACAGGAGTAGGATGCAGGAGCTCTCAGGGGTTAATTTTTCAATTGATTTGTCCCAGGTTCAATTCAATACATTCTTGTGATGACACCCCGTCACCTGGATAAGTAATTAAATTCGTAGCACTTCGCTTATTCCATTTATGTTTCTGAGACGACTCGAGAGGTACCTTCCACCAAATTAGTGTGGTACTTGCTATCGTTCAGGGGTTTAGGGTACTAAGACGATTCGAGAGGTACCTCCCACCCGAATCGGTGTGGTACTTACTATTGTTCAGTTTATAGTTCTGAGATGATTCGAGAGGTACCTCCCACCCGAATCGGTGTGGTACTTACTATCGTTCAGAAATCGATGAGACATCGCTCTAATCGACTAAGAATGCTTTGTGGTTCTGAGACGATTCGAGAGGTACCTCCCACCCGAATCGGTGTGGTACTTACTATCGTTCAGAGGTCGATGAGACATTGCTCCAATCGACTTATGCAGCCATACCATATTTTCCCAAGTCAAGTCATGTCAGGTCAAGCAATTCAAGTCAGGTCAAGCGATTCAATTTAGGTCAAACACGAGTCATTTATTTCAAATGAGAACGAGTATGGTAAGGTACACACTCGACTCCATTTCCAAAATTTCAAGTCATTGATATCAAGTAAGCACGTATCAAGTTCACAGGATTTCAACTATTCATGCACTAATAATAATCGAGCACGTAATATCCATATACAATTGTCAATCATATTCATTCATATATTAAGTATCACGTAGTTACACGAGAAAGAGGACGAGGGCGATAAAGTACACCCTCGCCTTGGTAAGTTTACGTATCATGTATAACACTCGTACGACTAATATCTCAATCACATAAGCATTTAACATACACTTGACACTCACCAAGTAAACAAGAAGAAAAGTCGCTTGAAGTTCAAGTGTCCACCGTGGGATCCTCTTGAAGGTCCTCGCACGAGCCTGAGTAATTAATAATGATTCATCACTCATAAACCACAATTATCGAAGAAGATTGCACTAGTGCACAACCTAAGGAAATCTCATGAAAATGAACCCCAATTATTCATAAATCGAAGCTCAAAGATGGGGTTTTAAAACACAAGAGCAATCGAGTTTTCATCTTTGAAATTAGGTATAAAACGTTCAAGTAATTTCGAAGGAATAAGGAGAATTCGAAAAGCTCCATTTCCTTAAGATTCGGAAATTTCAGTTTTGATACGAGATCTTTGAAAAATCGTATCTCACTCTTTACAAGTCCAAAATTGGAAAACTTGATACCATTGGAATTCTGTTCCAAAGTACTAAAAGTTCCTAGAATACACTTTTCCATTATTCCAAACGGAAAGTATTCAAAAATTAGCTCAAAGTTGTTGTTTTGGGCATTGAAGACGGGTTTAGGTTGGTTTTTGGCCAACTTTGAAAATTCGGCAAAATTCACACAGTACAAACCAGCCTCTAAAATTTGTAACTCAATTAGTGTTGTAAACAAGGTTTAAAACACAACAAGCGGATCAAGAATCGGAGTTTTGAGCACCAAGATATGGTAGCTCACAGTTACTAGAATTTTCTTGTTAAACAAGGGTTTTCCCAACTCAACTCATGAATTTTGAAAGTTTAGTTGTACAGCGAAACGGACTCGGAATGGTGCCAAATTTAGCAGTATAATACTACCATATAGGGACTATTTCTCTGTAAAATTTCATAGAAAAATACATACAGAAATATAGTTAACGAAACCACTAGAGCTCCAAGGAGTTCCAAGGCAAATCTGCCTTGGACTTCCGTTTTGCCGTTTTCAAGCATTTGGCCAAGGAAAATCCCTCAAACATGGTTCATTAGTGTAGACAAGGTCTAATATTCATCCAAGATGTGTTTGGTAGGTGGTTTACACCAAGAATTTCGAATAACAAGTCCCAAACCAAGATTAGTTAAGGATCAGTCCAAAATGAAGAATTCCATCACTGAGTCAGTTTCAAACTTTGGTCACAAATCACTCAATTCAACTTGGAATTGAGCATGGTTGGTGGAGTTGGAAAAAAAATTCATAAAGCTACAATTTCTTAGAAGAAGCCATTTTCAAAATCCGTTCATAACTAGCCCGCATTTGAGCATCAAGTTGTAGTTCATGTTCTGCCCTGTGGTGAACCAACGAAACAGGACAGCAATTTTTAAACGAATGGTTTGGTTCACTCAAGTGGAACTAGGATGTGAATTTTATACCAATAGAAAGCTGGGGATGTCTAGTTTCCAGTGCCACAAACGGTACTCGATTCTGACATCGGAGCAACAAGTTATGGCCAAAACAAGAAGACTGTCTGGGTAATCCGGGAACAAATTTCCAGTTTTCTAACCTTTCGAAATTTCAACATTTGAGTGACCAAATCAAGTTATTTTTCAGTGAAACTTTTTACACAACCAATATAACATGTAAAAAACATAAACAAGCCATTAGAACCTCAAAATTTTGTACAAAAGTGGTCGGACAAGGCAGGGGTAAAATGGTCACTTTTACTCCAAGCACCTCTTTTGATTTTCTACCAACAATACAACATTAATCCACTAATTTAAGCACTAAACCACCATTAATTTCATCATCAATTATCAAATCAGTCCATATATCTAAGGTGGGAGTTCATAGAGCCTACACAACAATTTTTCAACATATCCAAGCTACCCATATGCATGCATGCTCTTAAATGTGCATTACTACTCTCATAAAACAAGAATTTAAGAGTTGATCGTTACTTACTCGCTTTGATGTTCAAGACAGAAATTTCGGCTCTCCTTAGCTCAAGAAAACCCACTGATTGTAGCTCCTTTTCTTAGCTAGATGTAATCTCCAAGTGTTGAGCTATGTGTGGTCAAATTTTGGTAGGATTTGGTGACGTTTTGTTGAAGAAATGAAGATGAAAAATGGAAAAATTTGAGTTGTTTCTTTGCTTCCCTTGGCCGGCTGTTCTTGGAGTGAGGAGAGAGAGTGGTTTGATCAAAAGTAGCTTCCAAGAGAAGCTTTAATGTGTGGTCCACAATTGTCCAAAAGTCAACTCTTCTTCGCGCGTATACGCGCGTGTTTTGTGCTCGATTTCTCTCTAATTTGTTTCACTAGTGCACTAAACCTCCAATACACTTATATTCATATAAATGTTATTCACTCTTAATTATCCCAAAATAAGGGTCTAAAGTCCCTCAATTAAATCGCGCGTGTGAAAATGCGTATTTCCAATTTAAGCGCGATAACGCTTAACTTTCAAGAAATTCTTATAACGATTGTATTACTAACTAATACTTGAGCACTTAAACATAAAAATACCTAATTTGAGACTAATGTACAAGTCTCCAATTTTCAAACTTATTGTATCCTCGAATCAATTATTTACTCCAATTGCGTATTCACTATTTTCACTTAACGGGTTTCGAGAAATTAACTTTTGAAACGAGTCACTTTAAAAATATAACTAAGCTATAGATCCCTCTAATTAGGTCTAAAAAGGTAGAAAATAATAATCGGAGCATTTGGCCAAATAAATAATTAAATGAGCTAGAATTTGGAGTTTAAAATAGATAAATTTTGCGAATCTTTACAGTATTTCCACATTTAGTCCCTGTACAAACCTCATTTGCTCTGTAGCTATTAATTCGGGAGCAAACTTGGATAGTTTAGTGAACTGAGTCTCATACTCAGATACACTTAGGGTTCCCTGACGGAATTTAATAAAATCATCCTCCCTCTTCTCCTGAAACTATCGGGAAACACTTCTCATTAAACTCCCTTACAAAGTTCAACCAGGTCCATGCAGTCCCCTCTCTCTCCCATTTAGTCGAATTACGTTTCACCAGACTCTAGCTGGTCCCTCAAACTAAAATACAGTGAAATTCACCTGCCTATCCTCCGTATAGTTTAAAGCAGCGAAAACATTAATCATTGTCTCTAACCACCTCTCAGTTACCTCAGGATCCAGTCCTCCAAGAAACTTAGGAGGAGAAAACTTTTGGAATCTCTCTAAAGCCCTATCTTGCCCCATTTCGAATCCCTGAGTTGATTAACAGGGGCTTCACCCTGCTGCTCTACCAGTCGAGCAAGTATATTGGTCATTTGCTGAATTGCCGTTGCTACCTGGTCCTCCCTTTCAGCTCGGGGTCCAGGTTGTGGCTCAACCGTTTCACCCCTCTCCTCTCTCAGTTCCCGTACTGGTTCTTGTGCCTGTCTAGCCCCACAACCATAGCTAGAACCGCGTCCTCGGGTAGTTCCACGTTCTTGACTTCGCCTACCCTCCATATCTCTTTTGGAAATAGCCTATATAAGTATAAACAAAATAAAGTCGCTATAAAGTTCGATAAAAGCATTTTTAAATCATAAAATAATAGAACACATTGAAAATAACATACTTTCTTTATATACATATCATAGCAATTCACATATCCTATGGCACATTAACCCTAGGTATTGCTCAAGTACCACATTTAATCAAAAATTAAAAAAGTACAACCAAGTACGTACACTTGAATACTAAGGGTCTCAACTTTCACTAATATCTTCAATATCTCCCAAGTCCAAACTATTCGCATTATCCCGCGCCTTGGATTTTACCATCTAAACTTATCCTAATATTACTCGGGATATCAACTTATCATAAAGGGATCACTCTTTGGTATTCGGGTACAAGAATCCGAAAATATAATAATTCACTACTCGAGCTGGCCAGTCTCAAGAGAAAATCAACCACTTTTGAGATTCCTACCCAACATACATATCTAATATCTCAAACAATGGACATTTGCTCCACACTTAACAAGCCAATCCCCACTGTCCGAGAACCCTCTCCCGACACGAGCTCGATAAGAGCTCTGATACCATCTGTGACGACCCCACCTCGCCCTAGGACGTACCCCAAGGTTTAGCAGACCGCCTACCGAACTCTCGCCAGGACTCACTCACTCACTTCAAATAAAATAGGTTACAACCTCACGAGTAAAGGAAATAACAGTTCTCAAACTTGGAACGTATAAACACATTCATTTCTATTTCAATAATCCATACAATCCCAAATATATCAAAAGATATGAGTTCTAGAAACATTCGGCCCTAATTGAGCACTAGCGCGAGTACAATCGCAAATTTCAAAAACTAGACTATGCTAGCCTGTACCAGTCTTACGCCCTTGCTCGTACCCCCTGTAAGGAAAATAAATTTAACGGAATAGGGTGAGCTAAAGCTCAATAAGGTTCCAAATAGCAAGTTGACCAGTATTCAAAGTGCGAGTATCAAAGTAGCAAAGTAGCGAGTATAACAAGTTCATAAAAGTGAGCTATAACACTTCAAATAGCAAATCTCAAAATGAGCGAGGATACAATTCTTTTTTTCTAAAAGAAACAATAACACTACGAATAACAATCAAAGTATAAGGATACAAAAAACTCTCAGGAGCCAAATTCCCGTTGGTTCACCAGAGCTTGATCAAGTAGTAGTTGACACTCCGTCAACTTTCAAGTAAAGTAACCAATCCAGCAATGCTTCACTTAACACCAACCCGTCCACCATTCAACCCCCTTACCGGGCCCGAACACTAACTAAACACTGGTGGAAATACTCGAGCATATCGATTAGTCGAGGAGGTATCACTCCACTCGACAAAACAAGAGACCCATGGTTCGTTATCTAATCGACCAAGCCCTTGCCGGCTAGACTCGATTAACTAGCCAGTGGGGTTTGGGTTCCCAAGTAGTCAACATAGTCGATGACCAATCGACTTAGTTAAGAGAAAAAGTATGGAGACGGGAATGAGAGGCACCTCTCACTCGGATAGAGTGTGGTACATACTGCCGGTCAGCACTTACAACTCAAGCACAAGTGCAAATACAAGTACAGGTCAATGCAAATCAAGTTACTTGTACATGCATGAATGAGATATCAAGTGTTTAGTTGAGTTAGGTCAAGTGCGATAAAGGACACACTTGTCCGACCAAACTAAGCAAATCTTATTCGATCATGTTGGTAAAGGATTTAAAGCAAGTATCAAGTTCAATCATGTATTTGGAAGTACTCACCAAAGGTCTAGTGCTTTTCAAAATCATGTTCAGGTCCAACTCCTTGGCTGGAGTCCAAATCTGCGATAAAATATCATTTAAGAATTAAAACTCTCTAGAGTTCGAAACATAGGAGTTTCGCTTCAAGAAAATCAAATAAATGAAACTCGTTTAAGTAGTATTCATTTTGCTTATCACACCCTAGAAAACTCATGCTCGCTCTTTCAGTTTCGGTAAGGAAGCAGTTAAAACGTTTAAGTTCGTAAAGTGGCTAAAAGACGAGGAAAACATATTCCAAATGGTCACTACTTTCATTTTTCCAAGGGTACGAGTTTCGACCAAATTTTAGCTTATATACCTCTACGAAAGAAGACACGAATACCACAGACAATCCAAGTTCAATTCGACCTCAAATCTTCGCTCAAGTCGCGAGTACACACGCTTAACCCTCGAGTGAAAATTTGGGCGGCATGCCCTTTGTATTTAGCTATTTCCAGCCATTTATGGCTTCATTATTTTCCTCAACTCAGCCCAAATTCACACATAAGCAATCTTAACACAATCTTAAACTGGGCATTTGGCAGTCAGGGGTATTTTAGTCATTTCATAAGTTACAGTGCTCCGATTAATCTGAAATTTTACAGGTAGCTAGTTAACTCAATTCCCTACAACTTTCATGTTTTGAGTAAGACCTGATTTGGCCTCTCTCATGGACAAACTGCAGTGCAAAAACAGAACAGATTTCACTATCAAAACTGGAAATTCACTTCTACTCTAAAATTTATATCCTAACTCACTACTATCAAGTACTATATCATCAAAACTATCAATTACCAGCTCAATACCATCAATTACTAGATAAACAACCATAAGCAAGGATGAAAAATGTAAACCCTAGCTAAACATTCCACTATATCATCCAAAACTAAATAATCAACCATAGTGAACCAAGGACATAGGCTTCTTTCCCAATTTTAGCAAGAATAAGTAAGAGAAAAGGAAGGGCAAGCATTATACCTTCCAAAAGTTGCTTGTAAGTGAAAACTAAACCCCTTTCTTCCCAAAATTTTACCACACAAAGCTATCCCAACACCAAAAGAGAAGTTTAATCGGTTTAGTTTTTGAAATTTCACTCAAACAAGATGGATTCAAGGTTGGAGTTGAAGTGGTTTTTCTCTCTTTTCCCTCTCTTGAAGCTCGGCCAACATGAAGAAGAAAGGAAGAAGAAATGAAGCCAAGAGAAAGATAAGAAGATAGGAAATTGGTTTGGTTAAAGTTGGATGGATTGCCGCCTAATGTCGTTTCAAGATTAAGTCTCAAATTTTTTCCTTCTTTTCGTCTTTTCTTGGACAACATTTTCGGCCACTTTAAGGCTAATGAAGGGCTGATATTTCTAACATAATAGCAAGGAGATTAAGGTAATAAAGTAGTGTTCAAATGGTGTATTCAATCGGTAGCATATGGTACATGTCAGTTCACACCGTTTTTCCTTAACTCGCCTGTACTAGTGTTTTAACTTATGATTCACTAACTTATTATTATCACTTCTAATCACACATTTTCTCTTATCTAAAACTTACTCTTAACCACCGAATTTAGTACACACACCTCCACAATTAATCACACTACCAAAATTCGTGAAAACCCTAATTTACCCTAATTATAAAACTAAGGGCAAAACTTTAATTCTATTATTTCTTACAACAATTGAGAGAGTAAATGAGTAGTAAAGATATTACAAAGTAATTTAATCAAAATAAGAGGAAATTTTAAGAAAATATGAGCGTCTTTTCCAGTCGTCACAGACTTTTTTATTTTAACCATCTTAAGTAATATTCTGCTGAACTAAAGAGACTAATGATTTCTCTGTCGATTTTTTGAAGCCCCTGTTGTAAGATTAATTTAGGTTCAAGGGTAAATTAATGGTTCAAGGGTAATTTACAAATCTAGATTACCAGCCTACATAATCTGCAATGTGCTTTTCATTTAGATTACTGTGATGGCTCCACCTCCCCCTAGAACGTACCCAAGAGTTTGGCAGACTGTCTGCCCAACTCTCGCCAAGACTTAGTCACAATTCATGAAATTTACAAATGATAACCTCAAAATAAAAGCGATATTAAGTACAACCTTTAATATATATACTCATGGACCTCCAATGTCCATACAATCTATAATACAATCACGGAGTCAAACTTGCAAAAAAAGCAAACCAAACAATCTGGCTAGACATCTATGAAGTGCTCGCATGACCGACTGACGAACTTAGATGAAATCTAGGCCTTCCTCAATTCAACCTCTCATGTTCTCATCCCTGTAAGGAAAATAAATTTGCATGGAATTAGCTAAAAATCCAGTGAGATTCCAAGAAAACAGGCAGGTAATATAACAGGTTAGACCATACACCGAATATCAAGAAACAAGTCAAAACTCAAATAAATCATGACCCAGCATATAGTTAAACAAATAGCCAGATAGATCATGCAAAACTGTACAATAAAAAATACATTCATGGCAAAGGATATAGATTGCTCTCAGGAGCAAGTTCCACTGCAGTTTGATCAAGGTCTGTTGACTCTCCGTCAAGGCCGAATTTTAAGTCCATAGATTACCACTTTACACTAATTTCTGTTCACCAAACATACCCCTTACCGACCCCGAACCTCAAAGAAGTACCCAAAGGTCGTCGATCTCCTCAACCAAGCCCTTACCTGCTCGATTCGACCAACTAATCCGAGGTTGGACTTATAGTCCCAGATATTCAGGAATTCAGGATCTGGCTTATAGCCCCAAGTATTCAGTATTCAAGAGTGGAGTCGTTGGCTGTTATCTAACGCTGACACAGTAATAATTGGAGATGTTATTGACTTAACGCTCCTTCAGTAATATCAGTGTTCAAGTGATGAATTCCAGTCAAAAGTAAACAGGTTAGGAACTTGTCCTTTACCCAAGATTGCCCAGCTTACCCGACCACCCTGAGGCTGGTCTAAAGCAAGAGGTCCAATAAAGGCTCAGTTCAGCCGTTACTGACCTACATTCACGCATACACATGAGTAACCCTAGATTCCACTTACCCGACGTGTCGGATAAGGTCCAAGGCCTAATTCAACCATTACAAGAGAAATGTAGTTGATCTACAATTCAACCGCTACAAGAGAAATATAGCCGGTCTACTATTCAATCGTCACAAGAGAAATGCAGCCGGTCTATAGTTCAACCGCTGCAAGAGGAATGCAGCCGGTCTACAATCATGCACATAAATAGGCAGGTCCACACACAGGATCAATTGATTCAAGTTCATGGAGGTCGAGTGCGAATAAGGACACACTCGCCTAGCCATGATCAAGTCACAAGTAATGTCCAACAATTCACATTCTCAAGTATTCCAAGTATTTCAAGTCAATATACAGGTCACATGCACATCAAGTTACTTGTTCATGTATGAATATGATATCAAGTGTTTAGTCAAGTTAGGTCAATTGAGTGTACATAAGAGCACACTCGCCTAAACAGGTTCAAGTCACAAATAAGCTAAGCATATCATGTTTCAAGCATTTCAAGTATTTCAAGTCCAAACAGTTCAAAATCGGGTGGATGCGAAAACCTAATCAAACAAGAAAACTAGAGGGACACTACAGAAATCAGATATTTTGGCAGCAAATCTGGCCACAAATCCGGCCAATATCTGGCCGGATTGACAAGGAGAACTTAAAAATTTTTTATGCTCACTGCCTCAAATCCGGTCCGGCCAGAAAGTGGCCGGATTTTGGCCATATTTCAATTATAACAAAACGGCCAGTATATATTTTAACAAAATATCAAAAGTTTAGTCAAGTTAGGTCAAGTGCAATAAAATACATACTTGTCTATGAGACGATAAATCAAGTACTTAGCAATTTCTAGCAATAGTGAGCATGTAACATGCAGTTGGAACACTCACCAATCAATTGCAACCCTTCACTTCAACCTTGGTTTGTCCTCTTGAACTCTCTCGAGTCCTGTGGTCACGTACTATATTAAAAAACTAGCAATACAAAACCAAAATACATGAAGAAATTAAGGTTTCAAAACTTCATTTTTTTTTCATTTAAACCTCAATTCCACCCATAAACCAAACTCAACATAGTTTACCCACTCCAATCTTAAAGTTGGAAATAAAAGTAAGAACAATTCTAGGAAAACAGAATTTTTTCAGTTTTGCGCGATACTATTTGAAAAATCATATCTCAAGTTTCTTAAGTCCAAAATTTATAAAATTTATACTATCGGAAAATAGACTCAAAGGGTTACAATTTCCCAGAAGACATATTTGTAAGATTCTATCCACAAGTCAGTCAAATTCCAACCTCAATTTGCTGTTTCATCCAGTCAAAAGACAGAACAGGTGTGGAAATTCAGTCAATTTTGAAAAATCACAGATATTCATAGGAATTGGGAAAATTTCTAAAATTTTCACGGTACTCTAAATATAGTTTCAAATGCAATAAACGGAACTTAATTCTGACTTTTCTACACCAAGATATAACAAATTTTCAAAGACTGCTCAAGGTTTCTTGTGGAAAATTTTCAGCAGTACTTACTTTGTGTTTACCATTTTTTCCAGCCATTTTCAAGGCTTCAATCTCACCACAAAACAGTCTCAAATCAAGCATATATATACTAGGCCAACAACTCACTAAGTCAGGCATATCTATAGCATTTAACCCTCACCTACTTAAACTAGAAAATTAAACCCTAAGCTGAAATTCATAATCACAAGCTGGAATTTTCTATAAGTAAACCAAAATAACTTATAAAAGCTAGAAAATTCACATGGCAAATCTACCAAATCATAGCCAAACTCAAACCATCATACCAAGGCTGAAATGTTTCCCCAAAAGCTGAAATTGGCCAACCACAACTTAAACCATGAAATTTTCCAAGTAAACTACCAAAAGCAAGCCTTAAATCTACTCATATGCAAGTAATAAAAGAGAAGAAATGGTTTCAAGCCACGATTACCTTTAATCTTATGAAGAAGTGCAACCCAAAGCTTTCTTTTTCCCCAAATTCCTCCACCCAAGGTCTTCTTCCTTCTTTAAAGTTACTTCCTATGGATTGGATTGTAAACTTATGGTGAAATCTCAAGATTCAAGTAAGAATTTCTAGGTTGGAAATGGAGTTTATTTCTCTCCTTTTCTCTCCAAGGAGGTTCGGCCATAGCTAGGAGAAAAATGGAAGAATTTTGGTCAAAATTTGGTTTTAGTAAAGGTTAAGAAAAGTTTTAGTCAAAGTCAGGAATCCAAAGATTGCGCGACACTTGTCTCCTTAAGGTTTGCTCTCATCTCTTTGTCTTCCAAAGGCTAAACTATCTAGCTAACCTCTAATTATCCCTTAGCACCTTATAAAATAATATCCCTTTATGCAAAACTCCATCTAGTCTTCAAAAATTTATCGCATTTACTGCATTAGCGGGTCCCACTTCCATAATGCATTTCAAACTTAACATGAACTAACTTATACAAGGAAAATGATTTAAAAACTTGACTTACTTATAAAAATATCTAGGAAATTAAGGTAATAAAGTAAAGTAAAGAAAATGTGTTCAAAGAAATAAGATAAAATAAAGATAATTTTCAAGTTCTCACAATTACTCTTGTTAATCACAGAATAGATAACCCAACTTTTTATAGATGAACAACATTCCGCATTGTATTAAAGAATCAGGAAATAGATGCTCTAGTTTCACCTTAGTAGAAAATACAGTAAACTTAGACCTCCATGATTCATAAAGTCCTATTGTCCAACTCCTTGGGCAGCCTTACATAATTTATCAGTGTTTGAGAGAATCAGAAAAGGATAGATTTTTACAAGACGTCAAATTTTGGGTTGTAGCATATAACGTAAAATAGAGACACGCAAGGTTTTCCCTAAGAAGCTAAGCAGAAGATTAAGTCTTGTCCCGTTTCCTAGAGCAAGAGAATAAATAAAATATGCTTTGGTTTATCACACATAACTTTTGGTAAGTTGGTACTTCAGTTGATTTTAGATTTTGAAAAAGATTTCCCTACTTCATTGAGCAAAAGAATGGCATCAGTTTAGGAAAAGTGGTCATTTTTTGAAAGTAGCAACCTATTTGATGATATCTAATCAACAACAGCTCCACCATAAAAAGCAATTCCAAGCTATAAAAACCAAATCAATCACTTAGTCTTTTGCATAACCTCTATTAGGTGATTGTTTATATTTAACTTTTGGTGAAAACCATCACCTATTAAACCAAAAATCTTTATGGTAATTATTAAGAAATAAATTAACAGTAAAATTGCGGAAGCGTATCTAGATTCATATTGACAAATTGGTATTTGAATCCCTTGAAATTTTGGGGCAACCTTCCAGGTCAACACATATTTGCTATTCTCTTGAAAAAACCCTTTAATTTCTCTCTAGCATCTTTCTTGACGATGGGATATCAAGAAAGAGTTATTTTGTGGTACTAGAAATATGACAATAAGAATACATGTGACCTGGGAACTATAACCCTATTTATAGATAACTTTCCGTTATCTTTTGGATTCTTATTTTACCCCATCATAAAAATAGAAATTACCTTAAATCTTTACACATTAAGACCCACATCTTATTATATACATTCAATTTCAAAACATAATTGATGACTTTAATTGGATTTAATTTTATTTGACAGTCTGCAACACGTAATTATTCACATATAAGTCTAGCATTGGATTAATGATCCAACAATCTCTCACTTAAACTACATATGTAACCTTATAATTATGTTTTGCAATTAACCGTATGAGTTCAAATTTACTGTCATAACCAAAATGTATCTACAACCAATTCGATTCATCAATTACACCAATATAGGATCAAAACTACCTTTGTTACAATTTCATAACTTGACCCATCAATGGTCACATATGTTGATACAACTAAATGACATGAATCATGATGTGGATGTGTAGCATGAAAATTTCATGTAACGTAATTATAATATGTCTATTTTCAACTGGTCCACCTTAAATTTTCATGAGATCAAATCAAACCAAAATCAGAGAATAAATAAATTCAAACTTTATTTATGTATAAAATATCCTTAAACCTTAATAACAAAAAATACAATATCATAAGAGTATTTAAAATGACAAACTCCCACTAAAATTGAACATCATTTAATAACATAACATCCATACGAGCAGTATGCTCATAAAACATTTTGGGTGGCAATCCCTTAATAAGCAAATCCACAACTATAGAATTTGTCTCGATATACTCTATCGGCAACTGTCCATTCTGTACTCTTTCGTTAATAGTCAAGAACTTAATATCTATATGTTTAAATTTTGTTGAAATCCTATTGTTATTGGAATACAGGACCGCTGACTTATTGTCACAAAATAATTTTAGTAGTCTTTCAATACCATCCATTATACGTAATCTTGTGACAAAATTTTGTAGCCAAATTTCATGATTGGACGCCTCATAGTAACCTATAAATTCTGCAGCCATAGTAGAAAAGACTATAAGAGATTGTTTAGTACTCTTCCAAGATATGCCACCTCCAACTAATAAGTAGATATAGCCTAATATTGATTTCATACTATCTTGGCATCCAACATAATATGAGTCAGTATACCCAATGATCTCAACCTTATTTGACCTCCAATACATGAGCATGTAGTCCTTTATTTTCTGTAAATACCGCAAGACCCGTTTGATTGCCTTCCAATGATCTAATTTAGAATTGCTTAAATATCTACTCAATATTTCAATAATATAAGCAATATTCGGACGAATACAAATCTGACCATACATTAGACTCCCTACTGCTAATGCATAAGGAATCTTTTACATTTTTTTTTCTTCAAAAATATTTTTAGAACATTGGTCGAGACTAAACTTGTTTCCTTTAACCACAAAGGTGTCACGTGATTTGTAATTTTGTATGCCATATCTTTTAAGAATCTTTTCAATATAACTCTTTTGTGATAGTCCCAAAATACCCCGAGAGCAATTCCGGTGTTTCTATATGTCTAATACAAAAGATGTATCACTAAGATCTTTCATCTCAAAATTTTTAATTAGAAATTTCTTGATTTCATGCAATAGTCCTATATCGTTGTTGACAAGTAAAATGTCATCAACATACAATATCAGAAAAATGTACTTGCTCCTACAGAACTTATGGATATACAATCATCTACTAAATTCATCTCAAAATCAAATGAGATGATCATTTGATGAAATTTGAAATATCATTGTCGAGATGTTTGTTTGAACCCATAGATAAATTTTTTAAATTTACAAATCATGGCCCTGTTTGGAAGGTGAGCTTTTTTGGAGTTTGTTTAAAATTTTACTGTAACTTACTGTAAAAGTTTTTTAAAAAAATTTTGAAATGTATAGATTTTTGAATATTTTGAAGTGTATAGTTTAAAAATTTTAAGAATTTTTTTGAGATTACTGTAGTTAAATTTTTAAAAAACTTGTGGCAGATAAACTTGGCAAAAAACTTGGGTTCCAAACAAGACCCATATTTTTTGGATCTCCCAATACAAACTTTTCTTGCTACACCATATTTTTTGGATCTTTCGATACAAAGTTTTCGCTCCTTCTGACAATGGGACAAGATCTCAGACATCATTATCTTTCATAAATTTAATCTCTTCATTTATGGTATCGATCCGTTTTTAAGAATTTGAACTATTCATGATTTGACAAAAATTGATTGGATTATTTTCTATTAATCCAATGTCATTTTCATATTCTTGGAAAAAAATAATGTAATCATTTGACACCGCACTTTTCTTTTCTCTAATGGCACTAATTTTTTAAGAGGAAGAGTTTATTTTTTTATAACAGTTTATTTTTGACATTGTTTTGATTTGTTATATCATGATCAAGATCCGAAATGAGATCTTGAATAAGATCAATGACACATGTGAAATTATTGATATATTTCTCTTCGAAAACAAGGTCTCTTATTGTATCTGCCCTCCCAAACTCGACATCCTCAAAGAATCAGGTATTTCCTATCTCGAAAAATATTTTAGTCGTGAGATCATAAAACTTGTAACCCCTGGATCTTTCAGAATATTCAATAAAATAACAACTAATCGTTCTTGAATCAAATTTCTTTTCATTTGGCTTATAAGGTCTTGCCTTAATTGGATACCCCCAAATATGTAAATGTTGTAAACTGGGCTTTTTCCATGTCTAAAATTCATAAAGGGTTTAGATAGTTGATTTAGTTGAAACTCTGTTAAGAGTATATGTTGCAGTCTTAAGTGCTTCTCCCCAGAGTGACTCTTGCAAGATAGAATGATATATTATACTCCTTACGATGTCCTTAAGTATTCTATTTCGTCTTTCAACTACACCATTCATGGTAGATGAACTCGGCATAGTGTACTGTGGGATGAGACCGCATTCCTCCAAGTATTTAGCAAATGACTCTAGATGTTGTTCACCTGAACCGTAATATCTGTCATAGTATTCACCACCACAGTCAGATCTAACGCTTTTAATTCTTTTGTTGAGTTGATTCTCAACTTCAGTTTTAAAATTTTTTAACATGTTCAATGACTGTAATTTTTCAGAAATGAGATATATGTAATCATATCTTGAAAAATCGTTTATGAACGTTATAAAATATTATTGACTATTTCAATCAGTTGTAGGAAATGACCCACAAATATCTATATGTATAAATTCTAAGACATCCATGACCTATTAGTTTCAAATCTCTTTTTATTGGTCTATTTCTCCTTTATACAGTTAACACAACTATTAAAATCTGTAAAGTTCAAGAGATCGAGAATTTCATTTGACATAAGTCTTTCTGTTCTTCTTCGGGAGATGTGACCCTAATACGATTTCTAGACCCTTAACGAGACTAGAATCATCCCACAAGCCCACAACCCTTTGAAAGGTACCAAAGTTTGGATTTGGCGGCTTCGACTCTGAACTTGGACAACACAAGAACGATTCGAAAGATAGAATGACGCCACAATCAAGTATGTTGCTTGATTGATAAGTTGGTGATCACCTAGAGTCAACTCTATGATGCTCAATAGTGGCTTTCACAAGCCCTAGAGAACGTTTCTCAGAAAGAAACGAAACCTGGAATTTTCTCAATCCTCCTTAAAAAACTTGCCCCCGTAACATTGATTTTGAGGCTATAAATAGCCTATACAAGTCCTACTAAAACTAGAAAATAACTAAACCAATTCTACTTGCGCTAGGATAAACCTAACAGCTCATAACAAGCTTAAACAAACAAATAATTCAAACCACAAATCACTCTTCTAAGCTGTCTGAATGCATTAACTAACTAAACAAGGCCCAAAAGGCTTTATTCGCTCCTAACAAAATAAAATAATCAACTGCTAATAATCTTGGTTCATTGGAGCTTGAACCCTCGGTCCCAGCTTGGCTAAGTGAATGGAGGATTCTAACAAAATAATCTTGAACTTGAACCACTTGCTTGGACAGCTATGACGCAAAACTTGCAACTTGTATTTTGAACCACACCAAGCTCCAACTAAATGAACAGCCCTCAAATCCTCATCATTCCTCTCTTCTTGACAATGATTTGCCCTCAAATCAATGCTTGGGTCAAAAACAAAAGAAGAAGAATGAACTATCTCATGCACGATTATAATTGTAAATGGTTCCATGAAACATATAGAATAGTCTGCATGTTCCACACAAACAGCATAATCATTAAAGGATACAAGCATAAAGTCAAGGGACTCGCAAAACAATGGAATGTAGACAACCTAAAACACAACACCAATTAACTCGAAAGCATGACCCACTCCAAAAGGAAAAATACAAATGAACTCAATGGTTCCAAACGTTGGACAGCCCACATCAAAAGAAATAAAATGCACATGGATATTTGAAAGCATATTAGAACTCAAGACACAATTTTCTAAACACGCACAACTATCAAAACTCACAAAACAACTAGCACTTGAATGCAAATTACCATTGGTAAGCACAGAAGTGACTTGAAGCACAAAATTACTCAATATAGACCCATTAAAAAGGGCAATGAAATCCAAATAAACATTCTGGAAATTAGTCTTAAAGAAACTAAAGTAAGCTCTTGAACGAATCATGAAAGAATGGTCAATTAAAGTAGCAACTGAGAAACGACTAGGAACACAAAATAGATGGAAAAAGATGCAAGCACTGCCACCTCATCACAAAAGTAATGGAAATCCGGTATGAAACTTCCCTTAGTAATGTCCAATAGCTCGAGGGATATTTCACCAAAACGGCTTATAGGAACAAGACCAGGAACCAGACTGCCACTCCATGAGCTGAGTTGTCTGTCCATAGCTCCAAACAGCCCATGACCAGCACCAAACACTTCAAAAGGGAGGCTGGATTCCTATATGCTAACACTACTCTGAACCTGTGAACAAACAAGGAACACACTAGGCAAAGTGACATATAGTTGGTCAGTAGAAAACACAAACTCTCTCTCAGGTATGGCTCTTGCAAGACAATTGCGTTTCCACTCTTGTTTTCACTTCTTGTCTAAACCAAAACTAGTCTTTTTCTCCTCACATAATTCTGCTCTTCTCTCTTTCTTTTCCCTCTCTTTGTTTTTCTGCTCAAGTTCCAACTTATACTCTTTTTGTAGGCTCACTTGATCCTCATAAACCTGTTTAGGGGTTAGGGGTACAAATGTGATCTTTTTGTTACAATGAGTAAAATGTATCTATTGGATTTTCCCTTGAAATCTAAGTCATTGTCAAATTGCCAAGGTCGCCCAAGTATCACATGGTTTGCTTGCATTGGCACTATGGCACAAATCACCTCATCTTCATACCGACCAATGCGAAATGGCACTCAAGCTTGTCTGAACACATGCACATCATCACCTTCGTTAAACCATTGTAAGTGATATGGTTTAGGGTGTTCGTTAGTAGGAAGACCTAACTTCTCAACCATAAACAAACTCGCTATATTGGTACAACTCCCACTATCAATTATCAAACTACACACTTTGTTCACTATTAAACAACGAGTGTAGAAGATATTCTTTCTTTGCACACAGATATTGTCATAGTTAACTCGGGCAGCAAACTTCTTTTGCATAACCAAACAACCTATTGGTATATCCACAGGTTGTTCCTCATCCAATTCTCCATCTTCTTCAACTAACGGTGGCATATCCTTATATTCATTATCGCCATTAGTCATAATCTCTCCACTTGGCAAAACAATCATGGCACGTTGGTTAGGACATTGAAAAGCTATATGCCCAAATCCTTGATACTTAAACCACTTCTTGTCCCGATTATGTGACTTAGAAACTTCTTGGACAGCTTTAGTGTCTACCCTTGGAACCAACTTTGGAGTGGTAGTTCTCGGCCTTGGTTGGGAGGTTAAGGCCGTGGCTTCTTCTTTTCTTCTAGGTTGAGAATTCCTTCAATTTTCAGTTTGATAGTTGGTATTTTGGTGTGCACTACCCCTCATTTTGAGATGCCATTCTGTGACGCCCCCACTTCTCCCAAGGACGAATCCAAGGATATCCGCAGAACGCCTGCCCAACTCTCGCCGAGACTCACTACAATCCGTAATTCAAAAGCTAGAAATACTTCAAATATTTTTAATATATAATTAAAGTACTCCAAAATATTTCATACTTAAAATTAGTTAACCTTCAATCTTAAATACAATCCAAAAGAATATGTACTACAGTCATAAGCTACAATACAACTTAAAGTCTTCAAAAGAAAATAACCTAGTACTATTCACGGGCACTCTTGGTCTTGAACCCTGTTAAGGAAAACAAAAGCGTGGAATGAGCTAAACAGCCTAGTGAGGTTCCAAACTACACTAGCAGTTCTAATAAATCAAATAAATTGAACATAACACATGTATGGTTCAAAGTTTCATATTGGCACATTAAAATGAGACATTTATCATTGTATAGAAATAAACACACATTGAAAGGATACGGTGTTCACTTGGAACGATTTTGGTCCACTTCATTTTATAACTCCAGTGATCCTCTCAGTTTGTCTGGCCATTACCTTATCCCTCCAGTGGTAATACTCGAGTATACTGAAACGGTGGTCCAGGGTTCCAACCTACCCGACCGAGTCCAGTCCTAGCTCGAGCAGGTTAGTAACCAAGGGCAGGATCCAGTTCAGCTTAGAGCTTACAACATGCGTAAGTAATCAAGTAAATCGGTAAACGGTAGTAGTTCACGATTAACGGTAGAAATTTACGGTTAAACGATAGAAATTTATCATTTTAGTAGGTCGAGTGAGATAAAGTACACACTCGCCTTAAAACGGTGGACAGTTACATAGGAGCAATTATAAGGTGCACTTAACACTTAAGCACACAATAACTATGAAGTAAACATGTAGCAAAACTGTTCAAATCACGTACACCTATAAGGAACACTCACCAATTCAAAATAAGTGAATAAGTGAGCAAATAAACTCATTAGTTGTCCCCACCGGGATCCCCTTGGAAACCCTCTCGAGTACCTGAAGAAATAGTGATCAATTATCACTCACACATATTCACGACCACGTAACATCCAAAGAAGAAAGTACACGCGCTGTAAATTTAAGACAATGTCTTATAAGAGTTTACTCAACAAAAATCGAGATTCAAAAATGGGGATTTAAGATCACAAGTTCGAATCAAGTTAAAGAAACTTTTCGCTGACTCATTAAAATAATACTCAAAGAAAACTCAAAAGCCGACTTTGATTCAAGTCGTGGTAAGTGAACCTCAATTTCAAAAGAAAGTGCCAATTTCACTTTTGGCACGAAAATCGAGAAAAAGGTAAATAGTTTTCATCTCCCAAAACTTCTAATCTCATGACCCAAAAGTTAGGATATAAAGGACGTTCACATTTTTCAAACTAATGGAGATAAAAATCATCCAAAACTCCACTCATTTCATATAAAATATCAAAGATAAGGTTCCAAGATTCAAGTGTAAAACTAGTGCAATTCACCCAGAACTACTCTAGCCAAACGCTTCCTTTTTGGAGTTTAACTCACAAAAATTGAGGTAAAAAGAACTAGGGTTTGAAGTTCATTTCTCAAGTATAAAATAAGGTGTCATTAACCAAGAAAGTTAGCAACTAAGAAAACACATCAAAAGAGGTTTACTCCATTGGGAATCGAGTTTCATAAATGAAGGTGTCAAAGTCACAAGAGAACTTGCATCATTCATGAAATCGAGTTTAAAATAATCTATCAATATCGAGATAAGAGAACGAGTTCTAAAAAAACTCATTTCCTAAGAAAGCGGAAAATTTCAGCTTTGCGCGTCAAACTTAGAAAAATCAGATCTTGCACTCAGTAGGTCTAAAAATGGAAAACTTAGTACCGTTGGAAACTAGATCCAAAGTACTAAAAGTTCCTAGAAGATATTTTTCCAAGATTCTAAACGAAAAGCATTCGTTTTTCAGTTCAAAGTTTCAATTCCAAGAAGACAGGTTTGGACCAGTCTTGGTTTTTCAGCAAATTTGGAAATTTGGCATAATTCACAGAAAGCGAACTAGCCTTTGAAATTTGTAACACAATAATATTTCCAAACAAGGCTTCAAACACAACAAACGGAACTAAAATCGGAGTTTTGAATATCGAGATACATCAATTCAAAGTTGGTCGACTTTCATGACATGTCCAGTCATTTTCCAGATTTGAGAAGACATCTTTGAGGTATCATTTGGCCATCGAAATGGCAGTGAAAATATACCAAATTTCCTATATCTCTACCAAATTTCATGTGAAAACTCACGTGAGAAGATAGTTAACAAAATAGTCAAACTCACGTGGTTCTCTTTCCTTTTCAAATGTTTTGTCCCACACAATCAACCTCAATTAGCTCAAATATTAAAACTAAGGTTCCATAAAAATACAATGAACAATTTAGAGGTAATTGACATCAAAGTTTTTGAAACAAAACATTCCAAAACAAGTTTGACCATTCGGCCAGCAAGAGGGAAGAAACTTTCCAGTTTCCAGTTTTGCTGCAATGTAAAAATCAGGCCATATCTCACTCTATACAAACTCAAATTAAGAATGGTTGGTGGAGTTGGAAACTAGGTTCCAAAAGCTACATTTCATTAGAAGAAATCATTACCAAAATCAGTCCACAAGTAAATCAAATTCAAGCCAAAAATTACAGCTTCTCATTTCCATTCGAATGAACAGGTTGAACAGAACAACCGACTTTATCAGTTCACTGCAGTTCACACAAAACGAACTAGACAGTGATTTTTATACCGTTTTAAAGCTAAGAATGTCTAGTTTCAAATTTCACAAACGGCACTCGATTTCAACTTTTGTACAAAGAGTTATGTTCAATCAAAGTGGTACTGTTCAGACTGCCTGAATACGTTTTTTCCAGGTTCTTCAATTTTTGAAATTTCAAGTTTTGCTCAACCAATTCAAATGATTTTTGGTAGAACTTTCTACACACCATATACAACATATATAAACCAATTTCATAGCAAAACAACCAACAAAATTTTGAAATACATGCACAAAATTCACTGGACAGATTCGGCCATCTTGCTTCCTCTCACGGTTTTCTCTCTTTCTTTTTCCTCTTCTAGTTTCTTCTAGTAAAACTCATCACAAACACACTAACACACACATAAACATCATGATAGCCCTCATTTAACCAAGGTGGGAGTTCATAGAGCCCATTTCAACCAACCAAATCCAAGCAACAACAACAATAAGGAAGCTACAAGCTTCAAAACCAAGAAGTGAAACAAGAAAGTAAAGGCTTTGGTGGGGATGTTTATACCTTCAAAACTCAAGATGAAACTCTAGATTTTTGGTGTGAGAAACTCCTTAAAACAGCCCCTAACCATCCGCCCCTCTCTTCCCTTCAAGCTAGAGCAAGAACCCAAGGAGTTTGATGGTTGGATGATGTTTTGCTAGCAAGATGGGAGCTTGAAATGGAGTTTTTTCCTTCTTCCTTTTCTTGTCTTGAGGCTGGCCGAGAGTGAGGAGAGAGATGAGGGAGTTTGGTGGTTTGATTCTTGTGAAACTTGGGGAGAAAAAATGGAATAGTAGCCATAAGTGTTGGGCAAAAGTCAACTCTTAATAGTGACTCGATAGGGTTTCGTACTACCACTTTCTCTCGTGTTTGGTACACTTATACACTAATCTTCCAAGGTACCTCCTTTAATATGGTAATTACTCATCCTTAGTAGTCTAGTATTAATTCCTCAAATCTCCAATTACTCGTACCGGCGCGACTTTCAGGAAACTATTGACGCGCGCGTGGTAAAAGCTTAATTTGAACTCACTCACATCTAATCCATCAATTAACTTTTTTTAGTCTACTATTGATCATTCTTAATTCTCCAAAACTAATGCACTCTCGAATCGAATATTATCTCAAAAAACGTGTACTCATTATTTCTCACTAAACGAGTAGTAGAAAAATTAAATTTGCTAACGAAACGTTTTAAAATTATAAAAGGGGCATTTTTGCATACAAATGTACTTAAAACGGGTGAAATAAATTATTTGGGGTAAACGGGTGAATAAATAATTAAATTAGCCAGTAAAATAAAATAAGAATAAGAAAAATTTCGGGTCCTCACACATTCCACCTTGATAGCCTTATCCAGCAACTCACTAATGTCTAGGTAGTGTTAGAGCTCAACTACCTCAACTATTTCTGGTTTTAATCCACGCAAAAACCTCGCCATGGTTGCTTCTAAATCCTCTTGCACATTAGCTCTCATCATGGCCATCTCTATCTCCTTGAAATAATCCTCCACGGACATATTGTCTTGAGTAAGAGTTTGTAATCGATTGTGCAAGTTTCGGTGATAATAGTTAGGCACAAATCTCTTTCTCATCAATCCTCGCAACTCCTCCCAAGTCTCTACAGCCCTCTCACAATTCCTTCTATGACTAAAGCGTAGTTGATCCCACCATACCGATTCATAGTTAGTGAACTCCACAGCTGCAAGTTTTATTTTCTGCTCATCCGTATAGCTATTACATTCAAAAACCATCTCATTCTTCCTCTCCCACTCCAAATATGCTTCGGGATCAGATTTTCCTTGGAATGTAGGAATTTTGAGTTCCACACCCTTAATGACATCATCTCCACACTTAGGGGTATGCCGGTCAGCTTTAGAACGCCTCTCAAACTCCTCTTCTTCTTCATTAGAATCACCCGATTCCGAGAGAGTAAGTCTACGACGGCTGGATTTTGTTGGAGTATGAGATTTTTCTATTCGGCCTATCCGTTCTTGAATTGGTTCCAAATCCTCCCTCATCAAACTTCGCATTTGAGCTATCATAGCCTCCATGAAGCGGTTATGGTCAAATGGTGAACTTCCTTCTCCGTTAGACATTTTATTAGTGACTTGCAAAAAAGGTTAGTGAAACACAAAAATAGATCCTCATAGCACTCCCTCACGTGTTTCACTCACCCTCGTGTATCATTCAAGTTTTTAATCCCTCTAATAAGCTCACAAAAAATAAGTTCTCAAGGCTGCTAATTACCTCTATTGATT
This sequence comes from Coffea eugenioides, assembly GCF_003713205.1. Classification (NCBI taxonomy): domain Eukaryota; kingdom Viridiplantae; phylum Streptophyta; class Magnoliopsida; order Gentianales; family Rubiaceae; genus Coffea; species Coffea eugenioides. The sequence continues at coordinate 19,334,485 of NC_040042.1, read as the reverse complement.
AATTTAGAGCTTTCTCACACGTTACCAATCGACTTATTCAAACAACAATAAAATTGCAGCGATGAAAGAACCAAAGAGCCAATGAAATCAATGCTGAATTTAAGGAACAAGATGGACAAAAAGATCAGACCTAAATGTACTATGGAAGACACGAAACAAATTGGAACTTTAAAGAGGTATTTGGGACTGAAATTACTAGAATTAAACTGGTAATTAATAGCTCAAACAACTAACAAAGTTGTGACTCAAGATTAGCAAGAGTAACACTCCAAAAAACTGGAATTTTTGACACGTAGAAAATCTAGAATTTTAGCTGAACTTTAGGACCTATGGAAATTTGCACTTGATTTCTGGATTTCTAAAGACGAATTTTTTTATCGCTGGAACTACTGGAAAAGACAACTAATTAACAACACAAAGAAAGGCTAAGGACTCAATGCAAGATAACTGGAACAAAGTGACTCGAATGTAGGGTCTGTTTGTTTTGTCGTAAAATATTTTCCGGAAAAAGATTTTCCTAACTTCCAGTGTTTGGTGAGATTTAAAGCAATGAAAATATTTTCACAGGTAAAATGATTTCCTCCCGCCAACGGAAAACAACTTCCATTGAGCTAAGTACTAAAGTTGTTTTCCCTGACTTAAAGGCTCGTCCTTCAATGAGCTAAGTACTCTTCAGGTTAGGAGAAATAAGAGCGAAGGATAAATAAAGTGCTTGTAGATGAGATATCTCTAGAAGGTCCACCATTGAACACATCACCTTTCCTCTCTCTTCTTATCTCGTCCCTTCGTCTTCTCTTGCTCCATCTCTGATAATTCTTCCCAAACTCAAATCCAAGAAACCCAACACTTGTAGGAAATCGACACATGTACACTTTGTAAGGGTCTGTACAATGAATAAGTTTTTTGATTCTGGAGCTGAAATCTTGGTTTATATTTCTATATAGGATTCTCTGTATTTAGGTTCTTCCCCCTTTTATCACTTTTTATTTTCTAAAGCTGAACATTTTCGCTTTCATTTTTCTTTGGACATCTTTGGTTTCAATTTTTTTTTATTTTCCCTGCTTTTTCAAAGGAACAACATAATGACATGATATTATACCAATAAAGAATACTATTTGGCTAGGTTTTCTTGACTTTTAACTCTTCTTTTCCCAGCCCTAGTGCAATAATGAAAAATGAACCAAAAAATGTGTTTAGTTCATTTCACGAAAGATGTTGCCTCTAGTGCAGAGGTTATCAAATTTTTTCTAGTATCACTAATTTGAAACAACAAAGAAAATGTTGCAGCATCCAATTTGATAAAAGAGACCCTTCACCCCTTAATGATTTTTTTTAAAGAAAGATGAAAAGCCAATTCATTAGCTTCATTAATAATTCCATTTAAGAATTCATGGTGTAATATGAATAAATATTTTATAAAAATGATAATATGATTATAATGGATAGAAACTAAAAATAACTTGTAATGAAATGAATGTTTTGAAAGTAGAAAAACATTTGCAACATATCAACAAACATATTAGAAATATTTTCACTAAATAACCAAACACTGGAAAATTATGGGGAATGAAGTGATTTTCCAAGAAAATAACTTCGATGGAAAATATTTTCCCTAGGAAAACATTTTCAGTCCAACCAAACGGACTCATAGTTTCTTGATTTGTTCGTCACTGGTACGAACAGGATATTTTATTTGGACTGTATAGCTTGGACCAAATCTAAGATTACTCTCTTTTCCCCACGAAACAAGGATTTCAAGGCTGGTTTCACAAGTTTCCCAAAGGAACTTGGATTAATATCTGTCGGCTATCTCTTGGTGAATTCCGAATTGGAAATGGATTTGAGGTTGTGGTTGTTCCTTTTTTTTTAATTTCTGTGCAGCCGACTTAATAACTACCCAAAACACAATTGAGGTGTGATTTCTGGTGCTTTATAAGCTGAATTTCATGGCTGTACAGCGAATTTATTGATCAAATTCTGATCAATATCAAACAGCCAAAAACTCAACAAACAAAAGGCTTAGCTGCTGGATTTTTGTGCAGGTTTGGTATGAACAGGTTTCGGCCCCAAAAGCCAAGAAAATTTCTGGAATTTTGCACAAGATTATATGATGATGTTCCAGCAATCAAGAAACGAAGAAGGCTCAAAGATTAAACGCCCAAAACAATCCATCGATTCTTGGTTTAAGCAAGACAGATTTTAGAGTTTTAACAAGACTTCAAGAACTCGACAAAAACAACGTTTAGAACTTCAAGGATTATGTATCGCCGAATCACAAGGTCCAAGAATCACACACGGTCAGTCCACTTTTATTTCCCAAATTGAACACAATAACCAATACGAACCTTAGAAGACTACTTCAGGTTCCCTAAAGGCTAACGACAGAATGTTCTTCCTCTTTTTTTTTATTTTGAATTTTGCTGGGCTGTTTCACAACCAAAATGACACAATTAACAACAAGAATTACACTACAATCTGGACAAAAATCAATAGAAATTAATGACTGAAATTTCTAGACAAATTGCAACAACAAGAGACGAATCCTACTTGAGATGCGACAAGAAGAAAAGAAACCCTAGTGGCTGTAAATTTTTCTTTCTAGACAAAAATATGAACAACCAACACCAATTGACACCAAAATTGTACACAAATCACGATGAAACAATAGAAAAATTGACACAAACAAGAAACGAATCAAAACACGAAACAAAGGGGATATAACTTGATACCATGAATCTATGCTCTGATAACCAACTGATACGATTTATAGACCCTTGATGTGAGAACCCAAAAATTTTCTTATTTTCTAGGCTTTATTTTATTTATTTACACGCATTTTCTATATTTTCTTTATTAGAAAAATTTTCTAGATAATTTTATGAGTGAATATAGTTTTTAAATCATTTTTCTAGTATAAGTTCGTTTATGAGATTTTCGGAATGTATATTGGACGTGGGACCCGCTAGTGCGTTAAGTGTGAATTATTCGGCCAATTAGATTAAGTTTTGTATACCGGGATTAATTTACTAGGTGTTAAGAGGTAATTAGAGGTTACCTAGATGGATTAATATTGGAGAGACTTGGAGATCAGTTTAAAACCTAAAAGGTGCCATGTGTCACTTTATGATTCCACCTTGGACTTTGACCATCTTACCCCAACTTTACTAAATAACCAAAATTGACCCAAAAATCATCATTTTCTTCATCCTCTTGGCCGAAACTTCTAAGGAGAGAAAACTCCAACTACTTCATCCATTTCTTGCACCAATCTTGTGATCCAACCATAGAACTTCAACTTTACTCCATAAAAATCCTTGGTTAAGTAGTATTATAGAAGGTGGTGGAGTTGTTTTGGAAGAAAGAAACCTAAGCTACTACCTTTCTTGAGGTATCAAGGTATGGTGTGTACAAATTCATAGTTTGTTCTTAATAATGGTTTATTAGTGGCTTTTGTGGCCAAATATGTGGATTTGTAGTAGGTTTGATGGTTGGAAGTGGAGTTTTGATGGATTTTTGATTTATTATTGATTTTTCTATTTTTATATAGTAATTATTGGTTAGTCATGGATTGATGGTTTGTTATAGTGTAAAATGGAGTTGGTATATGTTGGATATGATTGGTTGCGGAAAAGTTTTGGTTTGATGCGGAAATTCCAGTTTAGGGTTTCAACTAACCCTGTTCTGCTCGGTTCTGTTCGGCCATGATGGAAGCCGAATCAGCCTTAGGTTAAAACATGAAAGTTGTATGAAATGATGCTTTATAGCTGGATGTAAAATTTCAGCCCAATCCAAGCAGTGTAGCATGTGAAAAGATAAAAATACCCCTGACTGCCATAGGTAGAATTCGGTGGACAGTGTTGACATTTAACCAATCTGACTGCGCTTGTTCACCCTGATCCGTACTGAATTAGCATTTGGCCAAAACACAGAAGTTGTATTTCTATGTCTTAGCTTTCCAGCGGCCCTAAAAACACCTCAATCGGACTTCGGTAGCCTGAGTTATTGTCATTTAAGCATAGTACGGTTAACTAGCTTGATTGTGGGATTTTGGTTCTGTAATTTGAAATTTTGATCTGGTTACACTACGAACTGGACTGAGTGGTTTTCATCAAAGTTGTAGCCCTTTATCTTAGCTTCGAAATGGTATAAATTGCACACCAATTTGATAAGCATAGCTTCAGTTGTGTCCGATACGCTAAGCGACGTCAAATCTGTCTTTTGTTTTATGGCTTAAACTTCATTTCCGGACATTTTCCTAGCTTGATTTTGTACTTGTGTGACATTAAGCCTATTGAACGGCTATTGAAATGAGATTATTTTGTGTGTGACATTGGGGCTGATTTGAGAAAAAATGAAGCCATGATGGCTGGAAAAGTAAGGAAATTTAGGGGGAAATGCTGTCCAATTTTCTAGACCGTTTGATTCCTTTAAGTTAGAGTTGCATTGTGGTAGAATGAGAGGGTTTGGGGTTGTTTGTAACCCTCGTACCAACTGTTATCCATTTGCTCAAAAATTGCATTTTTATTCTTTTGTACTCGTATATAACTTGGAAAGGCACCCGACTAGTAATCGAGCCTCACTTGTGCATTCCGTTTACTCGATTTTGGATGTGAAAACTTCAACTACTTTACATTGTTATTCTTAGGGTTTCACAGTGATTAAGGCCACTTTGGGTGAAAATTTTGACGTACCTGTACTTGAACTGGTGAGTGTACCACTCCCCTCATTTGTTGCTTAACTTGGTTTCTGCACCTGCAATCTGTGATTTGAATGACTGTACTATCTATTTATTTTGTTTGAGATGAGGGTGTACTTTATCACATTCGTTCTCTTGTCTGTCTGTATGCCTATTTACTGTGTGTAATCTGTTATCTGTATCTGAGTCTGTTCGGACGTCATTTGGAGGCTGGTATCCAACGACATTTCTGTGACCTCTGAGCTCAACACCTGTGGCTAGTTGCTCGAGTCGGGCCGGCAAGAGCCTGGTCGATCAGATAACGAACCACGGTAGTCTGTTTCTAGGAATCTTTGGGTATTGAGACTCTTGATTCTGGTATACTCGAGTATTATCACTTCTGTTTCTGTTGAGGTGTTCGGGCCCGGTAAAGGGTATGTTTGGTGGACGAAATTTGGTGTAAAGTGGGGTCTACGGACATGTTGGTTCTATATACGTTGACGGAGAGTCAACGGATTTAGAACAAGTTCTGCCATGGAAATCTGGCTCTTGAGAGCTACCTGTATCCTTCCTATTTGAATCATTGTGTTTAACTGCTTTACTTTATATCTGGCATGTATACCTGATTGGTTAAACGTGAAATGCCAAAATTTGACTGCTATTATTTTGGTACCTCATTGAACGTAAGCTCACCCCCTTCCCGTTATCTTTGTTTTCCTTTCAAGAGCAAACTTTGAATCCATGATCTTGGAAGAAAGGGGTCGAGTTAGTGTAATTAATATTTTGTTAAGCTCTTTTGCAACCGAAACCCGAATCGTATTTTAAGTGTATGAATACTTTGGCTTGTATTTTAGTTTAGTTAATTTGCCGAAGACTCCGATGTAAATATATGTATAAGTGTTTAACCTTGTCTATTAAGTGTATTCAGTTGAGATTATGATTTTATGGTTTGGTAAGCATGTTCTCACCTTAGTAGTCTCCGATCGTTCGTTTTCTTTGGGTCCTATCGCGCGTGCTATATTGGGATTGTGTGATTCGACTCTGTAGTCCTGACGAGAGTTAGGCAGGCGGTCCGCCGAACCCTTTGGTTCGCCTTAGGGTGAGGTGGGGCTGTCACACTTGACGAGACTAGAATCATCCCACAAGCCCACAACCCTCAGAAAGGTATCAAAGTTTGGATTTGGCGGCTTCGACTCCGATCTTGGACAACACAAGAACGATTCGAAAGGTAGAGCGACGCCACAATCAAGCATGTTGCTTGATTGATAAGTCGGTGATCACCTAGAGTCAACTCTACGATACTCAATAGAGGCTTTCACAAGCCCTAGAGAATGTTTCTCACAAAGAAACAAAACCTGGAAATTTTCTCAATCCTCCTAAAAAACCTGCCCCCGAAACATTGTTTTTGAGGCTATAAATACCCTTATACAAGTCCTACTAAAACTAGAAAATAACTAAACCAATTCTAAAGGCATTATTCACTCCTAACAAAATAAAATAATCAACTACTAATAATCTTGGTTCATTGGAGCTTGAACCCACGGTCCTAGCTTGGCTAAGTGAATGGAGGATTCTAACAAAATAATCTTGAACTTGAACCATTTGCTTGGACAGCTGTGACGCAAACCTTGTGACGCCCCACTTCTCCCTGAGGCGAACCAAAGGGTATCCGTGGACGCCTGCCCAACTCTCGTGAGAACTCAAGTAATTTTCATTCAAGCTTAATGCAATACTAGACATCACAACTAGATAAAACAAGTCAAATAATGCGGAATCTTTCAAACGTAACAATTTATAACGATTATCCAAGCCTTATTTCGAATATCCAAAAGATACTTCAATGCCAAAATATACAACATCCAGATACATCAAATATCCAAATCATACATTAGATTCCCAAAAGTACAACCAATAAGAGATCTAGCCCAAATTACATTAGAAACCCTAAGCCAAAAGTACATCAAAAGGGGTTTCTCCAAATTCATTCCATGTCCAATCCTGTTAAGGAAAACAAATCTATAGGGTGAGCAAAAATGCTCGTGAGGCCAAGAACACACATGCAAGCACATAGTCCAAGTAACAAACCCAAATAACAGGTCAATAGATAAAGTACAAGTAATTGACAATTTCAATAAAATGTAAACAGAAACAATTCAAGGATATGGTAGCTCTCAAGAGCTAAGTTTCACTTGCTCTGCCAGGGTCATTCGTATACCTTCCCGGGATGACTCTCCGTCAACCGGGTCGGTATTTCCATTCCATAGATCTCCACTTACTTCTCATGTCCGTCCACCGTACATACCACTCCGGGCCCGCATGACATTTAGAAGGCGATACTCCACGAGTATGCCAAGCGAGACCTCTTCAATAGGTCAAGCTTATCATATGATTCTCATGGCTCACCGAGATTCCCGACCAAGCGCATACCGACTCGAGTCCCAAGGTCGGCCTATGAGTTTGGGCGTCCCCCATGTACATGTATGTGTCGAGGAGATTCACTCCAGTAACGTATGCAGCCATACCATACTATTTCAGGTCAAGCAAGCATTTGATATATGCAAGCATTCATGTCATGTCAAGCAGGTCATTCATTTCATGTCAAGCAAGTTAATCATAAATTATTTGTTTCAAATGAGAACGAGTGCGATAAAGTACACCCTCGACTTCGTTTTCAAAATCTTTGATCATTGGTTACAGGTAAGCATGTATCAAGTTCACAGGAGTTCAAGTAATCATACACTTGACACTCACCAAGTAAACAAGAAGGAATGGCACTCGAAGTTCAAGCGTCCACCGTAGGATCCTCTTAAAGGTCCTCATGCGAGCCTGAGCAAATTAATAGTGAATTATCATTTATAAATCTCAATTATCACGCATGAGTGTACGCTTGTACAATCCGAGAAAATTTCTCGGAAGTGAGCCTAATTTATTCATAAGTTGAGGCCCAAAAGTGGGGTTTCAAAAGTACAAGAGAAATCAATTTTTCGCCTTCGAAATCAAGGGTAAAACGTTCAAGTGATATCGAGGGAAAAGGGGAATTCGAACAACTCTATTTCCCTTAAATTTTGGAAATTTCAGTTTTGATACGAAATCTTTGAAAAATCGTATCTCACTCGTTACAAGTCCAAAATTAGAAAAATTGGTACCGTTGGAAACTCCTTCTAAAGTACTAAAAGTTCCTAGAATACACTTTTCCATGATCCCAAATGAAAGGTATTCAAAAATTAGCTCAAAGTTGCTGTTTTGGGGCACTTAAGACAGGTTTAGGTTGGTTTTTGGCCAACTTTGAAAATTCGGCAAAATTCATTTGATTTGAACTAACCTCTGAAATTTGGAACTCTATTAGAGTTGCAAGCCAAGTTTAAAACAAAACAAACTGAACAAGAATCGGAGTGTTGAGCACCAAGATATGATAGCTCAAAGTTGGTGAAAAACCGAAACTGTCAAACAAAATTCCAGATTTAAACTTCAAACTTTGGGACTTTGGTTAGGTATCGAAACAGACTCGGAACGGCACCAAATTTGGTAGGAATACACTACCATATAAGGGCTATTCCTCTGCCAAATTTCATAGAAAAATATGTATGAGAAATTGGTTAACGAAACTACTAAAATCCCAAGAAGTTCCAAGGCAAATCTGCCTCAGACTTCCGTTTTTCCGTTTTCAAGCATTTGGCCAAGGAATTCCCTCAACATGGTTCATTGGTGTAGAAGGTCTAATAAACATTCCAAGATAGGTTTGGTAGATGATTAACACCAAGAATTTCGAATTAACAAGTCTCAATCAAGTTTAGTAACAATTCTGCACAAAAGGAGGGCTTTCCTTCAAGAGGTCAGTTTCGAAATACGGCCACAAATCACTCAATTCAATTAAGAATTGGACGTGGTTGGTGGCGTTGGAAAACACATTCATAAAGCTACAATTTCTCAGAAGAAACCATTTCAAAATCTATCCACAACTAGTCCACATTGGAGCCTCAAATTGTAGTTCATGTTCTGCCTTCCAGGAAACTAATGAAACAGGGCAGCCAAGTTCAAATAGTTGGTACGGATTACTCATATGGAATCAGGATATACACTTTATACCTTGGAAATCTGGGAATGTCTAGTTTTCAGTGCCATAAACGGCACTCAATTTCGACATCGGAGTAAAAAGTTATGGCCGAAAGAAAAGGACTGCCTGGGCAATCCGGGAAAATTTTCCAATTTTGCTAAACCTTTGAAATCACTACAATTGACCAACCAAATCATGTTAGTTTTCAATGAAACTTTCTACACCATTCATATAACATGTATACATCACAAAAAAGTCATTAGAACCTCAAAATTTCGCACCAAAGTGCACGAACATGGCAGGGGTAAAATAGTCACTTTTGTTCATTTCACCTTCCTTGAATTTCTACCAACAACCCAACATTATTCCACTAATTTAAGCACTAAACCAACATTAATAGCATCATCATTCATCAAATCAGTCCATCCAATCCAAGTGGGAGTTCATAGAGCCCACACAACATTTTTTCCAACATAAACAAGCTACCCACATGCATGCATGAACTTATATGTGCACTACTACTTCCATAAAGCAAGATTTGAAGGGTTGATCGTGGTTTACCTTCTTAGATGAACTAAGAAAGAATTTTCGGTCCAATGAAGCCCAAGAAAACCATGGAAAGCAGCCCTCTTTCCTGGCTTGATGTAATCTCCAAGTGATTAGCTAAGTGTAGTTAAAATTTGGTGTGATTTGGTGAAGATTAAATGGTGAAATGAAGGGGAATTTGGAGCTGTCTTTTTCTTCCTCCTTGGCCGGCTGTTTGAAGCAAGGAAAAGAAGAGATGTGCTGATGGTAAGCTTCCGTGAGAAGCTTTAAAATTTGTGGCCAAAAGTTGCCTCAAAAGTCAACTAGGAATAGTGCGCGTACGTGCACGTTTCGTGCTCGATTCCTCTCGGATTTGTTTCACTAGTGCATTAAACCTCTAATGCACTTATATTCATATTAATATTATTCAATCTTAATTGTCCCAAAATAAGGGTCTAAAGTCCCTCAATTAAATCGCACGTGTAAAAACGCGTACTTCCGATTTTTGCGCGATAAAGCGAAATCTCCAAGAAATTCTTATAACGATAGCTTCACTAATTAATACTCGAATATTTAAGTATAAAATTACCTATTTTAAGACTAATGTACAAGTTTCTAATTTTTCAAACTTATAGTATTCTCAAAATGGTTATTGCTTCCAACCGCGCATTCGCTATTCTCACTTAACGAGTTTTCAAAAATTAAATTTTGAAACGAGTCACTTTAAAAATATAATTAAGTTATAGACCCATGTAATTAGGTCTAAAGAGCTTAGAAAATAATATTCGGAGTAAATGACCAAGTAAATAATTAAATAAGCAAGAAATAGGAAATTAAATAAGTAAATTTTGCGAGTCCTCACATCCTCCTCCTCTTAAGAGAATTTCGTCCTCGAAATTTACTTTGATTCACGAACAGGTTTGGATACTTTCCTCGAATTGCTTCTTCAACTTCCCAGGTTGCTTCCTCTACTCCATGATTTCTCCAAAGAACTTTTACCAAGGGTATCTGCTTATTTCTCAATTCCTTTACCTTCTTATTCAGAAGCTTAACCGGTTTCTCCTCATAGGTCAATGTCTCATCGATTTCAATGCTTTCTGGTTGCAGAATGTGAGAAGGGTCTGGATGGTATTTCTTAAGCATGGACACGTGGAATATATTATGAATCCGAGATAAACTCGGTCGCAATTCCAACTTATACGCTACCTTTCCCACGCGTTGAATAACCTTGTAAGGTCCTACAAACCTCGGTTGTAGTTTCTTTCCTTTCTCAGACATCAAAGTTGCTTTCAAGGAGTAATCTTGAGAAATACGAGATCTCCAACCGCAAACTCTAGATCCTTTCTCCGATTATCTACATAACTCTTTTGACGACTCTGTGCAGCTTGAATCCTCTGGCGTACCAACTTTACTTTCTCATTAGCTTCCTCAATCCAAGGCACTGTAGTCGGGTTTAGGATCTTTCACTCACCTACTTCATCCCAACAAATCGGAGACCTACACTTTCGACCGTAAAGTGCTTCATATGAAGCCATTTGAATAGAATAGTGGAAACTATTATTATAGGCAAATTCCACCAACGTCAAAAACTTACTCCAACTTTCCCCAAAATCCAAAACACAAGTTCTCAACATATCTTCAAGGGTTTCAATTGTCCTCTCAGACTGTCCATCGGTCTGAGGATTTCAACTTAGTCCCCAACACTTCCTGCATCTTCTGCCAAAATCTCGAAACAAATCTTGGATCTCTATCGGACACTATACTTACAGGTATCCCATGTAATCTGATAATCTCATACAAATACAACTTAGCTAACTTCTCCAATGGGTATTTCATATTGATCGACAGAAAATGAGTCGATTTGGTCAATCTATCCACTATCACCCAAATAGCATTATGGCCCCTTTGTGTTTTTGGTAATCCGAATACAAAGTCCATAGTGATATTTTTCCCATTTCCATTCGGGTATTTCCAAAGGTTGCAAAAGTCCTTATGGTTTCTGATGTTCGGCTTTTACTTGTTGACAAACAAAACAGGTCTGGACAAATTGGACAATCTCCTTCTTCATACTCTCCCACCAATATAGACTTTTCAAGTTTTGGTACATTTTATTCCCTCTAGGGTGTACCGTGAATTTCGATCGGTGTGCCTCTTCCAAAATCTCCTTCTTAAGCTCCTCATTGTTTGGCACCACTATCCGATTCCGAAATTTCAAAATACCATTTGTTCCCAAATTGAAATCCGACTTTTCTCCCTTTTTGACTTTCTCCACCCACTTTTGCATTTCAGGATCCTTTGCCTGAGTTTCTTTAGTACGTTCCAACAAAGTGGAATTTACTTCAATATTTTCAAGAATTATTTTCCTCGGCTCCAATCGAGAATTTCAATAACTAACTTCTTCTAACAGGTGTAATTCCTTAATCATCAATCCGGCCACTTGTACTTGACGACTTAAAGCATCGGCCACTACGTTGGCTTTCCCTGGATGGTACTTTATCGTGCAATCATAATCTTCCAAAAATTCCATCCATCTACGTTGCCTCAAATTCAGCTCTTTTTGAGAAAACAAATACTTAAGACTTTGATGGTCAGTAAAGACCTCAAATGTCACTCCATACAGGTAATGTCTCCATTTCTTTAAGGCAAACACTACAGCCGCTAACTCCAAGTCATGAGTCGGATAATTTCCTTCATGTGGTTTCAATTTCCTAGAGGCGTAGGCTATCACTTTGTCATTTTGCATTAAAACACATCCTAAACCTTCCTTAGAAGCATCTGTGTAGACCACAAAGATATCTTTCCCATTCGGCAGAGCTAACACAGGCGCTCTTGTTAAACGTCTCTATAACTCTTGAAAACTGTCCTTACACTTAGGACTCCATATAAACTTCCCACTTTTCTTGGTCAACTCAGTCATGGGTCCAGCAATTCTAGAAAAATCTTTAATGAATCTCCGATAATACCCTGCTAATTCAATAAAGCTCCGAACCTCAATAATGTTTTCCGGTCGTTTCCATTTTGAAACGGCTTCAACTTTAGCTGGATGCACTTTAATCCCATCCTTAGAAATTATGTGTTCCAAGAAAGTCACTTCTTTTAACCAGAACTCATACTTGTTAAACTTAGCATATAATTGGTGTTCTCTCAAAGTTTGTAAAACAATTCTCAAATGCTTCTCATGATCCTCCACATTCTTAGAGTACACTAAAATATCATCAATAAAGACTACCACAAATTGGTCCAAATACGGCTTAAAGACCCTGTGCATTAAATCCATGAAAGTAGCAGGTGCATTCGTTAATCCAAAAGGCATTACTGCAAAGTCAAAGTGCCCATATCTAGAGTTAAAAGCAGTTCTGGGTATATCTTTTTCCAAAATCCTCAATTGATAATAGCCCTGTCTCAAATCCAACTTGGAGAATACTACTACCCCTTGCAATTGGTCAAACAATTCATCAATATAGGGCAATTGGTACTTATTCTTAATTGTAACATCATTCAAACCTCGGTAATCTATACACAGTCTCAAACTCCCATCCTTCTTCTTAACAAACAAAATCGGGGCTCCCCACGGCGAATCACTATCCTTTATAAAACCCCGTTCCAACAAGTCTTGCAATTGCAGCTTTAATTCCTTCAATTCAGCCGGAGCCATTCTATATGGTGTCTTAGAGATAGGTGCTACTCCCGGCGTCACATCAATCTTAAAAGTTATGTCCCTTTCCGGGGGTAAAGACTCTAACTCTTCAGAAAAAACATCCGGATAATCCCTCACTATAGGCATGTCTTCCAATTTCACTTTATCACTAGGAGTGCTGATTAGAAAAGCCAAATAGCCCTGAGCTCCTTTACTTAACATTTTTCTAACCCGAATCCCTGAAATAAGTGCAGACGAGGCTAATCTACCCCTTACATCCAATTTCAAGGATGCCTCTCCCGGAATGCACAATTCTACGATTTTCGTCTTACAATTCAATTGGGTGTTGTAACGGGCTAACCAATCCATTCCTAAGATCACATCATATCCCTTAATCGCTAAACCTATCAAATCGACCAGTAATTTCCTCTCTCCAACCCAAATCTCACAATCTCTATACACCAAGTTAGCGATTAGACTTTGATCCCCAATAGGATTTTTAACCTCCAAGTCGTAAGGTAATTTAATTGGCTTTAAGTCTATTCTACTCATGAAATTAGGGTTCACAAAAGAATGAGTCACACTCGGATCAATTAAAATCCTAACTAAACGGTGGAAGACAGGAATCGTACCTTCGACCACCTCAGTAGCATCCGGTATCTGTTGGTGATCCAGTACATAAACCCTAACTGGTACCTTAGGTCAGCTTCCTCCCGCACTGGTCTGCTTAGAGGTTGACTTCTCAGGCCTTTGAGTGTTACTTCCCATCTTTATTTTGTTTGGACAGTTCGCGAGTTGGTGGTCCGTACTACCACACGCCAAACACCTCCCAGACTTCCTCCAACAATCATTCTCGGAGTAGTTGGGTTTTCTGCAATAACCACAAGTGACTTGAGGAGTCACTGCCGAACCACTAGAAGGTGCTCCCTTAGCTCAAACCGGTCCACTACGACCTCATCTGGATGAAGCTCCACTAGCAGTTCCAGCAGTCCTTATTCCTCCCATACCTCTTTCAATTTTAAAAGGTTGTGAACTCTTACTAGTCTGTCCAGAGGTACGACTAGAAAAGTTCATTTTCCTATTTTGAAAGTCCTTAACTTGCATTCTTGCATTTTCAACCCTTTGTGCTTTTTCTAGGGTCTCAGTAAAAGTAGATATTTGAGCTGCAGCCAATCCTTCCTGGATTTCCACATTAAGCCCCTGTACGAACCGTCTTATTCTCCTCCGTTCATTGATCACCAACTCAGGAGTGTACTTAGAAAGTTTAGTAAACTTCCCTTCGTACTCAGCTATACTAAGGGTCCCTTGTTTCAATTTAATAAACTCATCCTCCCTCTTCTCTTGAATCAAAGGCGGAAGGAATTTCTCATTAAACTCTCTCATGAAATTCTCCCAAGTCCAAGGGGTTTGGGCTCTCTCCCATTTTCCTTTTATCATGTCCCACCAAGCACGAGCCAGTCCCTCAAATTGGAAAGCAGCAAAATTCATTTACCTATCCTCAGTATAGTCTAAAGTAGCGAATATGTTGGTCATCCTCTCCAACCAATTTTTCGCTACTTCCGGGTCGGGTTCACCCATGAATTTAGGTGAGTTAAACTTCAAGAACCTTTTCAAGGCTCTATTCTCACCTCTATCTTAACCCCCAGTTTGATTAAGCGGTCCAGGACCTTGCCTACCAGCTAAGCGTTCTAGGATGTCAGTCATCTATTAATGGCAGTAACCACTTGATTTTCCTCTATATTTTCCTGTCCCTGGGTCGGTCCATCTGCCGATCCTTGGTTATCACCATGAGGTTGGGCCTGTCTAGTCCCTCGCCCACGGCCTCGACCACGGTCTCGACCACCTCTTAGTCCTTCCATTATCCTAGGTGTGCCTAGTGCAAGAAATAAATTAATTAAGCGGAAAAACACTTGAAACAAAAGCCAATTAAGAAAACATTGGAGATAACAATAATTTACATTCATTAACATGTCAAGTTCATACAATTAGCAAGTTATGGGGAAAATCACAAAATAGAGCACACAGGTGCCATGAAAGTACTTTTAGTCACAGAAAACTAAAGTAAAATAAGTGCCTCAAAAGTAAGCCACACAGTCATGCAAAATACAATGGCTTCAGCACTCGCATCACCCCAACTAATTCTAATTGTACTAGTCAAAAGGTCAAAAGGTCAAGTAGTCAATCACTAGGGCCTAGTCCACAGTAGGACTACCGGGTTGAATCTCCTCCTCAGGATTCTCCTCCGGATCCTCATCCTCCTCATCAGAGTTCTGGACTACATCCATCGCCTCATCCACTAACCTAGTAGCATTAGTCAAGATCCTGGAAGCCCGATCACGGACCTCCTCCCTCAAAGATATCTTTTGTATGATATCTTGGAAACAAATTTTACTCAAAGATGTCTTTTGTAGTCACTCTTCTACAACGTAAAACGATGAACAGGTGGACTATAAAGTCGTTTAACACATTGATAGAGGTGTTCAAGAATGCACTACCTCTTGAAGCTTCTGTTACTAAGTATTTCTCTGATGCTAAAAAAATTATTTGAGACTTGGGGTTCAAATCTAAAAAAATAAATGCCTATGTCAATGATTGTGTCCTCTTCTGCAAGGAATATGAAATTTTGGACACTTGTGTGAATCTTAGTCCCTAACTTTTGATATTTACAAAACAATTGGATGATGCTAATATCTCTTCAAGAAATACTTTCAGCTATAAAGCAAATCAGATTCAAAGATCAAGTGCAATTGAAAGGGACAAAGGTTGCTGAAAGCTATCAGACGCTTGTGAAAACAGGACCGGACGTCCGATAATCATTGCGCAACTTTGGATGCATGAAAAACTCCATCACCGGACATCCGAAGGAATTAAGACATTCCTTCTAGCTCACTGACCTCGTTCGGACGCAAAGCATCAGAGCACATGCGAAATTTCGGACGCAAGGCATTGTAGGTGCCGGACATCCGAAAGAACTGAAGAAGATTTCTCAAAATGATCATCTGCTTTCGGACGCAAACATCAGAGACATCGGACGTCCAAAAGAATTAAAGAAGTTTCCTCAAGCTCACTGACCTCTGTCGGACGCAAGTATCGGATGTACCAGACGTCCGATACTCCCAATGTCTAGTTGACTCTTTATCTACCTTCTATCCGTTTGATGCATTAATGGGACACTTTTTGGTCACATATAAATAGTGTACGGTCAACTACTTTCAAAGGACTTTTGCACATTGAGAATACGAAAGATTAAGAGTAATTTTAGTGAGAAAATACTCTTCAAAGAAGATTTGTACTCTTAGTTGTGTGAATTTCGTGTAACCTTTTCTTGTGTGAGAAAAATACTTAAATAGTGTAGCTTTGTGAGGGCTATCCAGAGTGATAGTAAAACTTCCTAATTTCACCAAGTGTAGCTTGGAGCAAGGAGGAAGTGATCTTTCCTTTGTCCACAAAGATTGGTTGTATTTGATCAACTTGAAAAATCTTGTTCTATAAAGTGACATTCAAGTTCAAGAGGAACTTGGAAGTGAATTGGTTTACTATTCTTTCCTTACTACTTACTATCTTGTGATTCTAAATTGATTATCTTTTCTACTTGCTTTCTTGATTAATTGTTCATTGTGTGGTCACCCAAAAAAGGAAGGTAAATTTCATATTAAACAAAAAAGTATCTCATAATCTGATTAGTTTTTAAATTACCTAATTCACCCCCCCTCTTAGATTGTCTTCGATTCTTATAATTGGTATCAGAATTTGGTCTCCTAGAGATTAAGCTCAAGCGACTTTGGAGTAAAAATGACAACCAACAATGCCATATTTTTTTAAGGACAATCTGTCACTAGACCTCCAATATTTAATGGATCCAATTATGTGAGTTGGAAGGAAAGAATGATTATTTTCTTGCAATCTATTGATATTGAACTGTGATTTATTGTTAATAAAAGTCCATATGATGCCTCTATAATAGATAAAGTCACTCATAGATCAAGACCAAAAATCAGAAAAGAGTTGACTGGTGATGATAGAACCCACCTCATTTTGAATGCCAAGACTATGAATATGTTATACAGTACTTTATATTCTCCATTAGGATTAAAGGTTGTAGGTCTGCTAAAGAGATCTGGGATAAATTGAGAGAAATCCATGAAGGGAGCGAGAATGTGAGAGAACAAAAGAAATCTATTTTATTTACCAAATATGAATCATTTAAGATGGAATCTCATGAAAATATTAACAAAATGTATTGTAAATTCAATTATCTCATTAAGGATTTAGATGTGCTAGAAAAGAAATACTCCTAAGAAGAGAAAAATAGAAAAATTTTAAATACCTTGTCCAAGGAGTGGGAAAGTAAGGTGACTACCATTGAAGAGGCTAAAAATTTGAATTTTATGCCTATTGAATCTCTTATTAATTCTCTAACCTCTTATGAATTGAAGTTTAAGACCAAGGTACAAGAGGAAGAGGATGCAAAAGTAAGAAGGAGCATTGCTCTAAAAGTATCTCAAGATGAAGATGACTCGCCTTCCTTGGATGGAGAAGATGTGGAAGTTGATGACAATGATCTTGCTCTCATCACAAGAAGTTTCAAGAGAACCCTCAACAAAAAGAGATTTAGAAAAGGAGGACCTAACAATTCATTCCCAAATCAGTTCAACAATGCAAGAAATAAAGAAAAGCAAGAGACCAATAAAAAGTAAGCTGACAAATGTTTTGAATGCGGCCAACCCGGATACTACATGAGTGAGTGTCCAATAAAGAAGAAGAAGGAAGAAAAGGCTGAATGAAAGCCAAAGTTCAACAACTTTCAAATCACATGGAATGATTACAACTCAGATGGTGATATTGAAGAGGAAGAAAAATCTGCTCAAATGACTCTCATGGCCATTGATAATGATGAGGTAACCATTTGCAACTCTCAACTTGATAGTGATGATGAATCTGATGATGATGTTAATTCCTTCATTGAAAGACTGCATGATAGTTTGAAAGAATTCTATGCTAGAAATAAGGAATGAAAACAAAAAATCAATCTTCTTATTCAAGACAATGCAAACCTTTTTTGACAGAACAAAAGTCTAAAAGATGAAAATGATAACTTCAAAAAGGTTGAAACTGATTTACATGTTGAGATTGATAGAAAAATAAAGTTTTGTGAAATGTTCAAAAGGAAACAAGGTGATTTGAAAAGAAGAATGGATAATCTAAATGAATTGTTCCAACACAAGAAACAAAACTATTTTCAAAAGAATGAATCAAAACCTCATCATGGCTTTCATGAGAGGAAATTAAATTCTAATGCAAATGAATTTACTATTTACAAGAGAAGACATGTAAGGTTTGTTAAACCTGTTCATACAAGCAACTCTTTGACTATGTGTAATTTCTGTTGTCAAATAGATCACATGAAGAGTAATTGTTATATAAGAAAAAATATGAGAAATGGCATGAAATGCATGTAGATAGTTAGACATAATGCTAACTTTCAAGGACCCAAAAAGTAAAGGGTACCATATGTTATCTTGTGAACTTTTATGTAGGTAAATTTAGTGAATATCATTAAGGAATCAAAATGGTTGATAGATAGTGGATGCTCAAGGCACATGACTGGTGATCCATCTCAATTCATTAAGTTCAAACTAAAATCAAGTGAAAAAGTGACATTTGGAGATGACAACAAAGCCAAAACAATTGGAGTTGGAGATGTTGATAAGAATAGTCAAACCTTTGTTCACAATGTTCTTCTAGTTGATAATTTGAGTTATAACTTGCTAAGTGCTAGTCAATTATGTGATAGAAATGTGTTTGTATTGTTCAAAAAGCATGAATGTCTTGTTCTTGACTCAAAATTTAATATTATCTTCAAAGAAAAATAAATAAATGACATCTATGTGGTTATTCTTAAAAATGTTGACTCCTCTAGTTTTAAATGCTTTAAAGTTTCAAATGAAAACCCTTGGTTGTGGCATAGAAGATTTTGTCATTTCAATATGGATTTGTTAAAAGAAATTTTCAAAAAGGAACTTGTAAGAGGCTTGCCAAAAATTAAGTTTGAAAAGGACAAAATCTGTGATGCTTGTCAATTTGGAAAACAAATCAAAATTTCCTTTAAACCTAAAAAATGTGTTTTTACTTCAAAACCTTTGAAATTTTTACATCTTGATTTGTTTGGTCCTACACAAATTCCTAGATTGGGTGGTAAAAAATATTGCTTAGTCATTGTTGATGATTATTCTAGATACACTTGGGTGATGTTTCTTGCTCACAAGGATGATGCCTTCAAAAAATTTGTTTCCCTATTTGCAAAAGTTCAAAATCTGATTGAGTTGAAATTTGTTAAAATTAGAATTGACAATGACTCGAAATTTAAATTTTGTGATTTTTTGAAATTTTGTGATCACAATGGTATTACATATGAATTTTCAATTGTAAGAACTCCTCAACAAAATGGTGTTGTTGAAAGAAAGGATAGAACCCTTCAAAAAGCCGCAAGAGCTATGTTAAGTGAATGTAACTTGCCAAAATATTTTTGCACTGAAATCGTAAATACGGCTTGTTATGCAATGAATAGAGTTCTCTTGAGATCAATTTTGAACTAAACCTCTTATGAGTTAATTTTTGATAAAAAAAAACCAATTATTCGATATTTCAAAGTTTTTGATTGCAAGTGTTTCATTTTAAATATTAAGGAACATCTTGAAAAATTTGATAAAAAATTCGATGAAAGAATTTTCTTGGAATATTGTGAAAATAAAAGAGATTTTAGAATCTATAATAGAAGAACTCTTGTTATAGAAGAACCCATTCATGTTACATTTGATTAATCTAATAATGATATTTCCAAGAGTTGTTATGAGGATAATGATGTAAGTGTTCAAGAAGGAGTTAAGAACCTCACAATTCATGATCAAGACAATATTCCACTAGAAGAAAATTTAAAGGAAAATAATTTTCAAGAAAATCAAGCATTGGAAAAAAATGACAAGGATGTTGACACACTTAGGGATCTTCCAAGAGCTTGGAAGCTTGTTCAAAATCATCTCAAGGAGCTTGTCATTGGTGATCTATCCAAAAAGGTAAGAATTCGTTCCTCTTCTAAATAATTGATGGATAATTTTGCACTAGTCTCTTACTTTGAATCTAAAAATGTTGTTGATGTTTTGAGAGATAAAAATTGGATTTTAGCCATGGAAGAGGGACTAAATCAATTTGAAAGAAACAAAATTTGGACACTAGTTGAAAGGTCTCAAAATCATCCTATTATTGGCACAAAATGGGTTTTTAGAAATAAAATGAATGACAAAGGTAAAGTTGTGAAAAATAAGGCTAGACTTGTAGTTAAGGGGTATGTTCAAGAAGAAAGAATAGATTTTGATGAAACATTTGCTCCCGTAGCTAGATTAGAATCAATTAGAATGGTCTTGGCATTTGCATGTTTCAAGGATTTTAAATTGTTTCAAATGGATGTTAAAAGTGCTTTTTTAAATGATTTTATTGATTAAAAAGTTTATGTTGACCAACCTTCCAGTTTTGAAAATGAGACATATCTAAATCATGTGTTTAAACTTTTAAAAGTTTTGTATGGATTGAAACAAGATCCAAGAGCATGATATGAACGTTTAAGTGATTTTTTGGTTGAGAATGATTTTAAAAAAGATATTGTGGATACCACTCTTTTCACTGAATAAAATTCAAATGATCTTTTAATTGTACAAATATATGTGGATGATATTATCTTTGGTGCTACTAATGAGTGTTTGTGCAAGAATTTTTCCACTATTATGCAAAATGAGTTTGAAATGAGCATGATGGGAGAGTTGAACTTCTTCCTTAAGCTCCAAGTGACTCAAAATCGAGAAGGCACATTCATTAATCAAGCTAAATATACAAAAGAACTTCTCAAAAGATTTAGAATGGAGGATTCAAAACAAGTTAGAACACCTATGTGCACATCTACCAAACTTGACAATGATGAAAAAGGTATAACAATTAATGAGAAGAAGTATAGAGGCATGATTGGTATTTTGCTTTATTTAACTGCAAGTAGACCTAATATTATATTTGCTGTTTGCTTGTGTGCTCGTTTCCAATCTTGTCCAAAGGTCTCACTTAATTGTTGTGAAAATAATTTTTAGATACTTAATTATGGTCTTGAATTATGGTCTTTGGTATCCAAAATATCATGAATTTCTTTTATGTGATTTTTCGGATGCTGATTTTGGTAGATGTTTGGCAATTGCTTAGTGTCATGGTTTAGTAAGAAACAAAATGCTATCTCCTTGTCTACGGCCGAAGCGGAATATGTTACTGCCGGTGAATGCTGTGCTCAATTGTTGTGGATGAAAAGTACCTTGAATGATTTTGGATTAGTGTATGACTGTGTGCCTTTGTGTTTGTGATAATGCAAGTGCCATTAATTTGACAAAAAATTCCATTCCACACTCTAGGACAAAACATATAGACATAAAGTATCATTTCATTCATAATCTTGTCCAAAAGGAAATTTGTGTATAATATGTTTGCTCAAAAGATCAAATCGTTGATATTCTTACAAAAGTCTTACCACTGGATCAGTTTGTGTTTTTAAGAACAAAATTGGGCATTTTAGAAAAGAATTTCTAAAAAATTCTCTGGTCACACTTTATCGGACATCCGATGCCAAATGAAAGGACGTCCGACAGTATTCTAACCATTTTTCCAGAAAGATTTTGGATCAGACGGTAATGTCGGACGCTTCTCTTCGTTCGGCCGTCTGACACTCAAAAGAAGCATGTTATAAAGAAACCCTCTCCTTCATTTGGTTCAAATCCAACCGTTGTCTCGGACGCACCCTTTCCTCTTCTCTCACTTTCAAAATTTCAAATTCGTCTCTTCTCAGAACAAGTTCCAAGAAATTGACCTTCCCAATACCGTCACAACTCCTCTGCGCATTCATTGGAATTCACAATCCTTCTAACTGCCAATCACTCCATCGATCTCAGTTTTCAGCAAAAATCCTAGTCACTCAAAACTCACCTTCTTGGATAGATTCAAGCATACATGGTAGTCTAAACTGCTACCTTAGTCCGTTTCATACAAACCTTCATTACTTTTTGCAACAAAATCATCTTGCATATTATCATGGTATGATTGAGAGGAGGCCCTACTAGTACCGGACGCACTACCAGGATCAGAGATGAAGAAAATGTTAAGCCTTCCACCAGGCAATCACCTAGAAAAAGGACTGAGACACACAGTGGGAAAAAGAAACGTCCTGCCAGAGAGAAAACTGCTGCTCAAACTGAGGAAGAGCCAATCGCATTGCCCAAGTTTATTGATGATGATGCCAGAGAAAGGTTTGAATAGATTTCACAGAAGGGTTTCATCACTTAAAGAACCATTCTCTCCTCTGAATTCCGTAAGTTTGATCTTGAACCAGTCCTTAAGCTTTTTGAATTCCAAAAATGGTCTCACATTCTGACCTTACCCAACTCATATTATCCTGATTTGCTTCATCAGTTCTTTGCTAACCTTAGGAAGGGTAATTCTCACATTGATCTTGTCTCTCGTGTCAACTCAGTAGATATTGCATTTAATCCTGATATTGTTAATGCGGTTTTAAAGACCAAAATTGAAGATGATTTTAAAGAAAAAATTTTAAACTTCTTCTCTTATGAAGAGTTTCCTTCTACCTATCACCATTTTCACATTGAAAAATTGATGACTTACTTCTGACAACACTTTAACACACCTACTGAAGCAAAATTGGAGGATCTCAGTCCTCAAAATCTGATCATCTTTACAATAATTTCAAACTTGTTAGTTTCTACTGATGGTCATAGGACTGATGCCAACAAAATAGAGATTTACTTGTTTTATTGCTTTGTTGAAAAAGTCCGAATTGATTTTGGCTTTGTTATGTGCAAGTTTTTACTCAAAATCAATACTAATAGATTTAGGAAACTCTCCTATGGAAAGTTTTTAACTCCAATTTTTGTTCACTTCAAAATACCTTTCACTGGAATGTCTCCAAAGAGAGTGCATCCTCCATCTTTTCCAAAGGTTATTTTGAAAGAAAATCTTAGATTCTTTGATGGTCATTGGTGCTACAAGAAGTCTATTTTGGAGTCTAGGATAAAGAGTCGTCATGAAACTCCTGTCACCCATAGACCTCCCATAGACCAGTCTCAGTATGTTTTATCATTTACCATCCATCCTAGAAAATCATCCACTCAACTTTCCTCATCCAATCATGAAGTCTTCTCCTTACTTAAGGAATTCAAACAATAAATTCTCTTTCTTGAAGATGGTCTGATGATGACCATGTCACTGAGCAACAAGCTACTTTTATAGACAAAAAAAGCTCTGCTTGTGCCTCCTGTCCCTCAAGAAGATGAAAATGTGCATCAAAAGGAGTTTGGGACTGAGTCAACTCTTGTTCCACAAGACAAAGGGCCACAAACTGAGTCCACTCCTGAAGCCCATGCCTCAAGTTCTCAACTACAAGATAAAGGCAAAACTCTAGTAACTGAAGCTAGTGATGATGATGATGAGGAAACTGAAGATGAGGTTGATCCTGCTCAGTTTCGCCTTGCAAGAAGAAGGCCTGAATCGTCCAAGATCACCATTTAGGCACTCATAGGCATTTGCACTTCATGTTAGGATGTATCTTTTGTATTTTTGATGTCTCAAGTACTCTGTACTACTGGATCTTAATTAACTTTGATGGTTTGTAGTAAATTTGCTAATGTACTTTTGTTAGTATTTCTCTTGTTGGTACTTCTTTTGGTATAAATTCTCTATTTTTTAGCTAATGATTGCTGTATGATTGGCATATTTGTGATTACTGATTTCTAGTATCAATTCTCTGTGTTTTGTGGATTGTATTTCTGGTGTATTTGGTGGTATCAGATTGGATATTGGTGGTTACTGATGCTGAATTGATGATGTTGGATTACTGATAATTGATGATGTTGGTTGTTACACTCATCTTATGATGACAAAAAGGGGGCGCAATGGATGGGATGTTGTGATCTGATAGGATGTTGTGGGATGTTGTATAAATGATTAATGTGTAAGGGGAAGTTATTCAGAGGAAAAGGTATTCTGACACTTAAAAATTATAGCACTTAAAATTTTTAATGCAATGAGTGAGGGGGAGTTTATGCTCATTTTTCCTTTCCTCCATCCATTGTTTTGTCATCATAAAAAAGGAGGAGATTGTGAATCTTAATCCCTAACTTTTGATATTTACAAAATAATTGGATGATACTAATATCTCATCAAGAAATACTTTCAGCTATGAAGTAAATCAGATTCAAAAATCAAGTACAATTGAAAGGGACAAAAGTTGCTGAAATCTGTCAGACACTTGTGAAGACAGGACTGGACGTCTGATAATCATTGCGTAATTTCGGACGCATGAAGAACTTCATCACCGGACATCCGAAGGAATTAAGACATTCCTTCTAGTTCACTGACCTCGTTCAGAGGCAAAGCATCAGAGCACCGGCCGTCTGATAAAATATGCAGAACTTCGGACACAAAGCATTGTAGTTGCCGGACGTCCGAAAGAACTGAAGAAAATTTCTCAAAATGATCATCTACTTTCGGACGCAAGCATCAGAAACACCGGACGTCCGAAAGAATTAAAGAGGTTTCCTTAATCTCACTGACCTCTATCGGATGCAAGTATCGGATGTACTGGACGTCCGATACTCCCAACGGCTAGTTGACTTTTCAACTACTTTCTACCTGTTGGATGCATTAATGGGACACTTTTTGGTCTCATATAAATAGTGCATGGTCAACTACTTTCAAAGGACTTTTGCACATTGAGAATACGAAAGATCAAGAGTAGTTTTAGTGAGAAAATACTCTTCAAAAAAGATTTATACTTTTAGTTGTCTGAATTTCGTGTAAGCTTTTCTTGTGTGAGAAAAATACTTCAATAGTGTAGTTTTATGAGGGTTATCCAAAGTGATAGTAAAACTTCCTAACTTAACCAAGTGTAGTTTAGGGCAAGGAGGAAGTGATCCTTTCTTTGTACACAAAGATTGGTTGTATTTGATCAACTTGAAAAATCTTGTTCTATAAAGTGACATTCAAGCTCAAGAGGAGTTTGGAAGTGAATTGGTTTGCCATTCTTTCCTTACTACTTACTGTCCTGTGATTTTAAATTGATTTCCTGTGATTTTAAATTGATTATCTCTTCTACTCTCGAGCAATCTTGCTTTCTTGATTAATTGTTCATTGTGTAGTCATCTAGAAAAGAGAGTAAATTTCATATTACACAAAAAATTGTCTCATAACCTGATTAATTTTTAAATTACCTAATTCACCCCCCTCTTAGGTTGTTTTCGATCCTTACAACTTGTCCAAATCCAAATTGCAAAGAGCCCCATTACAAGGCAAAGGTTTCAAAAATTCCACGAAAAGTTCTTCACTATTTTCCTTTAAAACCAAGGTTTCAAAACTTGTATGTCCACAAGGAAATAGCTTTAGATATACGGTGGCATAAAGAAAAGCGTATAGATGATGGTAACATCATGAGGCATCCGGCAGATAGCGAAGCATGGAAATATTTTGATAAATTGTATCCAGATTTTGGTCATGATCCTAGAAATGTCAGGTTTGGCCTTGCAACTAATGGTTTCAATTCTTTTGAAACCATAATATTGACTTATAGCATTTGACCCATTTTGTTGTGCCATACAATCTACCTCTCTGGAAATGCATAAAAGACCCTTTCTTTTTCATGTCAATGCCGATCCCTGTTCCTAAATCCCCGAAAAATGAGTTATGCGTCTACATAGCACCCCTACTAGATAAGTTGAATGAATTTTGGGCTGGTATAGAAACGTATGATGCACATATAGGTCTAAAATTTACACTATGTGCTACTTTGCTTTGGACTATAAATGACTTCCCCACTTATGCTATGTTATTTGTATGGAGTACTAAAAGGCATCAGGCATGTGTTAGATTCATGAGTAAGGATCATGCCCCATATTTGTTCAAGAGACGGAGAAAGATTAGTTAATATATAAGTAAGGGCCCGAGAGCTAATGGCTTAAACTTTTGGGTTAGAGTTGGATTCCTAACTTACATATTGAGCTCTTTGGTGGACTCTCTCAAGGTGTTTTTCCCTATCAAATTGGTATCTGAGTTTCAAGTTGTGAGATTGAGCTACTAATGCACAAGTGGATTCTTCTTGGAGTTAGACCGGTGAAAGTTCTCTAGTTCTCTTCTTCATGGTGCAACGAAGTGCCAAAGTACTAAGGAGTTTGGCTAGTATTGGACCAGGTGCGCCATGAGTTTGGTAGAGGGTCCAGTTGGTGTTAGACTAAAGAACCAAAGATTGGCAGGGGTCTAGAATGCAATTTAGATATTGAAAAAGAGTGAATCCATGATTGGGAGAAAAGGTGACTTAGATTATAAGATGGACTTGCGTTGAGTATTAAAGTGGGTTCGAAGGAGAACTTGTAAACTTGGGTTTAATGTGAGAGATTACTCATGAAGGGGAGATTTGTTAGGTTCATGAATAAGGATTATATTTTACATTGGTTCGAGAGACGGAGAAAGAACAATTAATGTGTAAGTAAGGACTCGAGACATAATGGTTTAAGTTTATGGGTCAGAGTTGGATTCCTGACTTATCTATTGGATTCTTTAGTGGACTCTCTCGAGGTGTTTCCCCCTATCAGCATAGCAGAAATATCATGTATGCATTTGAAACATAGGAAAAAATTATGCTACACAGGGCATCATCGCTTCTTGCCTATTGACCATCATTGGCGTCGAGAAAGAAAGCCATTTGATGGTAAAGTGGAATTTAGATATCCTATTATTTCTTTATCCGAAAAAGAAGTTCTTGAACAAGTAGAAAAGACTCAAATACAGTTTGGGAAAACTCTTCAACAAATCAAGGCAAGGAATCACAAACGCAATGACAGTGGTCTTTTTTTACTTACCTTATTGGTCAGACATAAAATTTTGGCATAATTTAGATGTCATGCATATAGTGAAGAATGTCTCAGAAAGTGTCTTCGCCACTATTATGATATTGATGGTAAAACTAAAGACAATTGGCAGTGTCGCAAAGATTTGGAGGAGTTAGGTATAAAAGAAAGAGTTGCACTTGATTCATAATGGCGATTCTTACATCATGTCTCTTGCTTGCTACCACCTAACAAAAGAGGAGAAGAAAAAAGTATGTGATTTTTTGGATTCTGTCAAATTTTTGAATGGTTTTGCTTCAAATATCTCTCGATTCATAAAGAATGGGCCATTCCAACTTTTTGGAATGAAGAGCCATGACTTTCACATTTTTCATTCAAAAAATACTCCCACTTGCAATTCGTGGAAGCTTAACTAAAGTAATTCGACAAGTGCTGTTCGAATTACGTGATTTGATCAAAAAGTTGTGTTCTCGAATATTGCATAGGGACATACTGTAGGAGTATGATAGTAAAATTCCTATGATTATGTGCAAATTAGGGAGACTATTCCCTCCTGCCTTCTTCAACATAATGCTACATATGCTGGTTCACCTATCTGGCGAAGCAATTCTTGCTAGCCCAACTCAATATCGTTGGATGTTCCCATTTGAGAGGTATGGCATTGTACATAGTGTTTTTTTGTTACTCAATTATTATAATATGTCTAACTTGCTACAATAAAGTACTAATTTTTTGTATTTTTATTAAAAAAGAAAAATGGAAACACTTAAAAGTTATGTGCAGAATAAGACTTGCCCAGAGGGATGTATTGCCGAGCGGTACATAGACAAAGAATGCTTGACATTTTGCTCTATGTACTTGGATAATGTTGAGACAATATTCAACAGGCCCGAGCATAACAATGAAAGAGTTGATGTGACGCTCCACTTCTCCTTAGAGCGAACCCAAGGGTATCGGCGGGACGCCTGCCTAACTCTCGTCAGGACTCGAAACAATTCTAATTCAACTTAAAGGATAACAACCAATAATAAAAGTCGAAGTAAAGAAAAGTCTCTTCCTTACATAAATATCCAAATCTTACATCACAAGTTACCAAAAGTACATCACTTTCCTCAAAATATACAACTTCCAAAAGTCGTCTAATCAATTACATTCAAAACCCTAATCAAAAGGCCATCGAGTCGGCTTCTCCATAATTCTTTCCATTTCACCTCCTGTTAAGGAAAACAAAACTAATGGGATGAGCTAACGCTCAGTGAGGCCAAGAAAAGCATGCAAAACACGTAGTTCAAATAACAATAGCACTTATACGAGAAATAAAGCTATAACATTCAAGTAGTTCACAACTAATAATAAAACATACTTGATAAGGATACGGGAGTTCTCAGAAGTTAGGTTCCATTTGTTTTGCCAAGTCTCGATCATATACCCCCACGTGATGACACTCCATCACCCAGGTAGGTATATTTTGTCCGTAGAACTCCACTTACATCACGAATCCCGTTCACCGTTACACCCCTATTCCGGGCCCACTCATCATATAAAAAAGCGATACTACTCGAATATGCCAAGCGAGATCTCTCAAATAGATCAAACTTACAAATATTCTCATGGTTCACCAAGCTTCTCGACCAAGCCCATGCCGACTCGAGTCACAAGGTTAGCCTATGAGTTTAGGTATCCCCAGAATACGAATACGAATATAAGTTGATGAGACAACGCTCCAATCGACGATTCCAAATACAAATCACAAATGCGGATGACAAATACGAATCACAACCATATGAATATAAGTCGATGAGACAACGCTCCAATCGACGGTTTCAAGTATGATTCACATAGCCAAATTCGAATATAATTTTCATTTGAAAGAGAGCGAGTGCGATAAAGTACACACTCGTCTCAACAAATTCCAAATTCACATAATTGATACAAAACAATTCACGTACTTAACCACATAACATGCACTTGACATTCACCAAATCAAAAGTAAGTGAACAAGTAAAGTCTTTAGTAGTCCGCTGCGGGATTCCTTTCAAACCCCTCTTGAGCACCTGAATAAATAGGGACTAACTATTACTCACATAAACACACAACCACTTATCATCCAAGAAGAAAGTACATTCGCTTGAGAATTAAGACAATGTCTTAGATGAGTTATAATCCCTCAAAAATTGGGATTTAAAAGTGAACATGTAAGGTCACAAGTTCGAATCAAGTTAAAGGAGCTTTTCTCGTTAAAACATTGGAATAATGTTCAAAGAGGACTCAAAAGTCGTTTTTGACTCATGTCACGGTAAGTAAATCTTAATTCCAAAAGAAAGTACCAACTTCACTTTTGGCACGAAAATCAAGAAAAGGGGTAAATGGTTTTCATTTCCCAAAACTTTAAATTTCACATCCAAACTTTAGGATACCAAGAGTATTCACATTATTCCAAACTAATGGAATCAAACATATTCAAAACTCCACTCATTTCACAGAAAAATATCAAAGCTAAGGTTCCAAGATTCAAGTGTAAAACTAGTGCAATTCACCAAGAACTACTTTAGCCAAAATGCTTCCTTTTTGGAATTTAAAATTACTGGAATCGAGGCAAAGCTAGGGTTTGAAGTTCACTTCTTGAGTATAAAATAAGGTGTCATTGACCAAGAACGTGGAACAACCAAGAAAATACATTAAGAGAGGTTTAACCTTCGGAAACCAAGATTTAAAATGAAAGTTTAAAGTTCTAATGGAACCATGTATTCCACCAAGAAATTACACCTAAAACAGACCAACAACTGCAAAAGAGGATGGAAAGTTCTTAAAAGTTCATTTCTTATAAAATCGAAAAATTTTAGCTTTACGCGACAAAACTTGGAAAATCAAATCTTGAGTTTGGTATGTCCAAAAATAGAAAACTTTATATCATTGGAAACTAGATTCGAAGCATTAAAATTTCCATGAAAACACTTTCCCAAGATTCCAAATAGAAAGCATTCATTTTTCAGCTCAAAGTTGCTAATTAAAGAAAGCAAGACAGAACCAGTCTTGGTTTTCGGCGATGTTTGGAAATTCGGAAAAATTTATAGAAAGTGAATCAGCCTCTGAAATTTGTAACACATAAAGAGTCCCATACAAAGTTTCAAAAACAATAAGCGGAATCAAATTCGGAGTTTTGAGCATCGAGATATAATAGTCTAAAGTCGGCTGGATTTTACAAACTGTTCAGTGGATTTCCAGATTTGAAGAGCAATATTTGGAACATCATTTGGGTATCGAAATGGTATTGACATTACACCAAATTTGGTACACTTAAACTTCCATATGTGGACTACCTCTCTACCAAATTTTATGCAAAAAATCCCACAGGAAGGCAGTTAACGAAACCAAAGTTTGTGAAATTTTCAAAGCAAATCTGCCAACCCACTCTTTCTTTCTTTTTCAAAGGTTTTGTCCAATGAAATCAACCCCAATTCACTCCATTTTGAAACCAAGGTTCCAGAAACATTTGATGAGCAATTGATGGGTAATTGACATCAAAATTTTCGAAACAAAACATCCCAAAACAAACCTAACCATTCGGCTAGTAAGAAGGGAAAAAATTTTCCAGTTTTCAGCTTTGTTGCACTTTCTAGATCAGATCACATCTCACTCAATACAAGTTCAAATTGAGAGTGGTTTATGGCATTGTAAACTAGGTTCAAAATGCTACATTTCATCAGAAGGAGTCATTTCCAAAATCAGTTCACAAGTGAGAGAAAATCGAGCCACAAGTTGCGGCTTCTCCATTCCTCTCGGACAGACAGTTACAACAGGACAGTCAAATTTGTTGAATCACTACGATTTACTCATTTCGAACTAGAAGGTAATTTTTACACCGTTAGAAAGCTATGAATGTCTAGTTTCAAATGCTATAAACGGCACTTGATTTCAACTTTTGTACAAAGAGATATGTTCAAGTAAAGAAGTACTATTTGGCTGTCCTGGACACCATTTCCAGATTTCTTTCTTTTCGAAAACCCTAGTTTTGAGCAACCAAATCAAATGATTTTTGGAAGACACTTTGTACACACAATATACAACATATATCAATCAATTTCACAACCAAACAAGCATCAAAATTTTGAATTAAAACAGAGCAACAAGGACAGAAATTTTCGGCCAGTTTGTTCCTCTCCAATTCCTTCGATTTCTCTCCACTTTCTAATCGAAATCAACTCTCTTAACATATAAACAACCATAATCAAGCAAAAAATCCTCAAGGCAGCTACCTAAAGGTTTTATCAAGTCCACTAGCCTAGAGATTAAAACAAGAAATGAAACTCCTCAAGTCCTCTAGCCTATTTCTTGCTTAGGGTTTCAAACCCATGCAAACTAACCATGATTCTTGGAGAAAATGGAAAGATTTGAAGGAGATGAAGGGTACCTCTTGAACCATAGATGAAACCAGAAATTTTTACCAAAACTTCCCAAGAAAACTCCACAAGATGATGTCTTTCCCCAAGCTAAAGTTGTACTCCAAGTAGTATACGAGTTGGGTGAAGATTTGTGAGGGAAATGGAACAAGATTTGGAGCAAGATGAAGAAGCTTTCTTCCTTCCTTTTCCTTTGCTATTTCAGCTGACCAAAGAGAGGAGAGAGAGAGTGGTTTGAGTTGTGTGAATCTTGTCTTGGAAGCTTGAAGAAATTGTGGCCAAAAGCTTTGCAAAAGTCCACTTTGAATAGGGTTCGAATAGTATCCCGTACTACCACTTTTCTCTCTTGTTTGTTTCACTTGTGCACTAATCCTCAAATATAATTCCTTTAACACTATATTTACTCACTTTTATGAGTCTAGTATAACTTTCTCAAATCTCCACTTAGTCGTTCCTACGCGAAATACGCGAACTTCTGATTCGCGCGCGATAAAAGCTTAATTGGAACTCATTCACCTCTAATCTCTCAATTAACTTTTCTTAGTCTACTATTAATCATTCTTAATTCTTCAAGATTATTGCACTCTCGAATCGAATATTGTCTCAAAAAATATGTACTCGTTATTCCTCGCTAAACGAACCGCAGAAAAATTAATTTTTACTAACGAAACATTTTAAAAACATAAGGGAGACATTGTTTCATGTAAATGGATTTAAAATGGTTGAAATAAATTATTCAGAGTAAACGGTTGAATAAATAATTAAATAGACCAGTAAAATAGAATTAAAAGTAAGAAAAATTCGAATCCTCACAGTTGACAAACACAAGTAGTTATCAATATTTTCAAGCTCTGCTCGTCCATTTGGAGAGTATAAACATCAATATTCATCTGATTCAGAGCTAGCGAAGATCAACACCTTTTTGCTCCATAACTGTGATGAGTTCGAGGACTACATGAAGTAATATACTAATCTTAATTGGATTATATTTTATGGCGATGACCGTAATTAATATATAACTTTATTTTCCAGTGAGCATAAAACCTTGTTGGAAGCTGAAAGCACTAAAAATGTTATTCAATGGCATGATAAGGAGTTTGCTGCATGGTTCAAAGAGCGTGTAGGGTCTAATTTACTTATTAATTATGTGGACTTCTTATAGCTATAGTTTAAATAATATATCATGTTAACTTTTCTCAATCCTTGAACAGGTGTTATATGGTCCTCAGCCTTGCAATGATGAATTTCGCTCATTGGCCTTAGGTTTAAGCAATAGAGTTTGCATGTATACAGGTTGTATGGCTAATGAGTATAGGTTCACACTGATGATCATGAAAGAGAGAGAAAAACACAAAATAGTGCCATCGTAGTGAAAGATTAGTATGGTAATAATATCATTGATTTTTATGGTGTCATAAAAAAAATTATTGAAGTGAGGTGCTGGTTTCGAAAGAAAAATATTGTCCTATTTAAGTGTGATTGATGGAAGATAGATGATAGTTTTGGCATGCAAATAGACAAGGATTGGGGTATCTCAAGTGTCAATTCACCAAGAAAATGGTATGAAGGCCAAGCTTATATCCTTCCTTAGCATATGGAACAAGTATTTTATATTGAGGACCTGAAATTAGGTAGAAACTGGTTTGTAGTTGAGAGGTTCGGTCCAAGAAACTGTTATGATGTTCATGAACATTTAGACAAAGAAGCAGTAGTTGAGGAGATATATTAGGAGAAAACACAAGGGGGAATTCAATATTATAATACATCTTGATAATCCCCCACCAATTTCACGAGAAGATGGCAATCTATTAAAGTGTGTGCATTCATCCCTTGTTCATGGTGACCAGTCAAAGAAAAGGAATTCAAAAGCTGATGAAGACTTTATTGATGACGATGAAGATAAGGACCTGGACAATTGTCATAATGAAGAAGATAAGAATATTTTTAGTGACAATGACACTGATTCAGATTAGGTGACATCGATTCAGCATTTGAATCTAATAGTTGTTGGTATCAAGAGTACAACTTCTAATTTAATTCCATACTTTTGTTATCTTGTTTGATTTATCTTTTGCCGATTAATTCCAACTTCTAATGGTTTTTTAATTTTGGTTCATGGTTGTTGGTTTCAAATGGCTGGATTCGGAACGAGAGCGCAAGCACTTAGAAGACAAGTACAACAAAAGCAACTATCTCCAAATCAGCAACAGGGCCATCTGCAAGTACAAGCTCAAATGGCACTGCTGCTTTTGTGACCCCAACATCTTGACCCCAAAATCTTACGGCTGGTTCAAATAATGTACCCACTCAAATTTTGGAATCACATGCATCAGGTGCAATGAAACCGTGCGATTTGATGATGTTCAAAATAGCAATAGTGGTACCAATTTCTTTTATGATTTTTCTAGTTCTTTTATTTTGTTTCAACTATTATAGCTATCATTTCTATTATATAGTCAACTTATTCTTAAATTTTGTTTAATCATAGTTATGTCATTGCCAAAAGAAGGGGTCATACTAAAAACATTACATTAGCCCGAAAAAGAGAGGATAAGGAGACTCTAACCATTGAAGTTAATCCTTCCATTCAGCACATAGTAGAAAAGAACTCTCAGTACTTCATTAGTGAGAGTGGCTATATTGAGGAAGTTTCGGATGTTTAATGTTGACAAATGGTCACATCTGCAAGCAGAAGATAGAGAGAACATATACAAGACGGTTACAGTACTTGTATCCTTTTGCTTATATCACGACTAGAACAAATCGTTTGATCTTTATACTCAAGCAATTTTCTTATGTACTTTTATTTAAATATTATCTTAGTTGTATTTGTCTTGCAAGATGATTTTCAATTTGAGGATAACACCACCTCAAAAATTGCTATAAATAGGCAGTTGACTTTTACAGCAATTGACCGTCTGGTATCGGAATCACCGATATTGGTTGCACAAATATTTTCTAACTTTTGGGACAAAGGAGAAAGCAATTGAACATGTTCCTGAAGGTGTATCAGCTTAAGATTGGAAATGGATGTGTGACTACTTTGGAAGTGAAGAATTCAAGGTCTAGTTACACACTTGAATTAGTCTTACCTAAATAAAAATTTGGTTCAAATATTTAGTATTAGCTTTGTTGTTTGAATATTACAGAAAATTAGTGACCGTAACAAAGTAAATCGTGCCAAGAATGAAACTCATACTACTGTGGGAATAAAGTCACTTGCTAGAGTTATTGAAGAGAAGGTAATCAATTATGTTGTTTGGAGACGTTCTCTGTTTTTTGTCCTTCTGCATTCTCACACTTAACTCAAACTGATTATTTTGACAGAAGAGGAAGGAGGGTGTGAGCTTTCAAAGATAGAAGTTTTGAGATCAGTTGTACATCAAGGAAGATAGGAGGGTTATAAATGATCTAGCAAAAGAGACTTTGGTGTGAGATTTCATTCTATTTTATGCATTTATAACTATTTTGTGACATGCCTTTTAACACCAAAACCATAATGTCTTACTTGTCTAGGCAACAATGAAAGAGTTGGAAGTTACAACTTCAATGAGTAGAAAGCAAATTTGTTAGTAGCAACTCGGATACATACATGGACAGTTTTGTGGCTACAACACAACCAAGTGCCAAGCAGTTGTGCTTGACTGCTTGAGGAATGAAATTGAAGAGCATCAAAGAAGGGCAGATGCGGCAGAGCAATGAGCTACACAAATTGCAAAAGAATTCAATGCCCAAAAGGAGCTAATTAAGAACTTGTAAGAGCAGCAACTTGAAACTAGGGGGCTGTACGAGGAGTTGATTGCCCAAATGAAAAACTTGCGCAAATGACAGACTATTGGAAAGGTGAGGAGATGAATACCCCATATCTCCATTCTCTATTGCAACTACTATCTCATTAAAAAATTCCTAGTTGTCTGGAAATCTAGTTGTGATACATTAAGACTGCTGCTGATATCAAAATGCAATGCCTTGGGAATCATTTCAAATGATAAATGGATGGTCCTAATCCGAATTTGCTGGCTATGCAAATATGTCTAACAAATAAGCTGTTTGGAAATAATTGATAATGTTTTCTTTATTTTGACTAAAACTCTATTTTGACTGATTCTTTTACTTCTTATCAAGTTGATAGTAGTTGGAGTCTTGTTTTGTATGACTATTCATTCAAATTAATTTAGTAGTGTAAGGTTTTAATAGCATATTTTCTGACTAGAGTCTAGTATAATGCATACAATACTTTATTTTCAATGCAATCTAGCTTAATATTGATCAGGAAGAGCCTGTTGGATATGATGACAGAGATGGTTGAAGTCTGACATTGGTGGTACAATCTATGCTTTATTTAGAAATCTAGTACTCTGTTTTTTGGGAAGGATATATATTGGCCATTAGTCCTTAACCGATCTGATGGGCTTTGGGACCCAATATTTTTGGTTGACTTCTATTTTGATGAATTTACAGATGTCTATGGCCATATATATGAATTTGTGGTTTCATTCTACGTTAATTTTGCCTTTTGTCAAATTGAATGTTCAGCTATAATTTGTTGGTAATGCTATGGCAATACTATATCCGTAATGGTCAATTTCAGTTCTTCAAAACAAAGCTCAGTGACAACCTTCGAAAGTTGTCACTAACATGCAAGTTCATTAAGTGAGGACTATTTTGGTGACTGAATAATAGGACTAATAGTAACAAGTTCAGGTCGTCACTGTAGACTTCAAATTTGTGAGACTTTTGCTACTTCTATGACAAAAATATAGCTGAAATAGTGACAAGAAAAGTCATCACAGAATGATATCTGTTAGTGACGATTTTTCCCTCATCATTGAATAACAAAATTCTATGACGACTTTCAAAAGGCTATCACATAGACTGTGATAGCCCTACCTCCCCCTAGGACGTACCCAAGGGTTTGGTAGACCGCCTGCCCAACTCTCGCCGGGACTCGGTCACGCGCTACGAAATTTTAGAACAATAACATCAATAATAAAGGCGATAACAAATACAACCTCCAATGTGTACAGTTTTGGATCTCAAATGCCCGTACAATCTATGAATACAGCCACGGAGTCAAATTTACAAAATCAAAACTACACAAGCAAGCTAGAAATTCTAAGGAGTGCTCACGCGAGCAACTAACAAAACTTAGACAAAGTCTATGCCTTCACCAATTCAACCTCTCATGTTCTCATTCTTGTAAGAAAAACAAATTCATAGATGAGCTAAAAGCCCAGTGAGGTTCCAAGAAAACAGGCGAGTAAACTTGCATACATGATATTATTCACAAGATATCGGAAAACAAGTCATACTCAAGGAGACCATGACATATGATTTAGTAATCAGTAACCAGATAGATCATGCATTAATATATGGTAAAGAACATATTTATGTCAAAAGGATATAGGTTGTTCTCAGAAGCAGGTTCCACAGCTGCTTGTTCGAGGTTCGTTGACTCTCCGTCAACCAGGAAATTATAATATCCGTAGATCACCACTAAACGTCAATCTCCGTCTACCGATCATCTAATTATCAGGCCCGAACGTCAAAGAAATACCCAAGGTTCGTCAATCACCTCGACCAAGCCCTTGCCTGCTCGATTCGACCAACTAACCCTGGGTTGGGCTTATAGCCCCAGATATTTAGATATTCAAGATATGGCTTGTAACGACCCCACCTCCCCCTAAGGCGAACCAAAGGGTTTAGCGGACCGCCTGCCCAGCTCTCGCCGGGACTCACTCACTTACTACATTTCTCAAGTAAATTACAAGGTACAACTCAAATAATACATCCAATTCTCCAAAATTACATATCATAAGCGAAGCGGAAACTAGTTCTAAGCGTAAAATGTAGATTTACATCCGATTCAATTCCAAATATTTCTACAAGCCCAAAAGTACACAAACCAAAACTAAAACTAAACTATACAAGATGTACGCCATCCAGCCACACAAAGATCCAAAAACAAGTTCTTCCTTTACTTCGATCCCTGTGGGGAGAAGAAGATAATAGGGGGTGAGCTAGAAGCTCAGCGAGTGACCAGTAAAATCAACAGCCAAGTATATTTCACAATAAAGCATTGATATGATGTCATGATGCAGTAATCAAATGTTCATTTATTGCTCATGTGAGCCAGTGAAGTTCTTGTACTTAAATATCCAATGCTCGTTTAGATCAGGTAACCATGAAACAGAAGTAAGGAGCCATCGTACTCCAAAGAATGTGTAAACAATAGTGGAGACATTGGTTCTAAGCACAAGACTTTCCAGGAACTCATTGGAGCCAAATTATGTCATGGCATACACCCAAACCCAAATGATATGCAATGGAGTAATAAATGCAAGAATTAGTTCAAAAGTAACTTTGGAAATAGTTGAGGGATCACTCACTCAAACTATAGTGCCTGAAGTAGTCACGTTCAATTATACTCCAGATTTGGAGTCCAAATCTGCGATAAAAATCCGATTTGAGAACTTTGAAACACGAGTAAGATTTGAAACTTAAACGTTCCGTTCATAAGAATCAACCAATTGAAATTCATTTGAAAGGCATTCGTGAAACACTTGCAAGCTTCTCAAATCATAAGGTTTTTGTAGCATATATACTTGGAAACAATACTTGAGTTGAAAGTACAAGGAAATACAAGTTTACATTGGCCATTATATCTTTTCCTCAAGAGTACAAGTTCGTTTAGGTTTTTCAACGTATAACCATCGATAACAAAGTAGCAAAAGTTCTCGCTAGTTCAAGTGGTAATCACTTAACCTTCACTCAAGTTGCAAATATAGTTTTCTAGTTCTCGAGTAAAAATTCGGGCAGCATGCCCTTTGTGTTTACCCAATTTTCCAGCCATTTAGGCTTCATTATTTTTCTCAAACACAACCCAACATCATACATATCAGCAATTTATGTCAAGAGCCGTTCCATAGGCTCACAATATCATAATAATAAGATTCACAACAATAGCAAGTGCAGAAATTCAATCTAGCACAAAATAGATTTGACGTATGAAAGCGGAAATAACATATCCGAGGCTACGCTTATCGAATTGAGGCGAAACCTATGCCGTTTCGAAGCTAAGACTCAGGGTTACAATGTTCATGAAGGTCACTTAGTCCAGTTTCTAATGTAACTTAGTCAAATTCTCAAATTACTAAACCAGAAACCAATTCGTCGGCTGTTTAAATGCAGAACACTGTAATGGACATAACTCAGTGTACACAAGTCCGAATCAGGTGTTCTTAGAGGCATTTTAAAGCTACTTCAGAACACTACAACTTTCATGTTTTGGTCCAGAGCTAAATCAGAATGGATCCTGGTCAAAAAACGTAATAAACTGGACAAACTGATCACACGGACTGCTTAGGAAATACTTAAAACAGTAAGGGTATTTTGGACTTTTCACGTCCTACGTTGCTCCAATTGAGCTGAAATTTTGTAGGCACCTATAAAATTCCATTCTCTACAACTTTTCTTCTTTGACCTAAGGCCAAATCAGCCTCTAACATACAGATACAAATTCGGACAGAATGTTGGGAAAATTTTCCAGATTCTGGAATTTTGAGTTTCTATTGCAACTTTCCTTCATTTCTTGGTCTAATTACTACCAAAGCCTCTCTTATAACCTTAATAGCAACATATAAGCATCATACAACCAATTGGGCAGAATTTCCCCAAACCCTAGTTCATCAAATAAAAAGGGAAAAACTACTAAAACATGATAATCATCCATGATTCCACCACAAAATCAAGTTGCCAAGCTTAATTTAACAAAATTGAAAGCAAAACTTAGAGAGATAAGCTTTCTTACCTTGACTAGAGGTCACTAAGAGTAGCCCAAGCTCTCTACTTCAAAAATCACACCACAAGCCACTAGCTAATCACTCAAGAACAAGTTTAATCGGTTTACTTTGTTTGTTTTCTCACTAAGTTGTTGGATTTGAAGATGAAATGAAATGTTTTCCTTTGGTGTTTTCTCTCCTCTCTCTCTCGGCCAGCAGCAGCAGAAATGAAGAAGAAATTGGCTAAGTGTTGGAGTTAAATGGATGGTAATTGTCTTGGTTAAGAAGCCATGAGGTGGTGACAAGTGTCACCACCACCACCTTTCTTTCTTTTCTCTTTCTCTTGTTATTTCCTAGCCTCACATTCGGTCAAGCTTGTTGCCAAGAGAGAAGATATTTTGCTCAAGTTCAATAAATTTGTTTGGTAAGGAAAAATGGTGGTCAAGCAGTGCGTTCAATCGGTAGTGCGCGGGACCCGCCGGTTCGCGCCGTTTTTCTTAAAAACTCACGTACTAGGGTTTTTACTTCCCATTCACTAACCTTATATCATTGCCACTAGTCACATACTATTTCTCACTTAAAAGTCACTTTTAATCCCCAAAATTAATCCTTACTCTGTACCGAAAATTCATCCGGCGAAAAATCGCAAAAACCCTAATTTGCTCAAATCTTGAAACCGAAGTGTGAAACCCTATTTTCTAGGTTCATTGGCACTTATTGTGGGGTGATTGAGTAGTAGGGCCATTATAAAGTGGTATTTATCAAAGAAAAGGGAATTTTAAGAAAAATAGAAGGAATTTGCACGGCTTCTAGCCGGATTCCTCACAAAACTCTATTCACCAGCAATTTTTCCCTTTTCTTCTGCCTCGGGGCGTTACATGGCTTAGAGCCCCAAGTATTCAAGTATTCCGGAGTAGAGTCGTTGGCTGTTATCCAACACTCACGCAGGTAATGATTGGAAACGTTAGTTGTCACTAAATGCTCCGTATTCAGAAATGTCACAAATTCAAATCAGGAATCCCAGTCAGGAGTAAACAGGTTAGGAACTTCATCCTTTACCCAAGGTTACCCAACTTACCCAACCGCTCTGAAGCTAGTCTCAAGCAAGAGGTCCAACGATGGCTCAGTTCAGCCGTTACCTACCTACATTCATGCTACGCATGAGTAACCCAAGTTTCCACTTACCCAACGTCTCGGATAAGGGTCCAAGGCCTAGTTCAACCGCTGCAAGAGGAATGTAGTCGATCTACAATTCAACTGCTACAAGAGAAATGCAGTCGGTCTATAACCATGCACATAAACGTGCAAGTCCGCACCCAAGATCAATTATTTCAAGTTCATAGAGGTCGAGTGCGAATAAGGATAAACTCACCTAGCCATGGCCAAGTCACAAGTAATGCCCAGCATGTCACATTTTCAAACATTTCAAGTATTTCAAGTCAAGATACAGGTCACATGCAAATCAAGTTACTTGCACATACATGAATGCAATATCAAGTGTTTAGTCAAGTTAGGTCAAGTGCGATAAAGTACACACTCGCCTATGAAATGTCAATCAAGTCTAGCAAATTACTAGCAACAATGAGCATGGAACATGCAGTTGGAACACTCACCACGGCAACAAGTTTAAGTGTTTGCCTCAGGAGCACTTCCAGCCTCACCTTCAAGTCCTAAAATCACGTATGTAAAGTGCCATGAGATCTACTACTCCAAGCTATCATATTCAAAGGAAAACACTTCCAAACCAACCAAGTTATCTGAACTTTAATCATGAAACCAAGCTCAAAATGGTTCTACAACTCCAACTTGAAGTTGGAAATGAAAGCAAGAACAGCTTTTGAAGAACAGAATTTTCTCCAGTTTTGCACGATGCTATTTGAAAAATCATATCTCGAGTTTCTTAAATCCAAAATTTATAAACTTTATATTGTTGGAAAATAGACTCAAAGTATTACAATTTCCTAGAAGACACATTTGTAAGATTCTATCCACAATTCAGACAAATTCCAGTCTCAAGTTGCTGCTTCAACCGGTAGAAAAATAGAGCAGGTATGGAAATTCAGTCAAATTTGGAAAATCACAAATATTCATAGGAATTGAGAAAATTTTTGAAATTTTCATGGTAGAAAGTACTCTGAATCTAGTTTCAAACACAACAAACAGAACTCAATTCCAACTTTTCTACATGAAGTTATAACTAATTTCCCAAACCTGCACAGAGTTTCCTGCAGAAATTTTCAGCAGCAGAACAATGAAGAAAAACAAGGTAGTGCACCTCTTTTGGTTATGATATTCACTCCAATTCAACACACCATAGTTGTTCAAGGTTTTAGTAAGTGAAATGAGTAAGATTGTATCCAAAAGATTACCAAACTAAGGGTTTTAAGGCTAAAAGATAGCAGGGTACAAGGCTGCCCTACCTACCAGAAATTTCAGCAATGGAACAAGCAAAATCATGAGGCTTTGACCTTCCAAAATTCACAGCTTTTATTCAAGTTAAACACACTAAAGTCCCAACCAATGTTGGGAACAGGTTTTGGCCAAAACTTATCATAAAAAGTTGGAGAAAAACAAGGTGAAAACATCACTATCCACTCGGCCACACAAGTAAAGTTACAGCCAGCAATTAGGAAAAGTTATCCATGGAACCCTCTCCATTTCACCCAAAATTCCACACATAAGTATGGCTTAAAATTTTACAGAGTACCTTAGGCAAATTTACCACAAAATCAGCCCACAATTAAAGGAAACCAAGATGATTCCCAATCGGACAGAATTTCCCCTTGATTTCTTAACTTTCCTTTCCAAATTCAACACTTATATTCGTAGCAATCCAACCTCAATCACAACCACAAGTTATAGGCTATAAAGTACACTTGTCTAAGGCCAAAAAAGCTACCCAAAATAGACCATTATCTAGCTCAAAACCAACCATAACAAAACTGAAATTTTGAAACCCTAAGCTGAAATTTTGAACTATAAGCTGAAATTTTCCATAGGCAAGCCAAAATAACATATAAATGCTAGAAGATTCACATGATAAAGCTACTAGATCATAGCCAAACTCAAACCATCATATTAAAGCTGAAATTTCACCGCCAAAGCTGAAATTTTTCAATCACTACTTAAACCATGAAATTTTCCATGTAAACTACCAAAATCAAAAACCCTAACTCTACTCATACACAAGTTATAAAAGAAAAGAGAGTTTCTTGATAGAGTTACCTTGAACCCTATGAAGATATGGAAACCAAGTGCTTCTTCCACCCAAATCACTCCACCAAAGCCCTTAATCCTCTTTAGATGTCACCTTTTATGGTTTAGATTGCAAGCTTAAGTTGAAAACCCAAGGATTCAAGCAAGATTGGTGATGGAAGATGAAGTTTTCTCTCTTTTTTTTTTCCTTGCTCAAAGTCGGCCAAATGAGGAAGAAAGGTGATAGGATTTTGGCCAATTTTTTTGTTAATAAAAGGTTAAGAAAGTCTTAGTCAAAGTCAAGGAACCATGGCCTTTGTGACAAGTGGCTTTTCTATGGTTAATCCTCATCCTATTGTCTCTCAAATGCTATAATATCTAGCCAACCTCTAATTATCTCTTATCACCTTATAAAATAATATCCCTTTGCACAAAACTCCTCCTAATCTGCAAAAATTTATCGCACACACCTCACTAGCGGGTCCCACTTTCATAATGCACTACGAATTTAACATGCACTATCTTATACATGAAAAATGATTTAAAAACTTGACTCTCTTATAAAAATATATGAGAAATTAAGGAAATAAAATAAAGTATAGAAAATGTACTCAAAGAAATAAGATAAAATAAAAATAATTTTCGGGTCCTCACATAGACCCATTTGTGACATAAAATCTGTGACAACCACATGACAATGCAAAAAGTTGTCACTATGTCCATATAATGACGACTATTTGGTTTTCAGTGACGACTTTTTGTTGTCACAAAAGGCTGATTTTCTTGTAGTGTACTAGATTCACAATCTCCTCTGAAACTTTATTTATAACTTTAAAAATCAGGTCCCACACCTTTCCTTTTCATGTATTGCAGTTGCTAGCTAATAATGAGTACTATTACCAATTAGTGCGAGCAGGTTGGTTAAATATTTGGATTAAGATTCTTGGCAGATTCTTCGCTCAACTACCAAAGATTTGTACAGAATGGTTGTAGATAATTAAAG
The DNA here is from genome assembly GCF_003713205.1 of Coffea eugenioides. Lineage (NCBI taxonomy): Eukaryota > Viridiplantae > Streptophyta > Magnoliopsida > Gentianales > Rubiaceae > Coffea > Coffea eugenioides. Next base: position 19,291,278 of record NC_040042.1, on the reverse strand, counting down.
GGCTAATGGATAAGTGCTTTTCTAATCCATGTAAGACTAGAAGTAGATGAAGCCATGAAGGCAGACGAGTTTTCTGATTCAGATCTTTTCCAAGCAAAAGATATCTGAACTAAGAGTGCACAAGCTTTTTCCGACAAGTTTGGGATCCTGATATCCCCTATAATACGGCGGTCATTGAAGTTGAGGATACTTTCTTGATACATTACAAATATGTAACAGTATTTTAATCAGTCACCAGCAAAGCAAATCCCTGTGAAAGTCATATATCTTCAATCATCAAAGCTTGCAAGAATAAACCAGAATGATGAAATGCCTCCTAGCTACCTCTGTGTTCTGGAGTTGAAAACTTGTTATCCACTTAGTCAAACTCCTTCATTTGCCAACATTGGAGATTCTTTCTTTATTTTTTTCTTCAAAAGAATAGTATTGTAACAAAAATATCAGCAATGCAAATCCCAATGACGACCATATGTTTACAATCATGAAAGCACGCGAGAGTAAACCAGAATGATAACATGCCAAGGAGGCTACCTTTGTGTTCACTTAACCATACTCAATGTGCCAAACAGTCGAAATTAATCAAGGAATTACAGTTGGCAAAAAGAAGGAATACGCATACATCTACTCATTAGTGTAATTCCATGTCTCTTCACGAACCCTTTAATGCATATCTTAATCTGTTTTGCCTTGGCTTTTCTTGGAATAATAACAAGCTGAATATTACAGCAGCTAATACTCTTATGATGACCTTTTTTTTTTGTTATGTGCCATAAATATTAATTCCATTGATAATGTTATAGTTTCATTTTTCTACGTCACAAAGTAAAGACATAGTTTGAGAGTTAAGGACAAAATATTAGTAATCTATTCATTTTGTCATTAAAAAGTTAAATTTCATAAAAACTAATGCATTTCACACAATATGATTTGAATGTTATGTTATAAATCCACCTAAAATCACCTCATATTGACTCAAGTATTCCTTTCCTCCATAAAATGTTTATTAATGCTGAGATAAAGAATAAAATTAATATGTAAAGCATAATGAAAATCACCAAGTATATAAAAGTTCGTTATGAATCATGGACAATATATAAATTCTGATCCTCTAGGCATGAGATTTCTTAGGTTTTGTGTAACTTTGACTTGAGAATAATGTGCGCTCCTCGTTTCAGGCTTGTACATTTATTTTCAACTAACATCATTGTAAGTTGGAATTAGAATAACTCCATATCTCTTCACGCACAGATTAAGGCATATCTTAATCTCATTTTGCTAGGCTTTTCTTGAAATAACAAGAAGCTTTCAAGATTGCAACAGCTAATAATTTTTCCATGCCCTTTACTTAATTCGTTGTCTATCCAACAAACTTAATACTCCTTCCATTCCATTATTAATATCATATTACTTTTTTTATGTTTACTAGCAATAGACTTACTACTCCTTCCATTCCTTTGTTAACGTCATAAAACTTTTTTTTGATGTCCCAAAATATAGTCTTAGCGTAAAAGCCAACATAGAATATTAATATTCAACTTATCTTATAATTAAAAGAGTAACTTGCACGGCTTCAAATCCTCTGTCCCCAAAGTAGTATTTGTCCCCTCTGTCCCTTATTTGTACAGCTGCCACGTGTCTCTAGTCTTTTACTCACTCAAGTTTACTCAAGTTAGCTTTTGATAATAATTGATTGACAAGTTTACTTAAAATCAATTAAAACAGATAACTCAAGACTTTTTTTTTTTTTTTAACAAAAAAGAGTCTTGTTAATCATAAACGTAGAAATCACCTAAAACTCTTCTTTATTTTGTTCGAGGTTGGATTCACAAAACTTGTAAATCGATTATTATCGATTTATTTGAGTTTGGATTAACAAAATGTTAGAAACACGTGGCAGCTGTACAAATAAGGGATAGAGGGGACAGAGACTACTTTGGGGACAGAGGATTTGAAGCCAACTTGCACAAACACTAGTGCATTCCAAACAATTTTAATTAAAGCCTTATGTTATACATCCACCTAAAATCGCCTCATGTAAACACAATTATTATTTATCTCTATAAAAAAGTTTATTAGTGCCAAAATAAAGGATTAAATTAGTATACAAGACATAACGAAAATCACCAAGCATATAAAACTTCGTAATGAACCATGGCCAATATATAACTTCTGATTCTATCTGGCACAAGATTTTGTAGATATCGTATAACTTTGACCTGTGAGTTGTGAATAATATATGCTCCACGATTCAGGCTTGTACAATGGTTTAGAATTAACATCAATAATTTTAGCTGCAGCACAAGTCACATGGATAACCGCTTTGCGCTAGTTCTCAACTTTGTGGCCATAAATACTGGAAATGTCCAAAGCATATGGTGTAGGCTAGTAACTGATACGCATATAGTAGCAAAAGTTTAGGGTCTCTGATACAATAAATGGCTGCCAATTCTGGAAATGTATATCTGAATATGGAAGAAGAACGCCACTACGCCAGTAATAGCATACAGCCTGTGTCTTCTACTCCACAGTAAGTATTTAAACTTCTACAACTTGCACTTAATTTGTCTTTTCTAAACTACGTCTTTATCAGTTTCATTCAGAACCTTATTACTTGTTACGTCAATATCAGTTTCATTGTCAAAGTTACTGATTGCTATCTTAATGATTCTGTTACAATTTTGCAGATCAGAACAGTGGACACCGGAGCAAAAGAAGCTAGAATCTTTCAGCCTACGTGAAAGGCTAGGCTTGGACGAGTTTCTTTCCTTACATGTTAGTAGTCCTCTTTCCATTTCAGTTTATGCTCCTTTTGTGTTCATTAGGCACAGTAGAATAGTAATTCTATTCTATAGAAAAAAATCTACTAACTCAAATGGTACATATAAGTCACAAGTTCCAAATGCTATAAAGAATAACAGCACAACTTATATACTTTGCTGTTTCCTTGACCTGAATTCAAGTTCACTTGATAACATGATGCAGGTCTGGCGTGCATCTGTAGGAGAACTTCTTGGAACAGCAGTTCTAGTTTTCTTGATTGATACCATAGTGATATCAACCCTTGACAGTGATGTCCAAATGCCAAACTTGATTATGTCAATTGTCCTTGCCATTATGATCACAATAGTACTGCTAGCTGTGCATCCAGTCTCTGGAGGCCACATAAACCCCATCGTCTCATTCTCTGCAGCATTAGTCGGCCTTATCTTAATGTCTCGTGCCATAATCTACATCATAGCACAATGCTTAGGTGCTGTGCTTGGAGCGCTAGCGCTAAAAGCTGTGGTTAGCGGTAATATCGAAAGAACCTTCTCGCTTGGAGGTTGCACTCTCTCAATAGTCACACCAGGTCCGCAGGGATCACCTGTTACAATAGGCCTCGGGACTGCCCAGGCGTTTTGGCTTGAGGTCTTCTGCAGCTTCGTGTTCTTGTTTGCGTCACTTTGGATGGCGTATGATCATCGCCAGAAAAACTCTATCGGCCTGGTTCGGGTTTTAGCAATTGTTGGAACTGTTCTTGGTCTTCTTGTCTTCATATCAACATCGGTCACTGCTGCTAAGGGTTATGGCGGCGCAGGGATCAACCCTGCTAGGTGTTTTGGTCCAGCAGTTGTGAGAGGAGGCCATTTATGGGATGGCCATTGGGTGTTTTGGGCAGGGCCTGCTATCGCTTGCGTTGCATTCTATGTTTATACGCAGATTATCCCCAATGATCATTTTCATGCACAAGAATTCAAACATGATTTTTATGGAATCCTAAGGACTGTTAGTGGATATAATCATTGAATGATTTATTTGGACACAGAATTGTTGCCCAGAATTGGACCATCTTAATTTGATTTCGTTGTATGGTAAAAGTGTTTGTCAAGGAACAACTTTTGTTTTCCTTTTCTGAAAGAGGCAAGCATAAACTGATGCGGGTCTTTTGGATACAAATTTATAAATACCAATTAATATAATTTGATTGTAAGGGATTTAATTTATTCAAGAAGATATTTTACTGGTTGTACTTTTTTGACATGATTACAAGAAATCTACAATGGATGAATCTATATGGATAAAAATTCAACAACATTGTAATTAGTTTCTTAGCCCATGTTTGGACTATAAGTTTTAGCAGAAAAATTCTCCTAGACAGATCTTTCAATCATTTTTCTAACTCATGTATATTACATATTACATGGTTAATTACTTGCAATGCAGACAAGGTCTTAGTTACCAGTTTCATCTATTTGATTTGAAATTTGAAGTTCAAATTCAACCCCCTAGCAGCTGCAAAGCTTAATTAACTAATTCCCAGAGTTTGTTTAAATGTTGTTTAGTTGTTTGTAATTAATTTACTTGGGCCCCTACGCTATTGTCTTCTGGGTTTAGAGGAAAATCAACAAGGGCCATTGGCCCGAAAATAGAATATGAGTTTGTTTTTTCCTTGTGGCAAGCAACTGTGTGGACCTTTAATATTTTTACTTCTAGTATTGACTATTGAATTAAGGGACTTATCTTACCCAAAAAAATTAAGGGGCTTAACTAATCATATAAAAATATGTGTGAAAGAAAAGAACAATAAAGATTATTAATTTTTCAAACAATGAAAAAGGACAGACAATAGTAAACACCCAATAATAGTCAGTTAGTCACTATAGGCCCTAATTTTCTTAACTCTTTTAAAATTAAGGTTTTTCTGACGAGTGTCCATTAGACACTTGTTAACACACCTAACATTTACTTAACCTACCATGTATATAAGCATATTAACAATTATTAACCTCTCTTGAATTTATATACTTTCCCTATTTAATTTTACCTACCCTCCCTTGTATTTATTTATTTTCTCTAATCAATATTACATTTCTAAAAATATGGCACTTGAAATATATTTAACGAATGCCCTATGGGCACATGTAAGATAGACCTTAAAATTATTCCAAATAACTCTAATTGACATGGCGAATAAGAAACGATGCAAACAAGATACCTAATAAAACATAGAACTTGACTCAAATTAAAAAAAAAAACATTTTTTAATGAGAAATACCTTGAATCTTATTTAATTTTGCAAACGAACAAAATGTTGGCTTACTACTAGTACAAAACTTAGTTACTTAAGCTTTATATACGTATAAAAAGAAAAGGTTGTGTATATCGACTGGTGGTTACTGGGAGTTGTCGATCAGAAATATAACCTCCAAAAATTAAGCAGTGTATTGGAAGTGTTCGATTAGAAATCTATTCTCAAATAATTAAGCAGTGTAGTTATTTTATTTTGAAGTCATGCTCGTGAGAGTAATTAAGTTGAAATAGCAAAAAGTGTAAAAGATAATACATAGAAGTTTTGGAGGTTGGGGGATTTGTCAACTTTAAGTTGTAACCTTAATCTCAAGTTAAACTGGATGCACGCTGTAGCAAGTGATGCGAATGCTGCGTTAGCTTTATGGGCTGTAATACAAATTGTTACCAACTATGTACCAAATGGTCTCCTTAACAGGATTGTCACTAGGACTGGACTTGACTTCAGCCCAGGTCCAAGAAACTCAGGCTAGCCTTCTTAAGTAAATGGATAATATGGAAGCGTAGTTTGAATGGAAAACTTTTATGAACGATTTCTTCAACATGGCCCCTGCGTGAGGATGACACGCACAAATCGATGACTCGAAAGATGAGATATTTCTCTCAATTTTATTGGAATTTTCAATGAAGTTGTGTAAAAGTTTATGATAGACCCCCAAAGAAATTTTAGGGTATACCCATATATAGCTTGCATTGGTTTTTCCAAAACAAAAAGAAAAATAATGCAAAAATTGAAAAAAAAAAAACAAGAGAACCACGTCGAACTTTGCGTTAGGCTACGAGTCAAATCCACTATAAACTATGGGCACGCCGCAATGAATGAAGTCTTCTAAACAGAAGCTTCAACTTGTCCGATTACGCGCTCTCTGTCTCGCGTATTTCTTACAACCTTTCACGCACTCCATCTTTGTCCAAAAAAAAAAAGCATCCACAACTCAGTTCTATGTCAATGGGCTTGGCTTCCAACCTGATATTTACCTTAATCTATATTCTATATAACTTCTATAACAAAGTATATGGTTTTTTTCTTCACATTCTTCATCATAGTGATGTTAAAATATACACATGTATTCCAAACTTACTATTGTTTGAGAACTTTGTGCTACCTGGAGTAATTTTTATATTAAAAAAAAAACTAAAATCTGAGTTAATTTTTTGAATTCAGGCCTGGGTCATTTAAAGCCCGAAGTTTAACACATGAATGGGGCCAAACTTGGGCCATAATACTGTAAGCCCAAATGGTCAAGTCTGGGCTGAAAATTGAAGCATGATATTATGCTCTATCCTGGATTCAGAAAAATCCTTTCCCAAAAGCTCAAAGTTGACAAGCCTGCTCCTTACTTATTGATTGAATTTTGTAGTCCCGGAGTTTGGCCCTTTCATTTGTGATCGCCTTTACCCTTTTTTTTTTTTTTTTAAAAAAAAAAACTTCAATTTGAAATTGAATAAAATTAGAGATATGATTAGGACAAGAGAGAAAAGTTACATAAATAGTGCAAAAAGCTTATCCATAAAACATGACAAAACTTTTGGAATGTCCAAAATATTTTTAAAAAAAATGTCACATGAGTGCATGATTGTAGAAAAACAGAACAATTGAATATCTAAAATTGTGCTAAAACAAAACTTGTGGTAGTCAAACAGTATCCCTGAACAACGCGAGTAAGACTACAAAATCTCTTTATGACAGATTAGGGATTGAGATTTGTGAAATAGAGGGTGTATGAAAAAGAAAAAATATTGTTTGGGAGTTTAGGATAGAAAAGAAAACTAAAGAAATATAAAGTTATGAAACAAAATAAAAGAAGAGAAAGGAAGAGAGAGATTTTGAGAATGTTTGAGAGCATAGAAGGAATTAGAATGATTTTGGGATATATATGTCAATAAAATTTTATTTAATAATTTTGTAAGGATAAAATGGCAATTTGAAAAAAAAAAATTTGCAAGCTTGCATCAGTTTTCCTTTGCATTCCCCCCATTTTTAGTCGCAAATATTTTACGCTGTAGTAGCACTTGGGATCTTTCAAAATCAATTCGTTTCTTTTCTTTTTTGTCTCACTTTAAAGTCCCAAACATAAGAAAACTCAACTTTCTCTTCCTTTCTCTTCATTTCCAGTGAAATCTCAACTACCAATTGCACTATTAATCTTATCTGTAGTTCCTTATTGCTACAAGTCCTTTCCCAAGTGCCACTCAACAGCAAAGCCAGAGCTCAGAAAGCCGAAAAAGTCCTTGGACATTTCAAAAAAGACCGCCAATACTCAGATATTTTATATGTATCAAAAATTTACAAAAAAAAAAAAAAGAAAGACACCTCCATTACTCTCAGTTAACACGGAAAGGTGGCTTTCTATTAGAGGTGGGAATTTGTCCCAAGTCCCAATGGGCTACCCATGCCCAAAAGGACTTTGGGCGGGATGAGTATTGTTATTTGATATTGGGTTTTAAATTGGATGCATCCCAATTGTACTCATTATTTGATGGGAAACGTTGGGAAATACTTGGGTACCCATTGGGCCCAAATATCTTCCCAAAAAATTTCATTTATCCAAAATTTCATCTCTAATTTTTTTTTTTTTGCAAAAATCTGATTTTTTTTTTCATTTCCATTTTCTTTCTTTTCCTTTCTTCACTTTCCTACAAAAGAAAACCAATTAAGTAAAAATGATTTCATTTAAACAACTTTAAAAAAATAAAGATAACAATAAAAATAAAATGAATTGGTAAAATTTTAGTGTCTACAAGAATCAATGCTTTACTAACAACAGTTGACACCCTTTATGTTGATTTTATACTAATTGTTGAACTATCTACATAGATTTCTATATGCAACCCTGTTATCAATTTTTAATCAGCTTTTCCGTTTCTGTGCTAGCTTTATTCAGCATTTAATGTGAATTTCTTTTGTATCAAATTTTGGAAATTTTAAGAATGTCAGCAAGAATGAATTTGGTGTTAAAAAATCTTGTTTCTAGTTCTTGTGTCAGACGACATTATGGGTAAGGTTGGAATATGGCTATATATCTATCTTTTCCTTTATTTGTTAATCCAATTTTTGGTTTAATCCAGGAAGAAAATATGTTCATTCTTACCATAATGTTATGCCTTTTTAAAGTAACTGTTGATCGTTATAGAGTGTAAATGAATTCAGGAAAATACAAATTCACAATAAGATCAAAAAAAATTTAATAAATAAAAATATTAAAGTTCTATAAAAAAATAAAAAAGAATTAAAGGAAAAAAATATAGAAAATAGATTTGGGTTTAGATTGATCCCACCCAAGATAATCCCAAAACACATATGGGTAAGGTTAGGCCCAAATCTATATGATTCGGTCCCATTTCGAACCCAAACAAATACCGCCCATCCCGTCCATTTTGCCACCTCTACTTTCTATCTCAAATCCTTAAAGCAGAGGTTGATGAAAGGACGGCTTTCTATCTCAAGTTCTTGGAGCAAAGGAACCTGAAAAATGATTGCCACATGCCCAAGGAACGAATATTGGATATGTGTAGATTGATCACAATTGTTTGGATCGTTAGTTTCCGCAGAAAATTTTTTATATTTTTTGTAAATACATTTCTCAATTACTGTTTGACTTCACATGTATCAAATTGTTATAGTACATTTTTTTACAAAAACTCTTAAATATAGCAATCCAAACAGATACCAAGGCTAACTTGCTAAAACTAGGGGAATATAGTGTTGATACAGCCAAGCTTCTGCTGCTGCCATTTAAGAATACCTTTAGGATGTGGTAACCGAGTAGCCCAAGTAAAATACCATTATTAATATTATTAATATATTATTATTATTAATTGATAAAAAAATACCTTTATACATTGTTTGTGTGGCCGCTAAAATGCGAGGAGATCAAAGTGCTACTACTGACCTACACATTTGGTTTTTTGCCGTGGCGGAGCTCTCTCGAGCTCATTTGGCATAAAAATTACGTCAACTTGTTCGGACTCACTTCCATTTTATAGCTACCGGTGCATTTTCTCGTTTCCGTGTAGTTGTTTGTTCAATTTTGTGTTCTCCATTACAAGGTTCTCTAGCCAGTTTTGAGCAAGTTTCAAGTAAGGTAAATTCTGCTAAGAAGCAAGTCCACATGACTCTTAGATTGCATTTGATAAAACTAAAATCTGAAATTTGAAATCTGAAGTCTGAAATATGAATCTATAAAATTATTGAATTGTTAACTATTAAATCCAATAAATTTGAGTATATATCAAATTTAGTGAAAAATGAATAACTTATTACTTAATTTTGGGAGCAAGTTTTGCCTACAAAATTCAGTGTTATTTAATTAATTTAGATGTTGAATTTTTTGTTATCAAGCTGTCTAAATATGTTAAAATCTGAACCATTAAGTTTAAGTATTGAATTTGGTTATTAAATAGAGCCTTAGTGAATTCCAGGAGCTCCCCACTTCAGATTTATGGCCTGGAAGACTTCCTGTTCCTACTGGTGAAGGTCCGAGTTCTGAAAATTTAGGTCCTAGGTGTCTATGCAGGACATTTCTTGGGCAGAGATTGTTCGTTCGAAGGGAGTGATCCACGATGGGATTGGGCTTTCATATTCGCCCTCTCCTCTGGGAGCTGATGGAGTAATTTTTACGGAAGATGATGTATCTGAAGGATTGGCGAAATGGAAGAGTGCTCTGGTTGGACATGTAATGGGTTCAAGGCCCACTTTTCAAGCTTTGAAGCGTTTCACAGATACAAAATGGGGCAATTGGGCAAATTTGATGTAACAAATTGAAGTCTGGACTTTTCATTTTATCAATTTGAAGATGAGATGGCTAAAACAAAAGGTCATGGAGCAAGCACCATTGCCTTTACATAGTAAAATCGGGTTTGTTTGGACTGTAAGTTATTTGGGATTATTTGAAATATTTTTATTGTAGCACTTTTTGTGATGTGATGTATGTGAGATAAAAAAGTAATTTGGAAGATAAAAAGGTGTATTGGAAATTGTAAAGATGATGTAAACAAATAAAATTAGGGAAATAGAAAGCTGTCCAAACAAACCCTTTATGAAACCCCGGTCCCTGCATTGGATTTGACTATCGAAGAGTTTTAACTCTGTACCTATTTGGGTTAAATTTCCAAATTTGAAGCTGCATTATCACTCTTCTGTATGTTTAAGCAAGTTTTCGAGTTACTGGTGTACCTCTCTATACTGATAAGCCCATTGCAGATCAGTCAAGGCTGTCTTATGCCCGTGTATGTGTAGAAGTTGATGTTCACTGCACTTTGCCTTTTAGCATACCCATTTCTAGTGAATAGGGTGATAAGATAATGCAAGAGGTAGTATATGAATGGATCCCTCCAAAGTACAGTTTTTGTCGTAAGTTTGGCCGCACTTTGGCAAATTGTGCATCAAAACCTCAAACAAAACAAATCTAGAAGCCTAAAGCTGATAAAGGAAGGGAACAAACTGGCCAAGTAATCATTGCTGATGTTACTGTAGTAACAGACGATACTCCTCCAATAGACATACCTTAATCAGTGGCTAAATAGGTGACTACTTTTGAGATTCATCCTATGTCTCCAACTAATGAGCACGATAGAGAGTCATTCCAATCTCAGCAGTAGAGATTGTTCTCACTGAACAGCATGCTATAACTCAGAAGATTCATAGCCTAAACTTGTTTGCTGTGTTGATAAATGCCTCCTAAAGTTGAAACAAAAGCTAAAGAGGCAGAGGTGAGAAGAAAAATGGGTTACAAAAAGGGTATGGTAGAGGTAAAACTTCTGTAACCTCTTTAACATGAATTCATTTGCTGGAATATTAGGGGTTTAAATCAACCCCATAAACAAGTAGCTATAAGAAATAAAATAGATACTTTACATTTAGATTTGTTTGGTGTTATAGATTATAAAGTTCATACTGTGACCTATGATAGTGTATATAGAAAGTGTTTTCCTACTTGGTATTGTGTTCATAACACACCTTCTGTGGGAGTTGAAAGGATTTGGTTTTGTTGGGATCCTAGCAAAGTGCAAGTTACTCCTGTAAGCATACATAAGCAGGTTGTAACTTGTCAAGTGGTTCATCTAAATTGGCAAAATAGTTTTGTTGTCTCTTTTGTATATGCTAGAAATGATAAGGATAGGAGAGCTTTACGGAGTGAACTTTTGCCAACTTCAGAATATTGTACATGAAGATGCTTGGGTGCTTATAGGAAACTTCAATGTGATTTGATATGACTATGAAAAATCTGGTAGTATGGAGAGAGACCAGCAAGCAATCTCTGAATTTGAGGACTGTTTACATCAGATTGATGTTGATGACCTACCTTATAAAGGCTATTTGCTCACCTGGTGTAATGGTAGGTTTGGACAAGATAGGTTGTATTCATGGTTCAAAGTCGTGGTCGCGGTCACGGTCGCGGCCCGGAACGTTCCACATCGGTTTCGGTATATCGGTCGCGGTCTCGGTGAGACGCAAATTTTAAAGTATTTAATATTCTAAAAATTATTAATAATATAAAAAAAGTATGCTAAACAAAAATAATAAAAAATAGCAAAAGAAATGGCCAAGTCAATCCGTCACGGTGTAACTCGGCCGATTTCTCGTCTTGACTCGGGATAACGAAGTGACTCGGTGTGACTCGGCCGAGTCAATCCGTCGCGGTGACGTCTCGGCCGATTTTTCGGCGAGTCAAGTATCTCGGTATCGTTTCGTCACGGTATCGTATCGGTAGGGGTCGAGACGGTGACGACTCGGCCGAGTCGTCACGGTCTCGGCCGAGACTTCGAACCATGGTTGTATTGTAAACTTGATAGAATTTTATGCAATGAGAAATGGATGCAATTATTTCACCCATCAAGAAGATGAGTTCTTGGTCCCAGATGTATCTGATCATTGTGCTGGTTTGCTTTCTATCAAGCAACAATTTAATTTTGGACCTAAGCCTTTCCAATTTCATGGTTTTTAGATGTTTCACAAAGATTTTTCTCTGCTGCTGCAAAAGCCATGGTCTACTAAGTTCCGAGGTGATCCTATGAGAAGTTTTTGTTTGAAACTGAAAGAAGTAAAAGGGGCTTTAACAGAGTTAAATAAGAAGGAATTTTGGGATATTAGTTCAAGAACTGCGCATGCAAAAAAAGCTTGATATTCTACTCAGAGGCAACTACTACAAGATCCTTACGATGTGCATTTGCAAATGGCCGAGAAGGACTGTCTCTCTACTTATGTTGCTCTTATGAATGCTGAAGAATAGTTTTCCAAGGACAGATCTCGAACTAAATGGCTATTGGCGGGGGATAGAATTACAAAGTTCTTTCATAGGAAGGTCATGATACACCAAAGAAGAAATAGTATTTCGTCCATCCAGAATGGAAGTGGGCATAAAGTTGAGGATTATGAGGAGGTAAAGAAAATTGCAGCAAGTTTTGTTCAAGATTTGTTTACAGAACAAGGGACTTTCCCTGAGGTACTCGGAACCAGGCTACAGCAGATTGTTGTAAACAAGCTAACTAGTGATCAAATTCATGAACTTCAAAAAAATGTTTCGGATGTTGAAGTGCAGTTAGCACTATTCTCAATGCAACAAAGGTAAGGCACCTAGACAAGATGGTTTTCCTGTGGAGTTTTTTGTGAAGAATTGGGGTGTTGTGCAGACCGACTTTATTAAAGCTGTGAAACATTGCTTTGGAAATGACAGTCTATATACTCTTCCGAATAGTACAATTATTTCTCTTATTCCAAAGGTTTTTAATCCATCTGCTATGCATGAGTATAGACCTATATCTTGTTGCAATACCGTTTATAAGGTCTACTCTAAGATTTTGACTGAAAGGATGAAAAGAGCAATACCAGAATTAATCAGTAATAGGCAAAATGCTTTTCTCAAAGGAAGGATGATCTCTGACAATATCCTATAAATGCACGACATCGTTAACGGCTATCGTAAGAAAAATGGACAAGCTAAATGTGCTGTGAAAGTAGACTTGATGAAGGCTTATAGCACTGTAAAGTGGGATTTCTTGTTTGCTGTTATGGATTGTATGAATTTTCCTGAAACATACATTCAATGGGTGAGGAAAGGTGTATGCATGGCTAGATTTTCATTAAACACGAATGGGGCTCTTGTTGGGTTTTTTTTTCCAATACTAAAGGTTTGAAGTAGGGAGACCCCGTTTCTCCATATTCTTTCTTTTAGCAATGGAAGTCTTTTTTGTCTTGTTTGATGAGGCCACTGGAGACCTGAATTCCGGTTTCATCTTAAATGTCAAGCCCTTCGAGTTTCTCATCTCATCTTTGCAGATGATTTATTTCTTCTATCAATTGCGAATTCGAGATCAATGACTATAATGAATTCAGTTCTTTTTGGAATTTACTGTTTTGTTTGGCTTATCACCAAATCTACATAAAAGTGAGATCTTCCCATCAAGGGTTAGCAATGAGGAAGGAATGGAATTGTGTAAGATTCAGGGGATGAAGAGAGGATATTTACCAATCAAATATTTGAGAGTACCTTTGCTAAGCACAAAGCTTTCATTCAAAGATTGCTTTCCCATTATTGAGAAGATAAAAAAGAAAATTATGGGGTAGAGCTCAAAAGCTTTGACTTTGCTGGTAGGCTTCAGTTCGTAAAGTCAATTCTGCTGAGTATGCAACTATACTGGAGCAGTGTATTCTTATTACCTCGAGCTGTCATAAAGAAGATTGAAGCCATGCTTACCGCAGTCTTGTGGAAAGGTGAGACCTCTGCTAAACATGAAGTCAAAGTGTGTTGGAAGGAAATAAGCAAACCAGCTCAACAAGGTGGGTTAGGATTTGACCAGTTGGAATAAAGCATTGCTGATCAAGCATATCAAGCATATCAAGCATATTTGTGCAAGAAAGAATCACTTTGGATTGCTTGGATTCATAGTGTGAAGCTCAATCATCAATGTTTCTGGGCTATTCCTATTCCTCAGTCATGTTCTTGGTTTTGGCGAAAGTTATTTCAACTTAAGGCCTTTAGTGCATCCTTTTATTATTTCAGAGATCAATAACGGTGAGAACACCTTTCTCTGGTATGATAACTGGCACCCTAGAGGACCTTTGTTGACAGCCTATGGTCCTGATATAGTAAGACAGTTTGGAAGCTAGCTGCAAGCTAGTCTCTACTATTATAGAAAATGGAAATTGGAAGATTCCCACGGGTAGAAGGAGAACGGCTGCCATTGAGGATTTTGTACATCTCCCATCTAGACAATCCTTGAAATTGACATCCAAGACTCAGTAAGATGGTTGGCTAGTAAGAATGGTACCTTTTCAATTAAATCTGCAGTGTCACCACCATTTTTGGTTCAAAAAGTGCATTCCAAAGTACTCATTTATCCTATGGCTGCTGTGTAAGGATAGGCTAAGAACTAAGGACAGCTTGTATAACTGGGGGGTGGTTACAGATACAAGTGTTTTATGTTGTACCGATAGAGAATCTTGTGATCATTTGTTCTTTGAATGTGAGTATACAGCTTATGTTTGATCAAAACTCCAGCATTATAGCTTGCAATATCGAGGAGCTTATGAATGGAGGACTAAAATCGAATGGCTTAGTCATCATTCAAAGAGTGAGTGTTTTACTACCAAAATGAAGAAGTTGTGCCTAGGGGCAGCAGTGTACAGCATTTGGAGGGAAAGAACTTGCAGGATTTTTCAAGGCAAAGCTGTTGATGCTGAGATACTTGTTCGACAAGTGACAAACGAGATTCGAAACTATGTTGCAAGTTAGAGGAATGCATTGATAGAGGTAGCTTAGTTTTCAGATGGAAGTAGATATACCATTTGTATAGCAGGCTCTCCGCTGTTGTGTACATTCAAGCTCTATATCAATAAAATGTGTTTTACATAATATATATATATATATATATATATAGGCCTTTATTAATGAGCAAAATGTTTGAAAAGGAATGCCCACTCGATGATCTAAATGCCTAATTTTACTACCTGAGGCTATAAGATGAAATACATTAGAAAGGCTAGAGGAATTAATTGCAACAGAGCGTTCTAAAGGGGAGCTTATCGCCCAAATATTTTCCCACAGTCTAACCCGAGTACCATTATCTATTTGCCGAGAAAGTCCCGTTCTCATCATTGTGAGCAATCCCTTTCATGCCCAAGAATCTGCTGCAGATAGCCAGCAGGAAAGCATTCTAAAACATCGTGTTTTTAGGTATAGCAGCTCACAGAGTACTTGGTCCCTGGAAGAGACGCGAAGCTAATTTAAGATATCAGACGGTTCAAATACTTGAAATCCCAAAGCCACTGTTCCCCCCGCCCCCCCCTCCCGGCTCCCTCGCAAGTATGCCTGGCAATTGGGCAGATTGGACGAGTTTTGGGTGGGTTGATGTTGGGTTTTCATTTAAATGGGTTACATCCAACCCACCCAACTTTAGGTTGGGTTAATTTTGGGCTGGATCATATTGAGTTATCTCAAACCCATGACTCAATATATTAAATAATAGATTTTGATACATAAACTCTCTTAAATATATTTTCACATACAAAAAAAAATTCACACATATAAATACATTTTCACATAAATAGATATATTTTCACATACTAAAACACTCACAGATATAAACACACACTCACTTTTTAAGCTCTTGTGAAATACGTTATTTTTACACATACAAACACACTAAAATACACACAGATATACTTTCACAAATACACATATGTACTAACTGTTTAAATTACTTGAATCCAATCACACTTTAAAGAAAGTTATAAACTGAAATTTTGACCCAAAAAATAAACACAAAAATCATGCATGATAACACATCTGAGCTGTTGTAAAATGGAGAAATTAGAAATTAGAAATTAGAAATAAAACACAAAATGAATCATGTTGCATCCTAAAAGATAACTTCCAAATTTGCAAATTGAGAAATTGTGCTAGTTAACGTTACCTCCTGCCACTACACCTAAACATATGGTAACCATTTTCAATAAAGTAATTCATTAGACTAGAGTTTTCCAATTTTCAGTTCCTTGGGTTGCTGAAAACTTTGGATATAAAGTACCTAGTACTACAACAAAACTTGGATCACGAGAACTGTGTAATGCATGGTCAGCCAGCAGCTATGCATAAAGCAGCCATGTAATAAGCTTTAATAATTTTCTGTTGCACGGGAAAATTTGCTGTCAAATCTGGGCTGTAGACCATTTCCCAGCCTCCCCTTATGCTCTGCGCCTCTGCCCTTGCTATACAAAGTGTTCTCGGAGCTACAAATGCCACCTTTACGGCTGGCCATCAGCCGTTGCACAAACCAGAGAAGACAATAGTATAAGAACAAGTTTTACATCTCTGTCAAATGAAAGTAGAAGTTGGGTAATTGATACCCAACACAAATACCCAACCCGCCCAAAATATATCTAGGTTTTTATTACCCAACCCAGAATTGACCCAACATCCAAATTACCCAACCCAACATCTGAAATTAGTGGGTGAGTTGGGTGGATTGTTGGATTTTGGACATAATTGCCAGGTCTACTCGCAAGCAACGGAGACTTAACAGCACAGACATGCATTACACTAACCAAAGACTCTCATTCATAGATCTGGGGTTCCAAAAGAAGCACAATGAAGATGATTAAGTTAGTGAGTGACTGCAACGCGTAGCCATAAGTTTGCAATGCACATGCCGGATTAAGAAGATACAATAGACTTCAGCAAGACAAATCTTCCCCCACAAGAAAAAAGGATTTCATAGTTAATACCATTAATCCTCAAGTTTAGAGACTACGAATGTCAGGTCTATAGTATGAAGCGTGTAGCACTAACTATATACCCACGGTTGGTGAGTAACTGCAAGAGGTAGCTGGTAAGTTTGCATTGCATATGCCAGTAAAGAAGAAAGAATAGACTTCAAAAAGACAACTCTTCCCCCATAAGGATAAAAGCTTGTAATACCATCAATCCTCAAATTGAGCCTAGGAATATCTGTGCTCGGTAACTCCTACTTCATAGCATTAACCATATCATATCCAGAGTATGAGCTGAAGGAATGAGTAGGACGTCAATATGTATTTTCAATTCTAAATGTTGATTTAAAACACCATAGATCTCAAGCTATATTTGTATTTAACCATGAATAACAATGAAATGCAAAATATCCAGTTATAGCAAATATGCAGCATAACGCCTATTTGTTTCCTTTTTTTTCTTTTCCTCAAAGAGAGAACGAGAATTGTTTTCGCCTTGGTACCATGACACAATTTCTACACAGTTCAAATGGCAAGTCTAGAAGTTAATATCCTTCCTGCTAGATATCACTAGATTGGAACGTGCACATAGAATTAAGCTGCGAAAAACTGATTAGGACTCTTGACAGGATATGATACAAATGTGTATATATACATAGTTCTTTTAATTAGAAAGAAAAAAAAAAAAAAAAAAAAAAGAGGATGTGGTTTACATCGATCTAGAAATAATACCTCCCAAAATGTCTAGATAATAACATAAAATTGATAAAATTAATCCATCGCAAAAATTGTAAAACAATATACATTTTTCAAGAGCAGCATAAACACATTTTCTATGAGTTTTATTGCAAGGGAAGGATGTGGTCTACATCAATCTTGAAATAATACCTCCCAAAAATGCCTAGATAACAACATAAAATTGATAAAATTAATTCACCGCACAAATTGTAAAACAATAAGCATTTTTAGAAAACAGCAAAACACGTTTTTTATTTGAGTTTTATTGCAAGGGAAGGAAAGGAAAATCTGCTAGCATTTTCTCCAAAGCTAAAGTTATAATGCAGAATTATCCTATACAATGTTCATGGCCGTCTGACAACAAAATTCTCAACAAATGCAGTACAGAGTAAAATGCAAATTCCAATTTCAAAAAGTAATAGCAGGTAGATCCATTATTAAAAATAGTCATAGAAAATCATAAATTAATGTGTGGATGCCTAAAAGTTTCAGAAGAAACAATCTAATACTAAGAATGAAAAATTAGACTGTTTTTCAAAAGCTAAAACATGAAAAGGTCTCAAATTGCAAAAGGTAAACTTCCCCAGTAATATTATCCCCAAACGGGAGTTCCAACCACTTCAAAACGTGTCATTTGCCCCTTCACAAATTTTAGAAACACGTTATGCCTCTAGAGCAAACAACCTGCTGTGAAGTAGTTGACATTTTGATGTAGGGCAAGATAGCTAGGATTAATCTTGCCTACAAATATGGAAGAATGCAATTATGTTATAACTGTTTCATAACTGTGAAAAGTACCTGTGAACAGCAACAACAGAACAGGAAAGCAAAAAGAAAAGGTCTTGGGGATTTTTGGAAGAAGAATCGTGCAACTAAATTCTTAAAAGTCAACTCTTTGTATTATCTACAGCAATAACTTCTTAAACTCTCTAGAATAACTAGGACAACAGTTAGTTTTCTATCCTAATATAGTCAAACTAATTCAACTCGATAATGGAATTACTTACCAAAAAAAAGGAAATAAAAATAAAAACTTAAAAACATAGAACAACCAAAAAGTTCTTGCGAATAATGTAAGGACCTAACCTTCACTCCTGAAATTGTTGGTTGATTAGATTCCTAGTAAATTGATGCTTAGGATAAAAACTCTTGATTGATACACTCCAGCTACAAATCTGCTCATCTTCAAGGAATGTGCATGCACCGAACAACTTGTTGATTGCATCAGACTACCTTTTATAATTGTGATCCGATTCACCCTTATTTTAAAAGAAACAGGTCCATTCCATCCACCATTTTAAAATTTTAAACTCAACTAATATAGGCAAGATATTGGATAGTTCGATATAGACAGAAACAAATTAAATATTTTATTTTTGTCAATGCATGTCATGATAACCTCTTGAGTAATACCGATTCAAAAACCTATCACCCTCTACGATGCAACTAAAAGATACTTTTAGAAAAACACATTAGAATAGTTTAAACATTACTAATTACTACCAAAAAAATGCCAAATTAGTATTCTTTCATGGTTTGAAATTTGAATAGCAAACCACAAAAAGTAAGTCGCTGAAATGATGTGGAACAGTGGGAGGGAAGTTAACAGGTAGTTATATTGTGACAAGAACATATTACAATTTACAAACAAAAACAAAACATTACATAGAGGAGAGTGCGGCTTGTGCTTCATATGTACTAGATGAAAATTCTATGCTTTTGTACTCACATTTAGGGCAAGAGATATTGTGTCTACAACAGCTGATTATTGACAATAATATTGAAAACATCGGCATGAGAGGAGAGTTAGATCCTAAACATAGTGCTTCAAAGAAGTGACTCCAGTGTGTCGACTTCTTAGGCTTTAGTCAGCTCGTGATTCGCAAGACTGCAGAAACTACTCAAGAAAATATACTGTCTTTCATGAAAGAAACAAAGTTAACCTGAATACTGGAACAGTAACACGTAAATTCCACCATTGACCCAATAGTAGGTAAGTAAGGCTTTCATAACGTAAACGTAGCTTGCAAGATACGGAAGTACATTCCAGAAACAAAGCTCTAATTACGACAAGCTTCACCACCTTAGATCTGGCTGTCATATGTACCTGCTATTATTTAGTCTTAATTTACTGAGGTTTCTCGAGACATATTTATGCCATAAAGGCAGTCATACTATTTCTTTTAAAAAAATGAAAAATAAAGAAAGAACATATCATACATCAAGTACCTCACAACTAACACTGCAATTTCAAACATAAAAACTGAAATTCCGAAAATCTTACTGACAGCAGTTCACCACTTAGTTCAACTGGCTCCAGCTGATCACATCAAATAAACAAAATCTAGTCCATGTAAAACAGCCAACAAAAGAATACTTGTGGTGTTCTATTCCACGTGATGAATTGCAGCTACAAAAGCACCTATATCTGAAATTTCTAACTAGGGTCCAACTAATTGGTTCATTATTAACTTCCAACTCTTGCATAGTAAGCCTTGCGGAAAAGACAGGAAGAAGTTCGGGACAACAACAAAAAAAAAAAAAGGAAGGAGAGCTGTAGTTAGGTCAAACAAATCCAGATGGAATCATTTGATAATAGACGTTTCAAACCACAGCTGGCACCAAAATTAGCATAACAAGCCGACTATTAGATGTCAGCTGTCTCGGCAGCATTTATCAAAACAGCTGAAGCTAAGCGACACAGAGAGATTGTCCAGTTCAAAAAATTCCAAAAACCAATAAAGGCTGAGTGACAGGGATGCAGCAGTTTTGCCGAATTCAAGTTTTTTTTTTTATTCTGGAAAAGTGATTCCTCGAATATATTCCTAAACGTAGCCAGAAACTTCAAAAGCATCATATCTTCCTATAAATGAAACCAACTACTTTTGCAATATAATTATATTTTTAACTATTAACAATCAATCGTCTTTCATCCTCTTTCCTTAATCATCCATATCTAGCATTGAACAAGCTACTCAATTCATCAATTGCCTTTAGCTTAGTCCCTATCATTTCTTTCCAAACACATAAAAATTGCGTCAGCAACAAAAAACATTGTGTAAAATGCATATAAAGGTGCATATTATATAACCAAATAGATCTTGGATCGATTGCAGGAAAAAATTGACAAATCTAATGCATTCATAATTAACCAAACACAGATCTATTATTTCAATCAAATGCTAACAAATCCAATACCTGTACGATTAGATCAAGATAGATAAAATCCATTTCCTAAACAATCAACAGTATATACATAAATAATTCAAAAAAAAAGCATATTCAAATCCAAACCTAAAGTCATTAGACGATCCGATGCGACGCTGTTCGATACGAAATTTTCTGAATTTTTTACTGCGGCCTCTGATTCAGTTGATGCAAGGCGGGACTTCAATTCACCAGAAACATCATTCATCAGAAATCACCCAACGACGTCGTGGGAAAAGCAGTTCCCGACCTGCACCAAGCGAATTAGAGACGGCCGTAAAAGAGTAGCACTCTGGACAAGCTTTCCTCCGGGTTTAATGCGTGAATCTATGCTATATATATAGAGAGAGAGGGAGAGAGAGAGACGGAGGGGAAGATCTGATATGATTTAGTGTGTGTTGTGTGTGAGAGAGAACATGAGACGAGAGAGAGAAAAGAGGACAGAGAGAGAATGGGAACGAAACCTACCATATCTATAGAGACCAGGGTTACGAGCAAGGAGAGGCCTTGGTCATTTATAGAAAAAACGGACGGTCCTGATTGTGCCAACGTGGAGGAGGTCATATGTGAATGCAAAGGACAAATAGGATTCTGCCATGTCAATTAGCTTTCCCCCCCTTCTATTTTCGGTATGACCAGACTTGGCAGTTGGCACGCGAAAAATTATATGCTAGTTAGTTTAAATTATTTATATATTGTATATATCAATCAATAAAAAGCCACTAAAAATCACAATTAATCCTTAAATATCCTTACATGCATAAATTATATCACAAAAAGTTACATGGTAAATGTCAATAAAAAGTTTTCAAACATCTTCCTGCGGTAAATGCATTATGAGTAAATTTGAGGTGCAATTTTTTGTGTATATAGTAATTGTAAGTTGATGGAATCATTAATGTTTATATGAGTAAAAAAGAGAATAGATTTGTGCTTCGTACATGAAACAAGAAATGTTTTTTGTTAGAACAATGTCATTAGTAAGAGATTTTTCTTTTAAATTTTAATTTTAATGGGGAAGTATAGAGATTAGAGATTGAAGTGTGTAAAATAAAATGAGTTAATGACATTTAATGATCCAATAAGTAAATATTCATTTATGCTATTTTTTTATTTTTTCTTTTTTTGTGATGCTATTCAATTTCAAAAAAAAAAAAAAAAGTTCCAAGTGATGCGATACAACAACAATTTAAAACTTGAATTTGAAAAAAAAAATTCATATGATTATGAAATTATGAACCAATTTGTTAAGTTGTCAAAATCTTTCTCTTGACTTAGCCGCATCCTATACTTAAAAAAAATCATAAAGGTGTGCAGTAATGCACAATTATAGTTTAAATAGCACAAAACTTAAGGGCTCATGTATTTTGTGGGAGAAAGAGGAAGAGAGGGGAGAAAAGGGGAGGAGAGGAAAAGAAAGAGTAAAAAGGAAGAAACAAGGGGAGGAAGAGAGAGTAAAGGAGTGTGAAGAGGGATGGTGGGGAACAAGGTGGGAAGGGGGTGGCGGCAGCAATGGTGATATGTGGTGGGTGGTGGTTGTGGCTTTGAATTTTCTATTCCCAAATTAGTCTTTATCCTCTGTGTTCCTTCTTTGTACAGTTGTCATATGTCTCTAACTTTTTGATAACACAAATTCAAACAAACCGATAATAATCCGTTGACAAGTTTCTTTAAAACCAAAATTTGCAATCTTCTTCTTTATGTAAACTAGAGTTGAAGAAATTCTGATTAGGGAACCACTGCTTGATTTATCCAAAGAAAAAAATAGTTTTAAGTTGTTGGAACCGTTTGATTTATCCAAAGGTCTAAAAGTTTTGAGTTATCTGTTTTAATTGATTTTGAGTAAATTTGTCAACGGATTATTATCGATTTGTTTGAATTTGAATTATCAAAAAGTTGGAGAAACGTGGCAACTATACAAAGAAGAAATAGAGGGGATAGAAACTAATTTTGGGACAGAAGATTCGAAACTGATCGTTGTGGTGACGGTGGTGTGTGGAGAAAGAAATAATGATAGGATTTGTTTTATTTTTTAACTTTTTTGGTATTTATATTAGTTGTATTTGAGATTGTATTTAAAATATTTTTGAAATATATTTGTTTGTAAAAAATATATATAAGATTAAGTAGGTCTTCTCCCTCTAGCAAAAAGAAAATGTGACTAGGAAGTTTCAATGCACATGCTACAACGATTAAAAGTTTGTAATTTATGTCGATTGGGTCCCAGTGTAAGAATTTTTCGTCAAGGATGTGTGGGCTGGAGAGACAGGAAACGGGTTTGATGTTGTTGGACCTGATTTATCATTTAGGTGGAATTGCATAAGTACGAGCGAATGTACAGTAAAGTCACGTGCACGCGTGGATGAATAGATTTTTTGTCTTCTGAAGAGAGGTGGGAAATTGAGGGTGAGGACCAAGTAAGATATGCTAAAATGGTGGAATTGGGTCTTGTAGATCTGAACTCTGAAGTAAACTAGTAAACTAGCATGGCAGTACTTTATCTGGTTAATTATCTTAGGGGCACCTGGGTTTTCAAATATTAAAGAATTTTTAGCGGACCGTGAACAATAATTAGCATGGTTATTAAACTCGACCGATCAAGGAACATTGCAAAAAGACTAAATGGGTGGATTACTAGTTCAACCGGTAAGTTGATTGTTGAACCAAATGGATCAGTAAAATTATATCTATGAAAATATGTAATAAAATATTTTTCATAGTATATGCAAATTTACAAATAGAATACTTTTAAATATTAATTATTACATTTGTAAATATATATTATGAACATATAAATATCAATAAAAGACTCAATTTCCTTTTATCACACTTTACAAATATATATCATGTAGTAAAAGATAAACAAATGTATTTTATTTAGTTAAACAGCAAGCTTTTAAGGAAATAGCATTAGTTTTTTATTAAAATTTTGCCTAAGAAATTATTTCTTTAATTATCAACATAATTGGATTCCAGAGTTTTTTAATGTCTTTCAAATCTACAGTAATAAATTCTAAAATTAACTTCAAAAACAATTCAAAAAACACAACACATCTCAAATGCACTAAAATAAATAAATAAATAAACCCATCTCTTTTTTCTTCACCCATCACTCCACCACCACAAACCACAATCGCACGCCACCACCTCTCCCTCTTCTCTCCTCTCGCCTCTCTCCCTCTCCTTCTTCCCCCTCCCTCTTCCCTTTCCCTTTCTCCTCCATTTCTTCCTTCCCCTCCCTCCTCTTCCCTCTTCCTCCCATCCTCTGCTTCCCAAACTCTCTCGCAATGCTCCTCCCCCTCACCCCCTCTATGGTCACCGCCCACGACCAGATCTGGTCATTGGTCGTGACTAGAGAAGGGGTAAGGGCAAGGGGCTTGTGGGAAAAGGTAGGGAGAAGGAGAGGAAGAAGCGAGAGGAAGAAATGGAGGAGAAGGAAGGATAAAAAGGGAGAAAAGAAGAGGGAGGGATGGGTAAACGGGCAGCGGTGGGTGGTGGTAAAGTTTTCTGAAATTTTAAAATTCCTCATTAAAAATTTAAATCTTAAAAATATTCTAAAATATATATATTTCAAAAACACTCTCAAAGATATCATTAAAAACATTTACAATAAAAGTTTTTCATATACATTATTACAGTAAAATATTTCAAAAAATCCCCTAAAATAGTCAATCCAAACGGACCAAATATAGATATTTCTAGTTTATCTACACACTGTATGTGAGTGCATACTTTAGGAAAAAAAATATAGAATAACAAATTAGTTGCAACAAAGGAATTAATTAGAAAGTATTGGAATTTTTTTGATTTTTTATTAAAGTTAGTAGGAAGACTTGGGATAAATATAGTAATAGTACACAAGGATAATAGTAGAGTATTATGTAAATATGGGAGTGTGGAATATGAAATGGTTGTACATTACTCTATCATACAAGTATAAAATTAGAATTGGGAGAGAGATTGGTTCGGTGGTTTCGGAGGAGAAAATATAAGTGAGAGATTCCGAATTTGAATTCTTCCACTTATACTATAAAAATAAAATAAAATAAAAGGATAAAATTAGAATAATAAATAATGACAAATTTTTCTAACACCTACTGCTCATGCATTATATAAAGAAAGATATCAAATAATATCCTGCCACGTGACAGCCAACCAATATTGGCAAACATGTCATAATAGGAAAGGTGCAAGCCAGCTCTTTACTCTTTTGTAAATCTCCCACCTGGGGTCATTGTACCTTCCATACTCAAACTCCCACTGTCACCTTATTTTCTCTCTTTAAAAAAAAAAAAAAAAAACCCAGCTTCTGTTTCTTTTTAAGAACCAAAAAGAGCTGGGTTCAACCCTATTGTCTCCTTTGGTACTTTCTATGTGCAAGACTTGTGCAATCTGCGGACAGTATACTGTATATATTGACCCCCGCTCCCTAAAGTTTAGAGTATTTCTAGATGAAACTTTATATTTCAAGAAAACTAACACATGAGATCCTTTCCGGCGACAGAGCCACATAGCCCTCTTGAAGGCGGGGAATTCCCTTCCTCCTTCCTCAAGTTTGATAAAATCATGTAATAGCTTCTCAAACTAGAAAACTTCGAGCTAAAAAATTCCATGCCTATTGCTTTTTTTCTCGCCTTGACTTAATCTTACCAATTTTTTCTTGTTGGATAAAGGACTCAACTTTCCTTGTCACGATTCAATTAATAGGTTGTGACTTGTGTGATCTAAGACAGCCTTTTTGGTTTGTTTAGTCCAGATGTTTCTAGTGGAATCCTCGTATGGAAACCCTAATGTGAATCTATTAAGGCAAACTTTTGGGGTAAAAGTTGTATTCATGTAAAATATCATGTCTTAACCGGCCCACTACGTTGAATCTTCTTTACTTTTGATGCTGAAAAAAAGTACAAGCCAAAGAAGTGGCCAAGAAAATTTGTTGTGACATATGTGTTTTGATTAATTTTCATTGCTTTAAGATTCCCTAATGATTTTTTCTTTGGAGAATATTTAATATTGTTGAAAAAGAAATTATTTTAATGATTCCTCATCTCTTTCTAAAAGGAGAATGAAATATTTTTAGTTCAAAAGAGAGTTCAAACTTCAAAGTGGAATAGGTAGAGTGTAAACAATATCCCTCTCATATATTTAATTCATATCAAGAAGCACCATAGAACTTACCGGATTTCCCCGTATGGTTATCAAAATATGTTCTCTCATTAGCTTGCAGTATTATATGCCTTGTTTAATCAGGTGGAAGCTCCAAATATTCTCATATTTCCTTTTTGGGTCAAATTGATTGAACCATAAAGTTTTTGCCCTATAATTTGTTATATTCTTCTTCCTTTCATAGCTAGAACTCTCTCCACGATCAATCAATGATTTCCCATGTTCTTCAACCTACAGCCAGCCTTTCATTGATTACAGGACAGACGTGGAATTCTTTTTTTTTTTTTTTTGCAGCAACTCATACACGAACAAAATTCCCTCCCATGCGGCCATGTACGGTGTGTTGCCAAATAAAAGGATAACAATAACATGTTTTACACACTAAGATACGTTGGAGAAGGATTGTGAACGTAGTTAACAAATAAGAGTAGATTTGACAGATGAAAAAAAGTAGTTGAACAAGTCTATTGATTTTGATTAGAATTAAGTATTGAGTTACGATTAATGTGCTAAAAAAAATACACACACGTTTAGCATCACTTAATAAATCAACAGAAAAATTTTTGTTTATCAAACAATCAAAACTCCTAATACTCCTAGATATTTGGAAAAACTCTATTTCAATACTCTTTCACCTTATCAAATAGACTGCTGTTCTTAAGTCTTATGAAAAGCACAGTTGTGTTGGTTTCAGGATGAGAAAAATAAGCAGTGTAAAAGTTGAATGATATAATTCACATTGAATGATATAAGATCCTTTGCATTTGCTGTGTAGTTTGTAATTTGTTTCAAGAGTATTTAAGGTCAATCAAGAATCAATACTTCCTTCTTCGTTTTTATGTATAAAAAATTTCCTGTTGATGGAATTTTGGATAGAAAATTTAGATGTTGAGAGACTTTTTTGAAGATTTCCCAAAACTTTTAATTGACTCTAAAAGAATGGTACATCAAGTTTGAATTTTATTTCAAGATGTTTATAAGCATTTCCCCTGAACTCAACAAGAATCAACTTTAGGCAGTTAGATCATACAAAAAAAATGAGTGAAACTTTTATGCACTAATAATGTATATATTATCACAGTTGAATTTATGATATATGTGTAAAAGTTAAATTTTAAATTCGAACTTTACATAATTATCATTCATTCAAAACTGACAATACAACAAATATATGTCTACACAACTAATATGATTATACACTGTCAATATTTTTGAAGATTACTATTAAAAAAAAAAATAGTAACATCTTATACTAAACTAGATAACGACTAATATATGTCCACATCGTTATAATGATGCTACAATACAATCGTTCCTTTAGATGGCCCAATTATATTACCCCAAGTTATATTATGTGTTGTAATGATGCATGGATCTTGAAGGCAAATCAAATAATTTTCATAGTTTAGTTCAAATAAGTGGTCCTCCAGCGTTAGTATAATCATATTCCTTTTCCTGTTCAGATTCTATTGAAACAAGCTGGGTCAAAAAATTACCAGGGACATACCACATGCAAAATGCCAATTATGTTGTGTTGGCGGCAAGGTGCTGCGGAATAAGCGGAAAAAGTCCAAATTAAAGGTTGTCAGATAAAAAGGTGTGTTGAAAATTGTAATGGTAATGTAAGTAAATATATTTGGACAAATAATCTCCTGTCCAAACACACCATTTGTTTCCTTTATCATCTTTAAAACTTTTTTATTTTGGAAGGATTACTCGAAACAAGTAAGTAATCATAAGTATCATAAATTATATTGCATACAAGATCAAGTCAAATTACATTAATTCACAACTTAGATAAATCCAAAAACCTAAGGGATTTTTTTTGATAAAAACAAATTTTATTAATAGATTATTGAAAATCGTCTAGTAAGATTTGATTTATATCACTATCTTAATGATATGTTAAACATGCCCTCAAAATTACAAATTTGTAATTTAACACATATAATAGATTTGAAAAATTATCAACAAATTTGTAAAGTACAAGAAATTTCTCAATTATTTTCTAATAAATAAATCACTGTAACTCTCTTTTATACATGTTGCAATCCAATAATCTGTTAATCAATAATTTTAAATTCTATAATAATGATAAGATCTATCGAAAACCTAAGGTGCGTTTAACCTCCTCTAGACTTCAAAATTTGTTTCTCTCTCTTATGCTTTTATTAAATTTCTTGGAAGAACAGAACATTACAGGTGGAATAAATACATTAATGTTTTTTACCTATTAAAGGTGAATTACAACCAACTTCCTTTAGTGGAGTTGGCCACCACATTAATTGTGAAGTGGGAGGTTAAGGGTTCAAACCTTGCCTCCCATCAATGTCCCTCTATATGAGGTTTGTTCTAAATCCATACGGGTGTGTGATGCACCCCTCTGCATGGTACAGAAAATTCCTGCCAACCGTACCGCCCATATTGTGCTCAACATCTAGTCACATGCTGATATTTTTGCCACCTACTACAAAAGTAACACATAAAATATCATCAAAAATAGTTTGCTACTTATAGACAATGACTGAAAAGCTGCAAAACTTTGTGCAATTTCCTGTTTAGCGGTCAAAAGTGCGATCATCGAGCCCAAGTCCGATCATCTTATATTTCATTTTTTATTCCAAAGTTGTTTTTGTGCATTTCATTAATAGTTGGATTAAAATGGGATGAAGCAAAATTTCCCAGAATAAAATTTAAGGACCAAAATAATAATTGAGTTATAGTTTAAAGGTGCAAAATAAAACTAACCCTTTAATTTTTATATGTTAATGCTCGAGAATATAAGAACACAAATTACTTGCCTCACTACATGCACAAGTGAATTCCTAATTCGATGCCAAAAAAAAAAATATCTAACCTCTATGAGGTGATTTGGTATACATGTCATACATACTTGACTTAATTTGGAACACACAATCAAATAAAGAGTTTCATTTTTCTATCTAATACAAGTTTGAATCCTCAACGAAACCATGTAGATATCAGAATCTTTTTCAGAATAGGCTACTGATGGAAGGGTAAATTTCTGCTCTAAAAGTTGCTTTTATTGTCTTGTCTCATTTGTCATTTATCTGCATGAATACCTCAACTTTTATAGTAGTATGGAAACTTCTATTCCATTCGCAATTTCGCAGCTGAAAGGCCTGTGACATTATTGACTTGTGCCACACCATGAACAGCTAGCTGTTCGCCCCTTTTTGCTTTTTTTTTTTTTTTTTTTTTTTTTGTCAACACAGGGGTGTCCGGGTCAAGACCCGAAGGCGACCCGATTAATCCCTGCGCCTGAGTACAGCGCCACCAACCGCATCCCAGGCGTTAGGTGAGGTTCGATCCCACGACCTTGCGAGTGGTTTTCCAGCCGCAGACCGGGTGATCTAACCCCGGAGGGCCGCCCCTTTTTGCTTGACTAGTTAAAAAATCACAACAGGACATTGACATGACTCATGACTTATGAATATATGTGTGTGTGTTGTAGAATAGCACTTGGAAACTTCAAAAAAGAGAAATTAATTTGTGATTATTCCCTTGGAGCCAGGTGGATTTTGTAGAAGAATTTAGCTCAACGTGTTTGGATTTAGAAGATTCAAAGAGAGAAAATCAAGACATTAGCTATCAAGGAGAATGCAACAAAAGACAGTTATTATCAGTTTAATTTATTTGAATATGAGCTGCTTATGCATACAGCACAAGAAGTTTCTGAGCAACACAGGACGAAATTAAAGTCTAGAAAAGGAAAGATTTATTATACAATCTATATGCCGGTTCTTCTCGTATGCTTTTTGGAGTTTAGTTTAAAGATTGTTCTTTCTTCTTGTCACCTTTTTCTTTTTTTGTTGATTTTTTCCTTTTCAATTCATCAGAATTCAAACCACCAGGGATGCCAGCCCCCCGAAATTTTCTATTCAAGTATTAATTTTTAACGAAAAATTGTATCACTCTGCCTCCCCCACCCCAATATGTTTATTTTTATTTTATTGGCCCTTTAATTTCTTTTATAAAAGTGTCCTATAACAATCAGCTGTTAGTATACTGTTAGTATTATAAAATTTGATCCAAAAAAGAAAAATGCCAAAAAGAGAGAGAGAGAGAGAACATTAAACTGCCTTTCCAAGTATGTAATGCTAATATATAACTTCTTGCTCCTTTCTTTTTTCCTTTTTTTTTTCCAAAGACATTATAGTGATTTTTTTGTCTTTTTTTTTTTATCCTTTTTTGAGTATCAGACTCGTATGGCCATATCTAATTCCATAAAAAAAAAAATAGAACTAGTCAGACGGGAATGGTACTTTTTTGTTAATTAGTGTTTGCTAAAACTAATTTACTCTCTAAGCCTGGAGAATAACCCTAGAAGACATGCACAAACAATCACCATTAAAGAACTTAAATTTCCTTTTCAAAACAAATAGACAATAAGTGAAGAGATATTCAAAATGTTTATTAATTGGTTCAGAAGGTCTTGGCTATCCATTATTTTGGCAACAACATACCAAGAAATTGTGATTAATCTAATCATACAACTCTTGAATCCTTTCCATGCTATCCATTAAGAGCAGTTATATGTTTTTGTTGTCATCATTACAGAAAAGAAAAAGTTATGGTAATTAAGAAGGATATGTCGTGGAGCATACTTATTATTTCCGTCCAACCAACCTTGCATTGTCAGGCCCTTAATTTTAGATGAGTATATTTTTCATAGAATAAATAAATCAAATTCAAGTTATATATATATATATATATATATATATATATTACCCTCTCACCTCTCATCACGCCTTTTTCATTTCGAATTAGAAGGTATGAGATTTGAATTCTGAATTTAACCATAAAGAGAATTCTAAAAGAACTCCCGTACCTATTGAGCCAACCTCACTGGTTAAATAACTCAAATTCAAGTATGGATTGCAACAAAAACTGATTGGACTCTATTAACTGACAAAGAGAAGGAGTATGTAATTCAAGTACTACCATCAAACAGCCGACTGACTGTCCCTCTGTGCTAAGTGCGTTTTTAGTCATTTCATTTTCAGGTTTTTGCGAATTTTTACATACATGATTCAAAGAAAGCGACTTTTAATTTAGTTTAAACAGTTGGCCATGCATATTATACCGACAGTCGCTTTATTCCTACATATTCTATTCACTTCCATCTCCATCAAGAGATTATAGTACTTTATTCAATTTGTCTTCTTTCCAAGATTATTATGCATCAATGTGTAGTCCACTACATTTTATATTTCATTGAAAGAAATAATGGCCAATCGCTTGACACCATTTCAAAATCGACCACTTCAAATGGAATTAAAAGAAAAAAGAAAGAAAAAGAAAAAATATTGTTCCACAAGTCTATTGGCATTCTTATCCATTTTCTTAGTGGTCCAAATTTGTGGCCTTCTTTTCCATGGTTTATCTAGTACCACCATCTAAACGATACAATCTGGAAGACCGAACTTTACAAATTCTCCCACGTTGACGTTTGCCATTTGGCTGTCCTCTGAAAGCAACAGTCTGGAATTTTACTTTGATGGTGGGGAGATTTTAGGGCTATTACTGCATGTGGAGTGGAGGTCGCGGTAACAGCTACCGAGGAAAATTGAGTCAGGACAATTGTGATTTTCAATTTGTGGTTTACTATTGCTCCATGGGATATACATCCGATTTATCAACTTTATATCAATTAACTCGACCAATTGGTGAAAAACATGAATAACACGAAAGTTTAATTACTATAAGAACATATAATCTAATTCTCAAAAGAACAAATGCTGCAAATGGTCACTCATTTATTAATTTTCTTCATATTGGACACCGTAATTTTTCTTTAGCTAAATAAGAAACGTACAGTACCGTTGGTTCATGCAACTAATAAAGTGTACATTGTTAGTAATTTAATTAAGGGTTAATTGTAGCTTGCACCCCTCAACTATTTAGCAATCGGTCTTTGCATCCCAAACTTTCAATTTTAGCAATCAACACCTTGAACTTCTAATTTTGGGCAATCTACTGCAATCCACTAAATTTGACAAGTAAAAAGACCATTTTGCATACTTGCTCTTCTTATGTCCCCAATTAGCCTCCTCTTTTAATCCACATAATAAATCCGTAAACTTTCTATAAATAATTAGCTAACAAAAGAAAAAGGTTTCCGTCTTGAAAAAATAGGGCAATCCGAGTCAAGATCTCCATCATCATACACTCATACATCTTTGTCCCAATAACAGTAACAAAACCAACTCTCTCCCCTCGACCCATACCCCAAATCCCGGAGAAGACATAGTAATACGGCCATTCCTCCCTCATTCCCCCTCTTTCACGCTTTTGGGTTCTTGTTTCAAAGTAGATCTTCACAGCCCCATTGCTAAGAATTAGAAAGAATATGACGTCAATTTTTTTAGACCAAAAAAATGGAGGTTGGAGGAGTTTAAATCAAGATCTGTTGTTGGATGGTTGAAATTGAAAAAAAAATGGTTTTGATTAAAAAATATTAGTTTTGTCTTTGCAATAGGGAAAGACAATCACGATGGATCTTAGGTGTTAGAAGTTAAAAAGGTTATAGTGGTAACAGTGATATTGCTCCTCTAGCGAGATTTGCATGTGGGATTTTTTTTTTATGTGTTTTTTTGTCTCCTAAAGATCTTATACTCTTTTATTTCTTTGTTTGTTATTACTTTTTTTTAAAATGACTTTTAAGAAGTTATGATGATAGTAGTCGCTAAGAGGTTGATGATGATAGTGGTGGTGGGTAATCAAGAGGTTGGTGTTGATATTGTGACATTCGACTAATGAGAACTATGAGATTCGGACATGGATTATGACTTGATTTCTATTCTTGTTTGATGAACTTTTAGATTATGTTTTTTGAAAGGACTTTTGTTTCGAGGGATATTTGTAGGGTTTAGGGATTTGACTTTATTTAAAAGATGAATGTAAAGGGAGGGCATTTTTTGAGGTTTGATAAAAATTTGAGGGTAAACAAGTATAATCTCTCTTTTGTTTTTTATCAGGTTTAACTTGATTTATAAATTGTGCAAAAAAATTAGAATTTGAAGGTAGAGACCGGCTGAAATTTAAAGTTGGGATGCAAAGTCCAATTGCCGAATGGTTGTGGGGTGCAAATTACAATCAACCCTTGAATTAATAAAGGCATACTAATTTTGGTCCAAAAACATACATTTGTTCTAAGCTACTATCTTGACAACACAAAAAAATTATTAAACAACATGCTAGAATGTTATATGATGTGTACAGTATAATTCTGGTTTGAATAAACCTTGTTCCAAGGTGTCAAACGTACATGAATACTACATACATATACATATACATATACATACATATGTATGTATGTATGTATGTATATATATGTATGTTTTTTTGAATATTTGATGAAACTTTTCAATGAAGAGTAGGGATGATAAAGGAGACGGGTGCCCGCATGTACCTACCTCGTAGGAGAAGGAATAGGGCGAGGGTTGGGATGGGTTGGGGCGGAAGCGCCGGGGGAAGAGGTGATTTTTCATGGGAGAGCATAGCTCCACGCAACGGATATTCTGTACCACATCCTGTACTATTCTCTGTCCCACTTTTTATTATATTGTTATTTCTCCTTCATAAACATCATGTTTTAGTTCTTTTTTGTTTCCTTACGATTCAATAACTATTAATTCAATAATACACAAAATTTAACAAAATCAAAAAATCAAAATGCATAAAAAATGAGATTTTTTATGAATTTTCTGCTATATTTTTTAATTTTCTATTATATATTGCTTTTTTGAAGCTGTTATATTTATTTTTTACTGAATTAATAGTTATTGAATCTTCAGGAAACAAAAAAGAACTAAAACATGATGTTTATGAAGTAGACATAGTAATATAATAAAAAGTGGGACAGAGAGTGGCACAGAATGTGAGACAGAAGATCCGTTGCGATAGCTCCACCTCATCACCTGCCTTGCACCCTACCTAAATTTTAATATAGTATAACATACATGTGTATTTTTAGATGTATACTATGAAATAAATGTTATAATAGTGTTATAATATAAACATATCTGTATCAGATAAGTATGTTATGATAAAATAATGTAATTTTTTGTTAAAATTTTAAAAGAAAGATTACTAATAATATTATTAAATCTATATAAATAAAAAAATTTAAATCAAACAATAATAATAATAATGATAGTGGATCGGATGAGTGCACCCGAAAAAATAGTGTGGTAGGCTTGGACCAAGAGCAAGAGTTGAGGGAGCGAGTGACGAGATAGAGGCAGAAGAACCTTTCGTAGAATGGGACCGAGGGTGAGGGAAGCTTCCCTGCCTCAAAATCACCCTGTTACCATCGTAATGAAGAGCCTCGATCAGATTTGCTTGAGGCTGGATCAACGATGCCAAATCCGGTAAGCTTCAAACTTACACAAAAAAGGTTAGGAAATTTAACAAGTCAAAAAACAAAAAATGTGTGTAGGAATAACGAGGATCACTGTAGTATTCATTCGATACGTGGAGGGGATGGGACTAATTCTGAAATTAGCAATAAAAGATAACAGAATTATATGCCGTCATATAGATATCATATCAAAGATGTGACGGTTTGCTACCTAGACCAGGCTCTTATCCATGTCGGTGGCTAATTGGAAACCATATCTACCTTAACTGTTGAAACACCTCAAAAGCAAAAGCATGCGTCACATGTTAGAATCACGTCTTTTATGTTTGCAACAAGCACGACAAAATTGATTTTCAGCCAAGGAAAGGGTTATTTCTGGGAACTGCCTACAGTCAGCGCCTGATTGTTTCGTTGCTTGAGGAGAGCGAATTGGTGCTGTAGCTTGACAAGACTGAAAAAGCTTGTTTAACATAACAGCTTGCAGGTGTGTGCAACTGGGAGCCCGTGGAACGAGAAACTTATAGGTGGTTATTAACGACAGTTTTGCTGACTCATATTTCATTGATACAAGTGCACCTGGCACTACTCAGCAAGTGGTAAGTTTTATATTAAAAGCGTGTACCATGCGATAATGGATTCAAGTATCATGCTAGTAGGCTAGCAAGAGAAGTCACCAGGCCTTTGGTCTGGTGGTTACAACACTAGACTTAAGTCTCGGTGATGTGGGAGGTTTCAATTCTTACCTCCCATCAATTTATTACTAAATATGACAGTCTTTGATGTGGGAGGTTTCAATTCTTACCTCCCATCAATTTGTTACTAAATATGACAGTCTTCATTAGTCATTTTCGATGGAGTCTTTTTGCAAAAAGCTCTGGGCTCTGGGGCCTTAATATTCCAAGCAGAACAAAGCACTTGCGATGGAGAATCATCCATAATTCACCACCTTCCTACGACAATCTTCAAAAGCGAGGTATTCATATGGAAAACTTTACTCAATATGTAATGGGCCTGATGGAGACCTATATCATCTTTTTTTTCCAATGTCCAGCATCAGTTCAAATTTGGGCACTAGTTTTTCTCTCAAGAAAGATCTATTCTACCCGTAGTCATCCTAATATTGAACTCATGGTTATAGAGATTATTTGGGTATTTTCCACCGAGGATTATGAATTGTATCAAAATGTCAAAGAAGGCTCTGCGAATGCTAAACCTGTTGAAACCCTTGCTATTAGATAAGTGGTCTATCTTGCCAAGATGCTAAAAATTCCAAGTTTTATTCTAGAAGGTGACGTGTCTTCAATTATCAAGCTTATCTATGATAAAGAGGACCTTGTACTTAGTTTAGGCCTAATAACTGAGGATATTCACTTGGTTTTATTAGATCAGCACGTTGTCACTGTACTTTGGATTCCAAGAGAGGCTAATAAGGTTGTGCATTGTGTTAACTCATCATACAGATACTGCCAACCTCTCAGAAATTCTATGGAATTTCCCTCTAAACTTTGTCAAGTAAATCATACCAGACGATTCCATCAATTTCATTAATAAAGATTCTTGTTTTATCAAAAAAAAAAAGAGAGATAAATGTGGGGATAACATTAAAAAAAGAGATCAAAAGTAACTTTGACTTTAGTAAAATAACAAATATTTTGAAATATTTCAAAATAAAAAATATGTTACTTTCAATAGGACAGAGGGAGTAGTTTTTCTTATCGCTACATTAAAACAAAATAAATAGAGGAATTCTCAAATCATGACCAACTAGTTCTCTATTTCTTCTCCATTCGTAGGCGAAAGTTTTGCCAGAATCAATTCTCCCGATGTCAAAATCGAGACTAAACCTAAAGGTTCTATGCTATCCAAACTAAAATTGTTAAAAGTCCTGCAGAATTTTATAAACTTTTCTTTAGCAAATTTGTGGATGGATCAAATACTTTCTCCTGCTATTTGTTAAATAGTGGGCTCACAACCCATCTGTTAAATTTCCTCCTCATTTGTTTAGCTCTTCTTTTTGTTATACAGAAGCCCAGACACCCAGCATTATAGCTGTCAAACAAACCCATTTAACTAAATTTACTCATACCCGCCCATGAATATATGGGTATGGATATGTTAAATTTTGGGAAAATCGTCCAAAACGTCCCTCACATTTTGTAAAATAACTTTTTTTGTCCATCATTTTTAAAAGTATAATTTTATGTCCCTTACATATTCACATCGGTCAAATTTAGTCCCTAACTAGATTTCCGATTATTTTTTGGCCGGAATCCATCATGTGCGAGACACGTGATCATTTTTGAAGGGTAAATTTGTCAAATTATATTTTACATAATCTGATCTATAGTTCTCCACATTTTATAAAATAAATTTTTTCGTCCCTCACATTTTATAAAATGATTTTTTTCATCCCTCACATTTCACAAAATGAATTTCTCCATCCCTCACATTTAAAAAAATGAATTTTTCATTTCTCACTAATTATGTGTGTGAATACATTTTTTTAAACACATGTATATGTCTATTTGATTTTGTTTAATAATAATAGCATAAACACATGTATGTAATTGGGCCCAACTTGTGGGCTATCTTCTCTTTTTGTATGATTATGACTAATATTTACCAATAGAACCTTAATTTGTATATTCTTATTGTATTTTGACCGAAAATAGTTTTATTGGCCAACTTGACAATGAATGCAAGATTTTTTACTAGCTAATACCAGATGAAATCAAATGATCACGTATAATATATGGTGTTCGTATTGTTAAGTGAAATCAAATAGACACATACATATATTTATGCTATTCGTATTATTAAGCAAAATCAAATAGACATATACATGTGTTTAAACAAAATGTATTCACACACATATTTTTTTTTTTTAGGGTTTCCCCACACACATAATTAGTGAGGAATGGAAATATTCATTTTTTGAAATGTGAGGGATGGAGAAATTCATTTTGTGAAATGTGAGGGATGAAAAAATCATTTTATAAAATATGAGGGACGAAAAAATTTATTTTATAAAATGTGGAGGACTATAGATTAGATTATGTAAAATATAATTTAACAAATTTACCCTTCAAAATTGATCACGTGCCTTGCACGTGATGGATTCCGATCAAAAAATGATCGGAAACCTAGTTAGGAACTAAATTTGACCGATGTGAATATATAAGGGGCATAAAATTACACTTTTAAAAGTGAGGGTCGAAAAAAGTCATTTTACAAAATGTGAGGGACGTTTTGGACGATTTTCCCTTAAATTTTTGCATATGGGTATAAATGGGTTACCTAGTAATACCCATTTAAATAAATGGGTATTATTGGGTAACCCATCAAATCCAATTAACCCATTTAGAATTGTCTTCCCCCAAACTTCCTCTCTTCCCCCACCCATTAACTTGCTCATTTTTCACCATTACCAATTTATGACAAGTTTTAGCCTCTTTTCTTATTTTTCCAAAATGAAATTTTAAATTTACACACGAAAAAATGCTAGAGGTTCAAAATTTTTGGATTAAGTTTTTATGTTAACTTTTATAGTACTTAGTTCAAATTTTTATATTCTGATTGTTTAATTATTAAATAGTATGTAATTTTGCGACACAGAGTACATATGGGAAAAAATTGATAATTAGCTTTATTGAGTATTATAAATAAATATTTAAAACTAATGATGGGTGTAAAGGATGGTATAAATTGATAACTTAGTTTGCAAAAATGAATTTAAATGAAGTTAAAATAAATGGGTTATAAATGGGTAATTGGGTTACCCAATTCATTTTTTGACTTATTCATTTATACCCATCTAATTAAATGAATATAAATGAGTTGACTCACTTATACTCATTACCCACTTCACCCAACCTAAACCCGTTCAAATCACCCATTTTAACACCTCTACCCAGCATGACGAGCATAGGTCATGTTACTGGGATATCATGTATCTCGCACTGCTGGCCCTTCCATTTCCAAATAAAAATGGTGTCAGATCACCATCTATTAATTTTTTCTAGTAGGGGAGCGGTGGAATTTAAGAAGTAGGGTGGGAAAATGGGGATATCATGTATCTCGATTGCTGGCCCTTCTATTTCCAAATACAAATGGTGTCAGATCACCATCTATTAATTTAGCGGGCATTTATTTCATATAATAAGTTTGAAACCTCAACATTTTTATTAGTTTTCTTTAAATCTTCACGATTGCTAAAATAAAAAATTCTTAAACTAAAATCCCTAAATACATCTAAGTATTTTAGTGGACATGAATCAAGTATTGCAAAGGAGCTGCGAAGGCCTAACTCTATTAGTTAAGATTGGAATCTCAAGAATAAAAGGTATTGGGTTCAATATCAAATACTATTTCTCATACCCGTTTCTTAAATTCACTCATCCCTGCTAAGATACCAAGTTTTTGCCCCCTTCACCACGTTAAACTTGAGAATCAGATTACTTTATTGATTACAAGCTCCTAAGTTAAATTTTAAAAATGTTTAATTGTTGTCAGGTCATGTATATATGACAGTATTAATTAATTTGATGTAAATGACTATGATAGTTATATAAACGTAAAATATTTCAACTTCATACTTCTTCAATTTAATTACTTTTTCATTAAATTTTTTCTAGTAGGGGAGTGGTAGAATTTAAGAAGTAGGGTGGGAAAATGGGGATTGAAACCTAGAAGCTCTAAGTCTTGTGGCACTTTTTCAATTAATTACTTGTAACAACATAATTAATTTTGGGAAATTTTTTCTGCAATATGGATGAATTTAAGAAATTTAAAAAAGTTTAGATTTAAGAAATTTAAAAAAGTTTAGATATAAGGAAATGGGGGTTGAGTTAGTAGTGAAATGGAGGGTGCGCCACTGTTATCCTTACAAATACATACTTCTCAATAAAAAGTGACAATCTAAATTTTTACTTTTTAATCATGCACCTTCCATATATTGGCGCGAGGGATACAATTAGTTATTGCTATACATCAGAAAGCAATTAGGATTGTTATACACCAGAAAGCAATTTAGGTGTGAGATCTTACGATTTGGAGGTTTTGAGATCTAATCCTTCATTTCTCCTCCCTGTTTTTTAAATTCCACCCTACCCCTATTAATTTTTTTTAAAAAAAAAGGTAATTTAGGTGTTCAACTCATAATTATAGTTACAAAAGCACTTTGCATTTGATTTCTAAATTCGCTTATGGTCAGTGAAAGTTCATATTGCTGATTGTAAATTTTTCCTACTTTTGGACAACTTGTTAGATACTTTTGTTGTGTTCCTATAGCTAAATAAACTGTAGATCTATGTTTAATGTCTTTTACTTCTCTCCCGACCTTTCATGCTCTCCAACTTCTCTCTATTTTTTCACCTCTTCTCATAGGACCTATTTTGGGAGGCCCATAAATTTTGTTTTTCTATTTTCGTAATAAAGTCTGTACTAAGTTTTCTCAGAAGGAGATTCTGTTTCTCCTATAGATTCTTAATGAGAATTTTACGTTTCTCCTAGGAATTCCTAGTGAGAATATTCTATTCTCCTGAAAATTCGTATAGAGATTTTTGTGTTTTTTCTTATTTTATTATTATTTATGAATTTATTTCAAATCTGAAAATTTTTTGGATCTTAGATCTCATCATCATTATTGGAGCTTACAACCATTGATCAGCAGATCTGACGATTGTAACATGCATAAAAGAGAGTCGCAGCGATTTATCTATTGGACGATGACTTTAAAATTTCTCATGTATTTCAAATATGTTCATAATTTTTTCTATCTATTGTATCTATTAAATTATAGGTTTGTAATTTTTAGTGCATATTTACCTTGCCATTAGGATGGTGATGCAAATCTATTAATAAAATTTGCTTTTATCAAAATAGAGGTGGCAAAATGGGCGGGATAGGCGGGATTTGTTTGAATTTTAGGTGGGATCAATTAATATGGGTTTAGATCCAACTTTATCCATTTGTGCTTTGGAAGTAATTTGGACAGGATCACTTTAAGTTGGGTTTAGATTGATCCCGCTCTATACCCATGTCTATTTTTTGTATTCTTTTTTCATTTAATTCTTTTTTATTTTTTATATAACTTAAAATTTTTTTTATTAAATTTCTTTTACTCTTATTGTGAATTTATATTTTCCTAAATTCTTTTTCCCTTAAATTTTCTTCGATTTATTTTCTATGTGTGTGTGTATATATATATTTTAATCTTTGATTTTCAATGTTGCTAAATTTTAGTTGAGAAAAAAATAAGTCCTATAAAAACTTAAAAAGACTTCTATTTATGAGTATAAAGAAATAGCATTTGGAACTATGAACCATCATAAAACTACCAAAACTGGACAAAGTATTTTCTAATAACTAGAAAAGGAGTTCAAAACCACTTACAGGCTTAAAAGAGCCCCCACCAACCCCATGTAGGCCTCTTTGGCCTGATTGCTCAACCATTGAATTCTCATCTCAAAACAAGAAGTTGCTTTTGACATTTTTCAAAAAGCACTCTAAATTGAGACTGACGACAGAATTTTTACAAAAAAAAAGGAAAAAAACTGATTTTTAAGGGACAAAAGAGTTCAAGAAACTAGAGGGGAGGGGGTTTAAGCATAATTATAAGGAAAAAACTAAAGGACCAAGCTAGAAGAATAAAAATGTTTCACTTGCGTAATTAAAAGGTATACAACAATTGATGGGGTAAATTTTTGGTGAGATATTTGAACCCTGAAGAAGCACTGAACTTCCCCGGACCGAACTGACCTGATGCGCTCGGTGTGCTGATGAGAAGAGCGTGTCCCAAGCCTGCAAAGCGAACAAGAGAGTGATCTAACAGGGGAGCCCCGAGGTCGTCCCCGAGAGCACTCCGACGGTCAAGTTAGTTTTCCGGTGAGTGAGATTCACGGGAAGTAAAACGGTCGGGAGTAATTGGCGAATAGTCAGTGTACCTTGTGCAGTGGATGTGCGTTACCATTTATACCTGCTGGTAAGTCCGACCTCCGTACGTTTCGGGACCTGCCCAAAATAATCTCAATCCCGCGTCGAGGGGGATTCTCCCCGCCCTCTGCGGGATTGTTTCCCAGGGCCTCTCGGAGCCCTAGTAGTGGTTTGCCCCAGGACGGTTGTCAGGGGCCTGGGATCCAGGCCCAACTCCGACCTTCCCGGGCTGTCACGTGTCTAGGCCCAAGACGGGGCCTCCGCAAACTCCAATGGGTACCTAAGTATTTTCCAAAAATTTTCACCAATTAATGGATATAAATGGGATTAGTCTGATTTCAAACCCAATGCAATGTTTTGAAAACCGGACCGGACCGGCCGGTTCGACCGGTTGAACCGCGAACCGGCCATGGCACCGGTCCGGTTCAATGACATTGTTGACTTTGCTAGAAACCCGGTCAAAGACCGGTTGAACCGTGAAAACCGCCGAACCGGATTGAACCGGCGGTTTTCCGGTTTTCAGCTTTCCCCCCACTTTTTTTTTTTTTTTTTTAGTTTTGCAAAATGCAACAAAGATTCGAACCCAAGACCTTTGTAATAAAAGACCAATGTATTAACCGTTGCACCATCACATCTTATTAGTTTTTTTTGATAACTTATTTATATAAAGCAAATCTCATATTTCCCATTTTTCTTACAAAATCTCATCCCCTCATGGCTCTTTCTTTTTAATTTTCAACTCTCTCTCTCTCTCTCTCTATCTATCTCTTTTCTTTTGTCACTCCCTTTTTAATCAAACCTCTTTATTTTTAATTTATTAATGTTTCTTCCATCTTTTAATTTTGTTTTTGTCCATTAAATTGAAAAAAGTTAAAAAAGAAATTTTTTTAACCCAAATTATTTAATGCCACAACCACTCACTTTTATCTTATTTTTTGTTTCTTATCAAGTTTACATTTCTATTTTCGATTTTCTTGATTTCCTTCGAACTCCAAATTTTCTTTTTTAAATTGCAATATCTAAATCTCAAAACGTAAATTAAAATTAAAATTCATAATATCTAAATTCTCAGATACATGAATTTTGTATAATTTCAAAATATTGTGATATTTTGGGGTTGGGTTTAGATATAATTGAAATTGAGATGAAATTTATTTGTTTTAACTTATAATTTAAAAAATTTATTTTTAAAAATCCAAGTTATTAAAAAATAGTAAACTTTTCATCATATAAAATATTAAATTAGTCCATTACATGTCTTATTTTGTACATATATATATTTATATAAATTATTTTTAAAAAAATTCATTGAACCGAGGTTGAACCGGTCCGACCGGTTGAACCTCGACCCTTTCACTTCACCGGTTCAATTAACGGTCCGGTTTTTAAAACATTGACCCAATGTTAAAATTAGAATACACATATGCTCATAGTTCCTTTAAGCATAGATAGCATATTTGAACTTGGGATAGATTAACACCACTAATAAAAAAATAAAAATAAATTGCTGATCTCTTGTAGGCAGCTCACAAACAGTCTTCAGTAATTTGATCCCCTCCCGAATTCAAGGGGTATGTGTAGTATAGGGATGGTATGTGTTACTGTATAAGATCGTGCGTCGGTGCGCGAACGTGTCCGTCTACCCAAGGTTACAAGATGCAATGATTTGGTCGGGAGGTCCTACATAGAGTAAGAAAAACAAATTAATACAGCGCAACTCGTGTTACGCATCTATTCAAAGCCACATGATTTATGTGGACTTTGGAGTTTGGAGGCTGCTTGATATAGCAAATATTACTTGTCTGCCATTTAGATTGCTATTTTTAGAATTTTTAAAAAAAATATATATTATAACAATTTGATATATATAAAATAAATAAATAATTAAAAATACATTTACGAAAAACGTAAAAATTTCTCTCTAGAAAATGGTAATTCAAACAAGGAAGCATGTGAAAAGAATCACCATATATCTCAAAACGGACAACATGCTCTTTTATATTCACATCATAAGCTTCTTGGTTGTTTGCAAATTTCAGGAGTTGCAATTCCACATAATCCACAGGAAATTTGCTTTTGCTTTGTACATATTCGACAAAATTACGCATTAGTGTTTATCTTTCTCTTCGTAGGTTAATTGTGATTACTATTACAAAAATTTTTGTTCAAAAAGAAGATTCGATTGAGATGGAGGCCTATCGAATTTTGAACCTTAAACGAAATTGCGCTCGAGCCAAGGTTAAAAGTAAGGCCCGTCTGTATTGTTGGGATACTCAAATAGGGTTAACGTTTCTGGATGGATCCACCAGAGACATCAGTCCATCATTTCTTCAGTTCAGAAAAATAAATAAACTTTCTTTTGGTTATGCTTTTCTTTTTCTTTTTTTTTTTTCATTCTTTTAGTAACAAAGAATTATGGGATCAACTTATGATTCTATTGAAGCCTGCCAAAACAAACTGTTTTCTTGGCCTAGAAATAAGAGACATCACTAAAATCCATTCGGCAACCAAATATTTCAAACTTTCTTGGGAGCATGGGATTTGTTGCATGGAAAATCAGCAAGCAACTTATTCCCCACTCCCAACCAAGGGTGAAATTCTAGCTCCACCAATGGTTATCAGGTATTAGAACTTGACAAGAAAAAATTAGTTTCAAAAATTAATTTACTTTAGATACATGAAATCTATAAAAGATTTGGTCTTAAAAAAAATAAACTTTGCTTGCGAAAATGATATCAAATTGATATCCAAACACCTTCACCACTTAAATTTTCATTGCATGCTAAAAGAACTTTGTTTATGGTAGAGAGAATATGTGGATAT
Source organism: Coffea eugenioides (assembly GCF_003713205.1). Taxonomy (NCBI): domain Eukaryota; kingdom Viridiplantae; phylum Streptophyta; class Magnoliopsida; order Gentianales; family Rubiaceae; genus Coffea; species Coffea eugenioides. The sequence goes on along the minus strand of NC_040042.1, from coordinate 19,247,251 downwards.
CAAATAGGAGTGCGTGGACATAATTTTTATTTGCTTTTTGCCTTGACCTATAATTGATGAACTATCTGAATATACTGCAAATTGGTTAAAATTTGTTGGTCCTAGTCTAAGATGAGTATATCTAAATTTTACTCCTAGAACACACACGCATACTTCTGTAGAGTACAAACAACAAAGTTTCAGTTAAAGAGAACCATTCACCATTGTATATTTCCGTAATGGTAATCTGATACTCTCAAAATTCGAATACTAACATAGACTTATCTGCTTTTGTTTGGTAGAGAATGAAGTTGTCAATGTACTAATTGAAGAGTATAGTTAATTTTAAACTTCTCTAAAATATTCTTATTTAATGTAAGTTTTTTTTAAAAATAAGTGGAAGGTCTTGAACCCAAGGTCTCCTACTTACAATCCCTCCTTTTTAGCACCCAACCTAACCCATCTCCTTTATTCAATATAGGTTGTTATTGAATATAACTTAACTTATTTACTATAGGTTGTCATTGAATGGTGCAACTTTCCATCATTATTATTGTGATAATTAATTTAAGCTAATTAGTCATATTCCATTTAATGCAAGGGTCTTTTAGAAAAATAGTAGACTAGATTTATTTTTCGAGTAAAGTTAACTAACTTTTCTTAAACTGTACGGAAAAAAAAGGACTATCAAATTGGAATGAAAGGAGTATTAAAGTTGGAAGAAACTTGGCAATAACATCTTTCAGTAAAAGTTAATGACAACAAAATTATTTTCAGTGTTAACTTTTCTGATCAAATTATCGGATTCTTAAGAATTTTCAAAAGTTAGAAATTCGGCTCACAAAATTTCAGAATTTTATAGTTTCTCTTTAATTGCACCACTTGATTTTGTAAAATACTTTTAGCCTCACATTGCCCCACTAGAAATATAATCATCATAATCCTATTTAAAAGTAAAAGATACCATAGTTATTAAATTCGGTCCAATCTGGCCGTCGAACCGGTCAACTCGGTAAACCAGCCATTAGGCTGGGCCAGGTTTCTAATTGGACTGTTTAAGCACATAATCCATTGACTGGTCAATGATCCAGCGGTTCAACCGGATTAAACCGAAAACTTGGCCAGTTTTGTGGACGAACTGATTTTGGGGAAAAAATTTTAATAAGCTCTTCCTAAGATTCAAACTTAAAACTTTAGGCATGTATCTTTGGCATACTCACCACCGAACCACTTGCCATATGTTAGTTAACTAGCCTTCTTATATTACATGAACATTTTGTTAATTCTATCTTTATTTTTTTTTTATTTCTCTAAAATAAATTTATTTGGAATGTTTTAATAAAACTTATGACCCCCAAAATTCTATAAGTTATACAATGGATTTAACAAATAACACATTACATAATTTATTTTTTTTTAAAAATATTATTTTTAATAAATTTTTGCACTTAAAATTCGTAAATAATCTACATAATTACACTAAACATAGATAAAATTTTACACTTGAAGTTTGGTAGATTACTAATTAAATTTATGTTTTGCTGATTCTTGTATGAATCGATTATTCTATAACGAATTAAATTAAATGATCATTTGCTATGACATTGTTTATTACAGTTTATATCATATATCCTATATAAAAAATTATGATACATAATATTTAAATATATTTAGTGTGACTCACTGGTTCAACCACTAACTCACTGGTTGAACTAGTGACCTATTGACCCACATCTTTCAGCGGGTTCCTTTCCGAGCTAGGTTTAATAACTATGAAAGATACCACCTGAACAATAAAGAATTTTAAGAATTTTAAAACTAAAAACAACAAGATTAATGTTGTTGTTTAGAGATCAACCACCTCAATTCGCAATTCAAAAAAATTCCTGCAATTTAAATCTATTTCTATATGTATTAAAGGGCAGGTTTTTGATGAGAAACTTCCACAAGTATTAGAAATCTAAATCCCCTTCTACTACAATTTTAGATTTATTTTATTTCAGTACATTCTTATCGTTTCTCCTTATCCCTTCACACTTTTCAATTTACGTGATCCACTAACCTTTAAAAACAAATTTTCAAAATTTTAACTAACGAATAATAATCACCCCTACAAAATCACAGCTACAAATCCCAAATTTACTACTGGCACTTACCAACGACTGATAGTAATAACTGACTAATAATTTAAGAAATTCACAACTACGAAAATCACATAGCCAAAATTTAGGAGCCCATTTGAATTACAATTCCCACAATTTTATGTGTCTTATTGTCATAACGTATTTTACTCTCATAATCATTCACAAAATTGACGATCACTAATCCATTTTCATTTGTCATCCACACAAATCAAATACAGTGAGGAAAAAAAAAGACTATGTATCATACTTTTACCACGGACAAATCTTACCCACAAGCATTTCAATTAGTGACGGAGTCAGAATTTTTTTCCTGAGGTGCACCAAATTTTTCCTAATAAAATTATCTTAACATGTTATGTTCAAAAATAATTTCTGACAATTTAAATATATAACAACTAAAAAAAATAAAATATTAACTTTAATTATAAAGGTATAAAAAAATAAATAACTTTTTTTGAAGAAAAAATTAATTAAGGGTGGTTAATTCATATATATGTATATATATAAACTCTCATATAAGCTAAAATTGTAAAAAATTAGAGTGGCCAACTTTGTTTTATACATATATTTACACATTATGAATTAAAATTTTCAAAACTTAGGGGAGGCCATGGCCCCCATCAGCCCCTCTTGACTTCGTCATTGATTTCAATGTCGTTTCAATTCCAAACTTGCAAGATTACAAAGAAGAAAACAACTGATCACAAAATGAAACTTATACCACAGTGATCTCATTGAAATACTTCAAAACGTTTAGCAAGTTCACTTCCTAGAAAGATAAGTCTCACTGAAAATTCTTTTGTAGTACGAACTCCACAAAATTCAATAGTGTCAATTAAACCACCAATATTGGTTTTCGTACTTAAGGTTGATTGGTGTAAAAATTGTTCACACATTTGTACAAGATTATCAAATCGAATGCATAATGTTTAAGTATTTTATTTTGAAATCAAATAAAATATGCAATTATATTTATTTTTATCCATATATCATTCATTTTCTAATATAAATTTCTATTATTATTTCAAGATCCATCTTCCGTGAAAACGTAGTTCTTGAATGATGTACACATTTTATTATACTTTAAACTATTGCTGACAAATCTTAGATTTTAATTACGTTAGTACAATTTTTTTACTTTTTTTAATTCACTCTCTCTTTTAATTTCTTTCAATAATACGGGTTTTCATACTAGTTCTAATGTATCAGTCTTTTTCTTATCCATTATAGGGGTCCAAAACCGCGGGCTTCTTTGCCGTGGGCTTCTTTGCTGTGGTCTAAACGGCATTCCTGGGATCGCTTACGTTACAAACTGTCCCACGGTGATGGTAACTTTGATGAATATGCATAGAGATATTTTGAAAGCCATAATATAGAATTTTAGCATAGGCAGAAGCACATGTATCTAAGTGGGGTCAATTGCTCTCACTTAAATTTGAAAAAAAATCAATTTTTAGGTTTAGAAAATTTAAAAATTCTAGAAATTACTTTTTATTTGCCTCCACTAAAATCTAATGCATTCCTTTTTCTATCTATATTGACCCCTAGAGAATTAACAATTCATAATTATTACCATTACAAGAATTTTGAATCTCCTTTAAATTAATTATAGAAGTTATTTTAAGAATAAATTCTTTCCAAGCTTTTAAATTCAAATGGAGAGAATGATTTTCACTTCTAAACTTAAGAACAATATGAATTTCAATACCTATTAAACTTAAAAAAGAGAATATACGTTTAACAAAAATATCCATCGATTTTAACTATACTGTAACTTCATTTCATGTAATATAAAAAAATTGACGCCTTTCACCTTAAGATCTTGACTTCGCCATTGAACTTTAGTATTTTACTTTGATGAATATGCATAGAGATATTGACGCAGTTGTGGCTAGAGATCCTGGTGGCAGTTTGGGCAAGAGATGCAGAAGAAATGGGATCTAGGTAACACCCGATGATGTTTGTCCATTTTGTAAATAAATTGGTTTATCACCCCACAGGAAAGCAGATAAGAGTTAAAAGTCTCCAAACTTCGCTTTCCATCTGACTTTAGCCACATTAAGTTGGGAAAAAATGCACTTATCATGCCACTTGTTTGGGGTCCAATTGGACCAATTTGTTCCCCATTGTTGTTTTAGTAGAAACTTATCTTGTCCCTTAATTTTTGATTTTTAACCAATTAAGGGCAATTGACATTTAATCACTTAATTTGAATGGACTGAAATGCGTGAAGGGCACGCATCATTACCAAAAAGACCCAACGGAAACAAAATTTATTAGACTTTGAAAATTCATCAGACAAAAGTCATCAAAATTTTAGATTAGTGTTGATAAATGTAATCAATAATTGTGTTTAAAGAATCATAGAAAAAGCTGAAATAGGTCATGCCTTATGCATTTTTACTCCCCCAGGTCATTAACGAATGATATTTGTCCCTCAATCATTTTTATTCTATCCAAATTAAGTGATTAAACCTCAATTTTAGTCCAAATTGAGTGATTATATGTTAGCTGTCCCTATTTGGTGAAAATTTGAAATGTAAGGAATGAAATGTGTTGCTGTTGAAATGCTAGGGACTAAATTAGTCCCACCCCCAAACAATAGGGATAGAAATAGCAATTTTCTCTAAGAAGTTGGTTTGTGCAATTTAATTGGTAACGTATCAAATCTTCCTAATCGGCTACTTTGACTACATGGTACTATCAATTGGGCCTCCTGGTTGGCACTGTTGAGGTTAAACCTCAGTTAAAACAAAACCACGCCTATGGCCCAGGCCTGATCAATTTAGGCTTAATATCATGGCCCATACTCGAGATTTTCATTCTTTGCCAATTTTAAAAGATTCCAATGCTGTTTTCACACTCGATTTGTATGTATAATATTTATGATAAATAAATTTTTTATTATTAATGCAAACATTAATCTCTTAAATTTGTTTCATGAAATAATTGTTATAGTGAAAGTTATAATGCTTAGGTTTAATTATGTTGAAAAATAAATAGTTAAAGCAAAACATCTTTTCAAGATAATTAACCATAAAATGACAAATAATATTTATCTAAATTCTATTCCTTTCCCTTTATATATTGTATAAATACATTACAGAAAGAATATAAGATTGTAATAAAGCAGTTAAGGTCTTTGATAACCCTAATTGTTTTTTAATGTGGGAAGTATTAAATTCGGAACCTTCTATTTATAATTCCTTCCACCTTACTACTCAACCTAACCCCTCCCCAATAACACTAATAAGTGTTGAAAACTCCATAAGTTACACTATTAATTATCTTTGTTAAATAATTTAAATTAGACAAAAAAAACCATCAAAACTTTATTTTTTTCTTAGTGAGCCCTAATTTGGCTTAGCTTATATTGACCTATTGAAAATTGGCTTAATATTCAACCCTATGCCAACCTTGTGATGTTGAGTTTTATATTTGGTGATTTGAATGATTCGAATTTAGATTAACCCTATTAGCTGTCCTAAATGAATGCAATTCCTGTGAATTATTTGTAGTGTTTTGGCAATCACACTGGATTGGATCTGTGGCGACCACACTTCCTCCTAAGGCGAACCAAAGGGTTGGCGGGCCGTCTGCCCAACTCTCGCCAGGACTCACGCAAGCATTCTAACTCAAAATCCTCCAGGGATCAACCTAAACTACTACAAAATAATTCTTTCGAAATAAATCGATTTCTATCACCACATTAACTTCAAAGATAACAGCATACAATTTAGCCAATCGACGGCTCTTAAACACTTCATGCGTTGCTCGCAAGGGTTAAAGACATACTATACCAATACAAACATACATACCGAATATTAGAATTAGGGATTACACTTTTCCAGCTTCAAGTGACAACCAAAAATAAAAGGTACAGTGCTTAACGTAGAATTCATTACAAACCGAAATCTAAATTCAAGTTGTTCAAGTACATTCATAGGAAATATAAGCAGCTCAAATTCTTTCAAACTTCAAGACCTGTAAGGAAAACAAATGAACGTGGGGTGAGCTAAAGCTCAGTGGTGCCCCAAAACATGCAATCACGTAAATCAAACAGCGAGTAATAACTTAACCAAATTGAACAGTTAGGAAAGCGTATAACAGCACAAGGTAGGATACAGGGGCCCTCCGGAGCCATTTTTCCTCGCTTGATCACCATGCATCGTAGTTGACCCTCCGTCAACTCTCACTACTTATAGTCCATGTAGATCCACTCATTTTAATCCTAACCCGTCACAGTACATACCCCTGTCCCGGGCCCGAACACCGACTAAGGACGCAGTATACTCGAGATATACCCGTAGATGATTGGTCGAGGGATTCACCCAACGACGATATTATAGTTAGATTCATGCGTCGAGGGATTCACCCAACAACGTGATTGCAGTCAGATTCATGCGTCGAGGGATTCACCCAACAACGTTACTGCGTTTAGATTCATGAGAAAATGATTCACGCAAGTCACCACTCGAACGGCTAGTGCGATAAAGTACACACTGCTCACTTCGATGGATCAAAAACTAGTTCGCAAATTATCACATATTGAGTCAAGAAAGCACTTTAACCAAGTAAACATGGAACAAGCAGGGACACTCACCAAGAGTGAAGTTCAGATGTCAAGTTGGGGATCGAATTCCGCGTCCTCGCAATAACCTAAAATACCAAATTTTGAAACTATAAGTTTTCTATTCAATTTTTGAACTTATTCGTATAGGGAATTATCTATTATATTACTAGTTTACTTTCTCAAGAAATTTCAAAAATCTACTTAGGTTGAAACTTGACAAAAATAGTAAAAATATTTTTTTTTATAGTTTTCCTTGGGATACTTTTCCTTAGAAGAGGGTAACTAGTATTATTTACTTGAAACAATTCGACCATCCACTTAGGATTGAAATTTTGTAAAAGTAGGAAATGTTTTATATGGCTTTCCTTAAAAATATTTTTCTTTATACGAGTACGGCTAGTACTATTTTATTTAGAATAAATTTTCTTGCCAAGGAGATTTTCTGCTATTTTTAGTTAAAGTCACTAAAATCTTGTATTTGGAAATTTCCCTCTAGACAATCAGCCAGGGACAATTTTAAGGAAAGAAAAGGGAAATAGATCAAGACTTAGGGTTTTAAAACTAGTGAAATCATTTTCTAAAGGTAATAAGGCTAGTTTACGCTTAAAGGAGGAAATATCGAGTCGGCAAGGTTTAGAAACTCTCTACACGAAACTTCTAACTTTAACATATAACACTAAGTTTTATCAATTAATGCTAAGCGCAAAATATCTAGATAGTTTGCTTAAACATTCGCGAATTTGTGGGGTCGACACGAAATTTCACAAGTTCGATCCCCTTTCGAAATCACGTTATAACTTAAATTTTTCAGCAAATCAAGATCACATCTCAATAGCAAATCACTAGGGCTTCATCAATCATTAGCCCTAGGTTTCAACAAAGTCAATTTCATTTGAACAAAATATATAACCAAGGCTTCGTCAATCATTAGCACTTGGTGTTCGACACTTATATAAAATCATTCAAATGGCCAAGGGCTTCATCAATCATTAGCCCTTAGCATTCAACAATTATTTCTCATAGCAATAAAGCTAACAATTCAAATGTTTAAATTGACTAATAGGTGTTTAAAACCAAGGACCAAATTTGCGACAACCTCATACCCAATATTGCCTCTAATAATCTCATTACACGTACACCAATGCGGATTAAGTATTTCACATACACGGCCCTCTTACATGCTCTAGAGTGCGATCAAATAAGCATGAAATATGTGTAGCTCAAAACAGAAATTTTAGAACTAAAATTCGCCAAAAGAAATCTGGAAAATTCCTTTACTTCCTCCATCAACTCACTTGAAAATTTTCCAGGTCTACACTTCAACATTTCAATTCAATCATTCAAAGTATTTAACTGTTTCATAGCTAGACAACTTATATATTTTAAAATACATCTTTCTCCTACCTTTCGAAACCATTATATGCCAGGGAAATTGTTCAAAAATCAACCTGTGAATTCCAGAAGCAATTTAATATTTTCAGCTCAAACACTTGGTTAACTAAATTTTCCAGCAGCCATTGATCTTATATTAAAATTTTCTTTGGCTAAATTATTGCGTTAGGTGCTCCATTTTGGCATGCAAATATTTAGCTAGCTACAAATTGCTTCCAGTTCGAAATTAAATCCAAACAATAGCTACAATCCTCAAAATTTCCTGGTTCGAACTAACATTATCCAACTCAGGTCTCACGGCTTATCAAAGAAAATGTCCAGCAGCTCGTTAGTCTTAAATCAAATTTTTCCTCGGCTTATTCAGTGATTTAAATACTCAAATTCAACATACAACTGCTTAACTAACTGATTAACATTTTTAGTTCAAAAATTAAGTTCGATCAACAACAAAAGTCATCCAATTTTTCCAAAAAAAATTTCCAGCTAGCCTCGGTTGTAGCTGCACGAAAACTGATTGCATTTTATTTTTATTTTCTGTTCTAACTCCACTAATTAACTACATGCAAAGCTCAATTATCTTGTTATTAACTAGCTAATCATGGTTATAAGCTCAAAACAACAAAATTAAACCAAATCAAGCTGCATTATTCCAGTCAAGTTCTCGGCAGAACCATATGCTACCAAAACAGATTTTTCTAAGCTTTGATTTCATCATCCGACTGCACAATCAATACATGCAAGCTCTGATATAGCTTCATCTACCAGTAGTTAGCTTAATCATCATATTTTCACGTAGCTAATTACATTAATGTGCTCAGATTATCGCAGCTTAGCTAATTAAAGTTACAAATTTCCAGCTAAAAATTTCGGCAGCTTCAATCCTTCCAAACAGATTTTCCTTTTCTTCCTCAATTCATCATCCGAGCATATAAACCTCACATGCAAGTCCAAAGCTTGCTTATTCTACCTCTGGTTAACCATTTTTTAGTCCAGAAAATTACCTCACTGAAGGCTCACTCACACGTCAAGGTGCTGAAGTCTTTCCCTCTCTCGGCTCGCTCGTAACTGGAGGTTGGTTTGGATTTCAGTGGTTGCGACTGGTGGAGGTTGAAGCTGGATTGCAGCTGGTTGATGGTGCAGAAATGGATGAAACTCCCACGATATCCACTTGCTCTCCCTGGTTTCACTCTAGCTCACGAACAGAAATTTGGAAGTGTTGCAGCTCGTGCGACTTCCTTTCTTTTCTTCCCTCTCAGATTGCAGAGTGCAAATCAGTCTCTCCCTCTCTATCTCAGTCGATGTTAACGAGGTGAAGGTGAAGTGTGGTCTGGGGTGAATTGTTGCAGAGGATATGGAATGGAGGTGGAGTGTTTGAGAGGTTTGAGTGTGTGGGTGGTGAAGGTGAGCATTGGCCGAATGAAGAGGTTGCTATTATGATGCTGTCCGGGTATGTTTTGGGTTTGCATGGTGGTTTTGTGATATTGTGAAGGGTAGTTTGGACATTTCACATTGCCCTACTAATCCTTACTTGAGTCTTTGATTTTAACTTAACACCAAAAGTTTAATCCCAAGCAAAATAATCCTCCTAATGATACACTACTCTCACGAGGTTCAATTATCGAAATTTTTACGTCCCACACATATTTGATATACGTGTATTGTTTTTATCTAAAATTTATCGGCTTCGTCCTATCGTGAGAATTTTTTTGGTAGTATTTAACGTTATTCACTAATTAGAAAGAATTGTTAGACTTCAAGTAATTTATTTTAAGGTAGTAAGATTAATCGGCTCAAGTAACGTTGATTTAGCGTAATGGAGACTAAGTGTTCTAACGTTTTATGTTAAGGCGATAAAATTATTCTAATTCCAAATGTATTAATATATTTAAGCAAAACCAAGAAATTTCATAACTTAGAAAAATTATATTAGTTCACACATGAAAAGTGTTTTTAAGTACTTATCTGCAAACAAGTGAAAGTAATGCTAAAATTTATTAAAGAATTAAAAGAAATGCAAATGAAATATGCACAGGCTTATATATATTTTTGGGATTCTCACAGGATCTGCCGCTTCGGCTGGTCAAATCTTGAACTTGCCATGGTACAAGTATGATTCACTAGTAAACTATCATGAATTAATGTTGAAATTGTAAAGAAATGAAAAAGAAGTAAAATAGATGGATTGAAAGAGAGAAAGAAAAGGAAATGTGAAGAAGACGAGATTCAGGAGACGAATTGGGAGAGAGAGTTGTTATTACCACTCAAGAGAAAGAGAGAGATCAATGAATTCCATTACAACTTTTTTGATCCTTCCTTCCACTAACATGGTATTTATGGACCAATACAACTATTACAAGTGGCAAATCTATAACTAACCATTCCATAGCTGCCATTAAGTAAAATGCAGTCTCTTATCCTCAAAACGACATCATTACATCTTTAGTTCTTGACAATTTCCCTCCCCTTAAAGCTGAACCTTGTCCTAGAGGTTTGAACGCAAGAAACTGACTGGTAATAAATGACAAATCTTCTTAAGAAGCTTCCTCACAGCTCGATTGCTTCCATTTGATCAGAAGTTGGTTCACAAGTTAGGAATTTTGCAAAATAGCTCTTAAGTACCAATTCAGGCTCCAGAACACAATGATCATTCACATCAAATTCTGGTACAGTAGACTGCACTTGTATGGCCCTTCCTACCCTTTTCTTTAACAATGAGACATGGGATACTAGGTGCAACCTAACTCCAGGTAGAAGTTTTAGCTTATAAGCTACTTATCCTATCTTTTCAATCACCTTAAAAAGTCCATAAAACTTGGTAGCCAATTTCAAGGATTTTCTAATGGCAACTGACTGCTGCTTGTAAGGCTCTAGTTTCAAATAAACCGTATCCCCCTACCTAAAATTCTCTTTCTATATGATGAGCTTTTGTCAAATTATCTCTAAGAGTTTGGATGATTGAAATCCTGTCTTAAACCCAATAGTTGCAAGTATCACTGAGTCATGAAAAGGGCCTAATGGTTAGTGTAGAGGCTCATATTCATGCAAGGCTTGGAAAGGGGTCATTTTCAAACTGCTGTGATAGTTTGTGTCATATAACCATTCAGCTAATGCAATCCATCTGCTCCAATTATGTGGGTCTTTCTCTTGGCATGTATCTTAAGTACATCTCGAGGCACTAATTGAGCCTTTCACTCTAATCATCACACTGTGGGTTGAAGGCTGTACTATAGTGCAATTGAGTGCCAAGTAGTTTAAAGAGTATAGACAATGAAATTTTAATTTATTCTTAAAATTATCATTGGTTTATAAATTATTTCTATGACTTATTTTTAACCAATTGAATATTGCCATATGTCATGCACGCTTGGAAGTTGTGCTATTCGGCAGCCATTCATGTTTCTCCACATGTCAAGATGAGGAGTCGTGGCTAATTAAAATTTCCAAGATATATTATGCCATGTCACATGTCTATATGATTTGGCAAAATTATAGATAAATATCTAAATAATTATTTCTTTATAAAAGAAATAACATTTAGAGTTATTAAATCCATGTAGATGTCTTGTATACTGCAATAACTTGTCCAATCAAATGACGCCATATCATATGTCCTTATAAGTCTGGCCAATCAAGTGAATATTCCTTAGTATTATCTCTTTATTAATAAATACAAAATGAAGAGATAATACTTAAGTTGGCATAGTCCTAATATGACTGCATGTCTTGCATGATAAGTAGAGTGTCATACATGTCTTCAACCTCTACCTCATACTGCAGTTATAAATAGGGGTCTCTCTACCAAATTAAGGGGACATCAAGAAGCATATCATACGCTCAAGTATTGAAGCTCCAAGCTACAAAGGTCGGATCTTCAAGCTCTCCAAGTCTCCCATATATTAAGACTTGAGTCTTCAAATATTTTCTAAGTTCTCCAAATCTTCTATATCAAGACTGGAAGGAATTATTGGTTGATCCAAGAACAAGCTACAAAATCCTTAGATTAGCGCTTGAAGAGAAGAATCGAAGGAAACTCTCTACAAACTCGAGAAAATCCCAGAGACTGTACTGACATATTTTCTTAAATTTATATATTGTATATTTGTCGTGTATTTTCTTGTCGTTTTGCAAACTTGAAATTTTATCGCGTACAAAGATTTCCTTCCAGAATATGTTGGTGAAGATTAGGGGTGTACACGATCCAAGTAGCTTGTGAGCTACTTAATGATCGGCTTGACTTGAGCTCGAGCAACTCGAATGGTACAATGAGTCGAGTTTGAACTTGATAATGTTAAGCTCGTGAGCTCGACGAGCTTATTTAGGTATTTAATATTGTATTTAATTTACATATTATATGTTATGAATTTACTATTTTAGGTTTATAAGTTATACAAATTACAACATAAATCTATTTCTTATAACATTATTCTAGGGTGATTTAGATATTTGATAATTTTAAAAAAATCTAACATATGTTAAAACCTAAAATGAATTTCAGAAACATTCTTTACAATTCACAAATCACATTGAGGTTTCCACCCCTATTCCATTTTGATCTTTAGACTAGCTTTCGAAAATCGAAAGTTTTCATCATCTTCTTTAGATCAAATAGACTTCAATTTCACTTGCCACTGCCGCTGCTAACCTGAGCTTGATTTATAGTTATAGTTATGACCAAATAGACTGCTAACTTGTGTTGCGACACCGTTGCTGACTTGAGCTCAACTTGTAGCTTATCCAAGAGTGGATCAAAAGTTGGAATTTGATCAAACATTGAGATTTAGGTACTTACACCACTTGGGTTCAATAAATAATGATATTAATTGAACCAACATAGCTTATCTGACTTGATTGTGACTGTCTAGTGTTATTGGCTATAGAGGCCAAAACTCATTGTGAACTCCTCCTGTTTCTTCATTATTATGAGATAACCAACTTATGAGTCCATTTTTTCAACATTATAGTATTAGTATTCTGCATTATGGTCAAATTTGATCTTAATAATCTTTTGGAGTTCAAAGTTATTTTATCTTTCATCTAAATTGGTTTGAATTGTTAGTGTGTTCTAGAAATGGAGATCGAAAGCTATAGAAAATTAAATAGGTTGTCATTTATGGAGCCAGAAAACTTGAGTTTAAGCTTCTAAGCTCAAGCTTGATATCAAGTACTCGAACTCATTAGGCTCAGACAGGACTTCAAGTTGAGCTTGAACTTAGCCACCTTTTTGTTGAGTCAAGCTCGAGCTTCATCTTGAATGCTTGTTCGAGCTCGAGTATTCTAAGAAAACATTGAGTTCGAGTTTGAGTATACCAATACTTAAGTTCGACTCGACTCGAATGCACCCCTAGCAAAGATCTTATCCCTGTCTATCACTATGGATTCTAGTAGTCTATGCAGTTTGTAGGCTTGCTCTAAGAACTTTTGTGCTACATGTTTAGCAGAAAAAGAATGTGTTAGAAGAATAGAGTGACCAAATTTAGTTAGCCAATTAATGACAATTAGAATAGTGTCAAATCCACTAGACAAGGGAAGTTTCTTAATGAAATCCATGGTAATATATGACCATGCCTATGTAGGAGCAGGCAATGGTTGCAGCTACCCTAGATAAGGAACATTTTTAGTTTTGTTGCATTGGCGCACATCACATTGCCTAACAAAAGCTACCTTATCCTGTTTTAATCCTGGCCAGTAAATTAAGGATCTAACTTTCTTTAAGCACTCCGACTGACCATATTGTCCTCCCAATAATGAGGCATGCAGCTACTGAATTGATTAGTAGAGTTGCCCACAAAAATTTTGCCATGAAATTTGAGGATGCGATCTTTGTAAGAATAATGTGACAGAGTGGTAAGAGCAACCACAACTAAGCTATCAATTCCTTAGCTCGTTTATACTCTAAATAGCTATCCATAATCTCTCTCATCCAATTTGGCTGAACAGATGATATAACCATGAGTCTTTTATTCTGATCCTCATTTCCTTGCTGGTCAACCACTCTTCTAGGCAATGCATCTGCTACCTTATTTTCAACCTCGTTTTTAAATTAGATTTCATAATCCAACCCCAACAATTTAGTTAGACACTTGTGTTATAATATAGAGCTCAACTTCTGCTCAAGAAGGTATTTAAGTGATTGATGATCCGTTTTAATCACAAAAGGATACCCTACTAAGTAGTGCTTCCACTTAGTCACTACTAACAATAAAACCATCAGTTCCTTCTCATATATCGATAGCATTAGATTCCTTGTACTCAGTGCTTTGTTTCAGAAGGCAATTGGTTGTCCTTTTTGCATAAGCACTGCTCCTAGGCTGACCCTACTAGCATCTATCTAAATAACAAAGGGTTTAGAGAAATCTGGAAGTCTTAAAATAGAAGCTGAAGTCATTACTTTTTTTAGCTATGTAAAGTTGATTCAGCTTCTTTTATTCACTAAAATCCTTCCTTCTTTAATAATTTAGTAAGAGGCTTGCAAATGAACCCATAGTTTTTGATAAATCTTCTATAATAACCTATGAGACCTAAGAATCCTCTTAAAGCTTTTGCATTTATTCGTATAAGCCAACTCAAAATACATTCAATCTTTTTGTTATCCATCTTTACCCCCTCTATTGTAATAATATGTCCCAAGTATTCAACTACTTTCTAGGCAATGAGCACTTAGACCTCATGACATATAACTGATTCTCTTGGAGATCTTTCAAAATCATGCTTAAATTTTGCACATGAAGCTCCAAGATGGGGCTATGGATGAGCATATCATAAAAAAAAAAGCACAAACTTCCTTAGAATTGGTTTGAATATTTGGTTTATCAGTGACTGGAATGTAGCTGGGGCATTTGTGAGTCCAAAAGGCATCACAAAGAACTCATAATTGCCCTTATGTGTTTGAAAAGCAGTCTTGGGAACATCTTATGGCTTAACTCTAATATGATGATACCCTAAAGTAAGGCCCAGTTTACTCTTCCATTTTGCTCTATACAATTCATTCAACCACTCATCAATGTTAGGTATAGAATAGATATCCTTGATTGTCAATTTGTCGAGAAATCTATAGTCTAGATAGAATCTCCAAGTATAATCCTTCTTCCTAACTAGCAAAACAGGAAATGCATAGGAGCTATTATTGTGTTTGATAATCTTGTTTTGTAGCATCTTGGTAACTTGAGACTATCTCAAATTTCTGGGAATGTGGATATCTATATGGTTTCAACTTAAAGGATTCTACTTCAGGTTTCAAGTTTATCTAGTGATCAATAGTCCTTTTTGGTGGTAATCCTTTTGGTTCATCAAACATAGAGTTGTATTGATCTAATACTTGTTAAGTCACTGGTGGTATATCCTAGTTGGTTATACTCTCTCCCTTTTCTTCAAAAAATAGCACAACACCCCTGCCTGAATCTAATATAGTCTCTTAGATCTTTCCTTTTTATCAACCCCACAAAAGAGTCATCAGTACAGTCATACAAAGTAATCAACTCCTCTTCTTGCAACGTGTGAATATTCAAGTGATGGAAATCAAAAGTAATAGGACTATGTAAGAACATCCAATCAACTCTCAAAATTACATCTCAACCCCCTAAATCCATTATTTTCAAGTCATAATAGAAGCTATATTCTTGAATATTCCATCTGACCTTTGGACAAATAGCACTACCAATGATACTACTGCTATCAGTCACAGTGACAATAGAAGGATCAATGAAGATATAATCCAATTGTAATGTTTGAGCTAGCTTGAAATTTACATAACTATTAGTATTACTAGTGTCAATCAAAATATGTATCCTAGTTTATTTCAACATGCCTTCAATGGTAATGGTTTTCCTCTTAGGTGAAATTGATAAAGCATGCAATGAAACTTCAATTACCTCTCCAGAATTTCTAGTTTTCTCGTCTTGCTCACCAATGGCATCCAAAAATTCTAGCTCTTCTTCTTCATCAGCCACTATGAAATTCAGATGCTTCATTTTGTATTGATGACCAAATCTATACTTTTCCACATATTTGAAGCACCCATTATTCCTTCTATGATGTATTTTCTTAGCAGATAGTTTCTACACCTCATTTGGATAGTAGGCAGCTTTTCTTGGGGTCAGGAATGGTAGGAATCCTATATTGGTTAGAGGATCTAATACCACTAACACTGTTTCTGACCAAACCAAATTACCATTCCTCATGGTTCTTTACTAGAATTTTTTGTCTCTTCTGCCCTACATCTAGAAGCTGCTCTTGCAGGCAAGCTACTTCAATTGTCTCCCTCAAGGTTTGTCTCTTTATCATTTTAACCATGGCTTGATCTGTGAGGCCCTAGACAATTCTTACGTTTGATCTTAGGTGCTATTCATTTTGTGCAGTAATTTGGGTTTTAAGGCTAAGGAGGAAACCCTAATGTGGGTTAGGATTGAAACCCTAGTTTTGTAGTAATCACAAGTTCAAGTTGTAATTAAAGTTAGTTATGCTAGTGTGTGTGTTAGTATAGGTAAATATAGGATTTGATCTATTTTATATAGGTTCAATAAGTTTAAGAAGGTTAGAAACCCTAAATGAGTAAAACCTCTAGTGTTAAGATCGATTAGAAGTTTTAAGTTGGGTTTAAACCCTAATTTTGCCCTTGAAAAAAAGGGTATGGTTTAATTGGTGTGATTGGTTAGCTTAATAAATATCTCTCCTAAGTGGTCTAGCACCACATATTAGTCTCAAGGGCCATAACTAATGTGACAGCCCCACCTTCCCCTAAGGCGAACCAAAGGGGTTAGCGGACTGCCTGCCAACTCTCGCCAGGACTAACGGTTCAGTTTAGAGCGATCTAATACGTTTCGGAACATACAAACGCGCATAAACAGGTCAAAATGCCAAAATAAAAAAAAATGAAAACGGAGTCGGCCATGAATAGTAACTGACCCGTCAGAACCCAACCAAATATCAGGCAAACATTCACATCTTAAAATTTAGCATTTACAATCCAAAGTGGCATACAAAAGTATTTAAAAGTGGATACATGTATGTAGGGATGGCAACGGGGCGGGGTTGGGGCGGGGGACCCCTCCCCCGTCCCCCGCCCCGTTGCCTATTAGTTCCCCCCGTCCCCCGCCTCCCGCTCCCCCCGCCCCGCCCCGCCCCACCCCGCCTTGCCCCGCTTCCCCCGCGGGGGCACCCGCGGGGTTAATAAAATTTTATTATATAATTTTATTATAATTAATTTTTAATAAATAATCAAGTACTAAAATATCAACACATCACCAAATTATTATTCATTGTAATTTTACAATTGAAACTCATAAAAACAATCAAACAGAAGTTATTTGAATACAATCCAATATGATGAAATAAATATAACTAAAATAGTCAAATTTTCACTTTTAGTACAAATGCAATCACTAATTCATCATTGTGTTTGTGTTTTTTTTTGAGAAAAAAGTGTTATTCTATTAAGTGTAATTAGAAATTTAGTATAAATGTATTAGTAAATTTAGTATAACTAATTAATAAATTCTATTAGTAGACATGTATAATTATTCATATAATTGATAATATCAATTATATTACATAAACTAATATACATTATATAATACATCTAACTAATAATATAATTATCATAAGTTTATAACTAATTAACTTACATATAATATATAGTCATTTATATATATATATATATATATATTTTTTTTGCTGGTGGCGGGGCGGGGGATGGGGCGGGGGAGTATACCCCCGCCCCGTTTCTAAGCGGGGGGAAAAAATTCCCCCCCGCCCCCGCCCCAACCCCCGCCCCGTGAGCCCCGGGCGGGCACCCGCCCCCATTGCCATCCCTACATGTATGGTTTGCCAAATCAAAAGAGAAACGGACCTAAAAGTACATTTAGGGTTTCAATCAATGAGCTATACAAAAGATATATCCATCTAGCTCAATTCGGCAACCAACTATCAAATCCAGTCCAAAAGTATTTATTTTCCTGTAAGGAAAACAAAAGCAAAAAGAGTGAGCTTACGCCCAGTGAGATAATACCACTCAAGCAGTAAAGTTCACATAAGCATAAAGTTTTTCATTCCAATTTATCAAAGTAAACAAAGGCACACATCAATAGTCGTGATAAAAGGATACGGGCGGCTCTCAAGAGCCCTTTTCCTCGTTTGCATTCTTGATCGAACCTCATTGACCCTCCGTCAATGTTTAAGAGTAACCAACCGTAGGCTCCACTTTACTTCCATTCCTTCCATCCAACATACCCCTACCGGGCCCGAATTCCAAACACTTGCAATGTGGTATTACTCGAGTATACCGGAATCGAGAGTCTTTCATACTACAAGATTCCATATAACAGTCTCCAAGGCTCATTAATTGGCACGACCAAGCCCTCGCCGACTCGATTCAATCAACTACCAATGGGGTTGAGTTCAATGGTAACAATCATGGTCGTTGGATACTCGTCCAAACGACACCAAGTCAAGTACTTTCATTTCATGTAACATTCCATGTAACATTCCAATAACATGATAAACAATGATATAAGGCATATAAGTGAGAGTGATCAAGTACACCCTCATTTAACTCAATAACAATGGTGCAATAAACATTCAATGCATCAAATTCAAGTATCAAAGCCATACAGTAACACACAAGTGAGTAGTATACTCACCAAGTTTGAAAACGATATTTCATGCACCTCCGTCAAAGGAGCGTCGTGAACCACCGTCACGCCCTAAAACATGCAAACAAGTACAATGAGACTCGATAACGAGTCATAAACCAATGCCAAATACTACCAAAATAGGGTTCCATAAGCATACACAAGCACTAGAGGAAACCAGAAAAATCCAGAAATGGAGTTAAGTGTTAACAAAAAAAAAAACAGTTTTTGACATCATTTTGCGGTTTTGGTACCAATGGCACTACGATTATCGAATGGAGGTGCAAGATACACCGTTTCGAAGCTAAGAGATAGGGTTACAATGTTGAAGAAGGCAACTCTGTCTAGTTTCGAGTGTAACCAAGTCAAAAATGCAAGATACTACACCAGAACCGCAAAAACAGGTTCACAAATCACATTCTGGTGCAAACATCATAAATCAGGCTACCTAAGTCCAAATTTAGTAATTCCAAAGACATCCGAAAGCTAAGAAATATGGTTACAATTCATCAGAAAACCTCAACAACCAATTCCGAAGCATTCCCAACAAAATTAACCAATTACAGACGCAACTATCAAATTCAGGTAAAACCAGGGTAGCAAGGGTAATCCCATCTTTTCTCAAGCTACGCCACTCCGATTGACCTGAAATTTTACAGGCATCTCTAAAATATCATTCTGTACAACTTTTATGTTTTAACCCAAAGCCAATTCGGCCTCTAACTATGAGCTACAGTGCCGGGCAGAATGAAGAACAATGAAACCCTAACTTTCCAATTTTCTTTCCAAAACAGAAATTGCTTGCAATTAACCACTTTTTCCACCTTCTAGCTTCCTTCCAATCATCATACATGACCACATAATAATATTCATATGAAAACAGAAAAATCCCCAATAATTATAAAACTTCACCAATTCAACCAAAAATCAAGATATAATCCATAAAATTGCATCTTATACCACTACCAATCATGAATTAAACATCATTAAAGGGAGGAGAGGGGTCCTTCACTATTCACCTTAGCAATACAAGAGAGGGAGCAACTAGTCACCTTAACTTTCCAAACAACTTCACCAATCACCTCACCAACACTAAGTGAAGACGTTTTATGGAACAAAAGCAAGTTTAAGTGGTTGTTTTGATGGATTTGAGCAAGCTTGAAGCAAAAACTTGAAGAGCTTTTCCCCTTCTTTTAGCTTGAAGCGGCCGGCCAAGAGGAAGAAGAAAATGGTGAAATTTTGGTAATTTTTTTATTTATTTGGTCAAATGGAAAAAAGTGAATAGTAGTCATAAAAGTAAACCCAATAGCCAAGTGACACTTGTCACTTTATTTAATGCATCTCTATTTTTTTGTTTCCTCTCACACCAATCCAAATAGAAACCTCTAATTATCTCTTAACACCCGGTAAATTAAATCCAGTATCCAAAATTTAACCTAACTGGCCGAATTTTTTCGAACTTTTCGCCCTAGTGGGTCCCACATCCGGTATACGCTTTTAATTTCTCAAAAACTATTCGATACTAGAAAAATCATCTAAAAATCCTATTTACTCACAAAAATTATCTAGAAATTTTCCTAATCACGAAAATGCAGAAAACAAGCCATAAAAGATAATAAAACCTAGAAAATGGGAAAATTACGGGTTCTCACACTCTCTCCCCCTTAAAAGAATTTCGCTCTCAAAATTTCTCATCTCAACTCACGAAAAGTTCAGGGTATTTCTTTCACATTTCGTCTTCCACTTCCCTGGTAGCTTCCTCTACCTAATAGTTTCTCCATAGTATCTTCACTAACGGAATCTGCTTGTTTCTTAGCTCTTTGACTTTCCGGTCAAGCATTTGGACAGGTTTCTCTTCGTAAGCAAGCGATTCGTCTATGTCGATCTCCTCTGGTTATAAGATATGAGAGGGGTCGGGATAGTACTTCTTTAGCATCGAGACGTGGAAGACGTCGTGAATTCGAGAGAAACTGGATGGTAGCTCTAACCGATACGCTACCATACCTATTCTTTGGAGAATTTTGTAAGGTCCGACGAACCTCGGTTGCAATTTCTTTCCTCTACCCGCCGTGACACTCCGTAACGGTGTAACCTTGAGGAAAACACGGTCTCCAACTTCAAACTCCAAGTCTTTTTTTCGATTGTCCGCATAGCTCTTTTGTCGGCTTTGAGCAGTTTGGAGTCGTTGCCGTATCAATTTGACCTTTTCTCGAGCCTCTTCCATCCATGGAATAGTGGTTGGATCTAATGCCTTTCTCTCGCCAACTTCGTCCCAATAGATCGGTGACCGGCACTTTCGCCCATATAGTGCTTCGTATGGGGCCATTTGAATCGACGAATGGTAGCTGTTGTTGTATGCAAACTCTACTAAGGTCATGTGTTGACCCCAATTGCCTCCAAAATCCAGAATGCAAGTCCGTAGCATGTCCTCGAGAGTCTGGATGGTTCGCTCCGATTGTCCATCCGTCTAAGGGTGATAGGTGGTGCTTAAATTGAGTTTAGTCCCTAGAGTCCCCTGGAACTTTTGCCAAAATCGAGATACAAACCGTGGATCTCGATCGGAGACGATACTAATTGGAATGCCGTGTAGCCTTACGATCTCGTCCATGTACAGTTGGACCAACTTGTCCATGGAATGCTTCATGTTTACCGGCAAGAAATAGGCCGATTTGGTTAATCGATCGACGATCACCCAAACGGCATCGTGCCCTCTTTGCGTCCGCGGCAAACCTGAGACGAAATCCATGGTGATGTTTTCCACTTCCATTCAGGTATCTCAAGGGTGTAACAAGCCCGATGGTTTTGATGCTCCGCCTTAACCTGTTGGCAAATGAGACATTTTTGCACGTATAGAGCGATTTTCTTCTTCATATTATCCTACCAATAGGTTCCTTTCAGGTCCTGATACATCTTGCTACTACCCGGATGAATTGTATACTTGGACCGATGGGATTCCTCTAGAATCTCCGTTTTCAACGACTCATCTTTCGGCACCACTATTCGATTTCGGTATTTTAAAACACCTTCAGGACTAAAATTGAAATCAGTTGTTTCTCCTTTTCCCACTTTCTCTCCCCATTCCGTACCATCACATCCTCTTTTTGCGCTTCTTTAATCCATTCCAATAAGATGGAAGTCACTTTAATATTGTGAAAAAGCACCTTATGGTTCCCAAGGCAAGGTTTCCACTCACACACAGAGTCTAGCATATCCCATTCTTTGATCATTAAGCTTGCTACCTGAGTTTTGCGACTTAGGGCATCGGCCACCACGTTTGCTTTTCCCGGATGGTAGTTGATGGTACAGTCGTAATCCTCCAGAAATTCCATCCACCGTCGCTGCCTCATGTTTAATTCCTTCTGTGAGAAGAGGTACCTCAGGTTTTTGTGATCCGAGTAAATCTCCAAGGTTACCCCATATAGGTAGTGTCTCCATTTCTTCAGAGCAAAAACAACTGCGGCTAACTCCAGATCGTGGGTTGGATAGTTCTGCTCGTGGGGTTTTAACTTTCTCGAGGCAAAAGATATCACATTTCGGTTCTGCATTAGCACGCATCCTAGACCTTCCCGCGACCATCGGTATATACACGACAACCCGTCACCTCCGTTAGGTAAAACTAGAACTGGAGTCATGGTCAATCTTTTCTTTAACTCTTGAAAACTTGTCTCACTTCGGGCATTCCAAATGAATCGACATGTTTCTTCGTCAAGTCGGTTAGAGGATCGCTAGTTTGAAAAAGTCTTGATGAAATGCCGGTAATATCCAGCCAGTCTAGAAAGCTGCGGATCTCGGTGGAATTTTTTTCTAGCCTCTTCCAATTAGTCACAGCTCTACTTTCGCCGGTCAACTGAAATACCCTCTTGAGAAATTATGTGTCCCAAAAAAGAAATTTTCCCTAACCAAAATTCGCACTTGCTGAATTTGGCGTACAGTTGATGGTCTCTTAAGATTTGTAAGACAATCCTCAAGTGCTGTTCATGCTCTTCACGTGTCTTGGAATAGACCAGAATATCGTCGATGAAGACTACTACAAATTGATCCAGGTAGGGCTTAAAAACCCTATGCATTAAATCCATAAAGGCGGCAGGAGCATTGGTTAATCCAAAGGGCATAACTACAAACTCGTAATGCCCATATCTCGAGTTGAAGGCGGTTTTCGGAATGTCTTCCTTCCTGATTAATAAGTGGTAATACCCGTGACGGAGATCTAGTTTCGAGAAGACCACAGCTCTCTGCAACTGATCAAACAACTCATCTATATGGGGCAGTGGATACTTATTTTTCACCGTAATATTATTCAAGCCCCGATAATCGATACACATTCTTAAACCACCGTCCTTTTTCTTCACAAACAGCACAGGGGCTCCCCAAGGAGACCCACTCTCTTGAATGAATCCCTGCTCCAGGAGGTCTTGTCATTGCATCTTTAGGTCCTTGAGCTCCGCAGGAGCCATTCGGTATGGTGTTTTTGAGATAGGTGAGGATCCCGATAGCAGGTCTATTTTGAATTCAATCTCTCTTTCCGGAGGCAGAGCTACTAACTCATCAGGGAATATATCCGGAAATTCCTTTACTATGGCCACGTCCTCCACTTTTAACTTATCCGTGGGGTTATTAATTAGAAAGGCTAAAAATCCTTGCGCCCCTCTACTTGGCAGTTTCCTAGCCCGAATGCCCGAAATCAACGCAGATGAGGCTAACCTACCCCTTATGTCCAACCTTAAAGTTGTCTCACCAGGGATGCGAAATTCTACCACTTTTGTTTTACAATCCAGTTGGACATTATACTTGACTAGCCAATCCATATCCAAAATTACATCATACCCCTTAATGATCAAGCTTATCAAGTCCCCTAATAATCTCTTCTCTCCTACCCATACCTCACAATCCCTATAAACCGTACTTGTAACCAAACGTTGATTCCCCGTAGGTGTACTAACTTCTAGGTCGTATGGTAAACTAGCAGATTTTATATCGATGCCACACATGAAATCAGGGTTAACGAAGGAATGGGTGGCACCAGGATCAATTAAAACTTTGGCAAAACGGTGAAAAATAGGGATCGTACCTTTTACGACCTCTAAGGAATCTGGGACCTGTCGAGGTTCTAACGAATATACTCAAGCTGGCACCTTAGGTTTCGTCCCATTCCTCTTATCCGGTCCCGTATTGGTCTTTGGCGTGGTTTGACTTCCCTTTCCGTCTTGCTTTAAGAGTGGGCAGGTAGCAAACTGGTGGTCTGCGCTTCCGCAACGCAGACATTTGCCTCCCTTCTTCCAGCAATTATCTTTAGAGTGATTCGGCTTTCCGCAGTACCCACAAGGCCCATGGGACGCCGAATCTGAACCCTTCTGGAAGTTTCCGCCTTGGCTTTTCCCGGCTGAACCACCCCTGGACTGAGCCCCTCTGCCGAAACTCAACTGTCGTCCACCTCCAGCTCCTCGTCCGAACTTGGAGGGGGTACCTTTATCCCCTTGTCCAGAGCTGCTTCCAGGAAAATCCCGTTTCTTTGCCTGGAAGTTCCGGACTTGCAATCTAGCACTCTCTACCCGTTGGGCTTTTTCCACGACCTCGTTAAAAGCATTGATTTGAGCCACTGCGAGGTCCTTCTGGATTTCGACATTCAAACCCTGGATAAAGCGCCTGATCCTCCGTTGCTCGGTCATGATCAGCTCAGGCGCAAATTTGGACAAGCGGGTGAATTGGCTCTCGTATTCCGCCACAGATTGAGCCCCTTGACGGAGTCGGATGAACTCATCTTCCTTCATCTCCTGAACTAGAGGAGGGAAAAATTTCGCGTTGAACTCCCTTATGAAATTCACCCAAATCCTGGGCGTTTGTTCCCGTTCCCATTTTTGCCGTATTACGTTCCACCAGGAACAGGCCGCCCCGTCCAACTGGAAAACGGCAAAAGTCACCTGCCGTTCTTCGGTGTAGTGCAAGGCCGCAAAAATATCGACCATTTTCTCAATCCACCTTTCGGCGACATCCGGATTGGGTCCCCCAATAAACTTGGGTGGAGCAAACTTTTGAAATCGTTCGAGAGCTCTGTCTTCTCTCTCGACATGGTTGCCAGGGTTTCCAGAATTAGAGTTTGGGTTCTGGCCTTGTTGCTGCACCACTTGTGCCAGCAGGTTGGTCATTTGCTGCATAGCGGCAGCTATCTGCACATTGGGGTCAACTCTCGGTTCAGGATTAGGTCCAGATGAGGTTTCCCCGGCACCTCGGTCTGGCGTAGGTTGCCTATTCCCGCGCCCATGCCCCCGTCCACTACGTGTGCCTTCCATAAAATCTATTTGATCTAGACAAACGTACTAGAACAATAAAATGACAATGCACGTAAATAAAATCCCAAAAATTTTTACACACATATATATACATTCCAAACAAGGCAACAACAAATATATAAACAACCAGTCAAGTCAAGTACAAACATGGACAATCCACGGAGGAAAAACCCCATCAAAAGAAATATACACGTAGTTAACCCAAACGTACAAAACGATTAGCTAAGGCTTTTCTCCCTATCCGCCCTATATACAGAAAACAAAACTATCTCAAAACCCTAAGAGTCGTGATCTAGTCCGACGACGAGCTAGTAGACCCACCCGATGGGGTAGATCCAACCCCAGCCTCGGGCCCCGCACATGAGTCCTCGTCGCTCACCCCCTCGACCACGTCAGCGCAGAGATTCAGGATCGATGCGGCTCGAATCTTCACCTTTCGGGCTCTCTTAGACTCGCGCTCACGCGTTTTCCTAAACTGAGTACAGAGATCATCTACCCTATCCTCTGCCTCAAGCACGTCGTACTCCAATCCCTTAATGTGCTAGGCCTGTTTCTCATTGGCCGCCCTAAACTGGTTCACCTCGGCCTCAAGCCTAGCATTATCTGCGGCTAACTCCTTACGCTCCTTGGCCACGGCCAACACTAAGGCGTTAGGGTAAGCATAGGTATGGCGGCACTCACACCGTCTGAGGCGGTTAGACGGGTTCCAACGCACGACGGCCCCTCTTGGCCGTATCTGGTATGGGATCACTGGGAGCGCTCCACGAGGTCGCTCACCCGGAGGACTATCACTAGGCTCACCCCGTCCGGCCATCCTACACCAAAAGAGGAAATAAATGTAAATAACCTTAAGGAGCATAACATAATCCTCAAGTCGAGCTTTTCTAAACACCCAGGCCTTCAAACCTAGGCTCTGATACCACCTGTGACAGTTCCTACCTTCCCCTAAGGCGAACCAAAGGGGTTAGCGGACTGCCTGCCCAGCTCTCGCCAGGACTAACGGTTCAGTTAGAGCGATCTAATACATTCCGGAACATACAAATGCGCATTAACAGGTCAAAATGCAAAATAAAAAAAAAATGAAAACGGAGTCGGTCATGAATAGTAACCGACCCGTCAGAACCCAACCAAATATCAGGCAAACATTCACATCTTGAAATTTAGCATTTACAA
This sequence comes from Coffea eugenioides, assembly GCF_003713205.1. Lineage (NCBI taxonomy): Eukaryota > Viridiplantae > Streptophyta > Magnoliopsida > Gentianales > Rubiaceae > Coffea > Coffea eugenioides. The sequence continues at coordinate 19,221,078 of NC_040042.1, read as the reverse complement.
TCCAAAATGGCATACAAAAGTATTCAAAACTGGATACATGTATGGTTTGCCAAATCAAAAGAGAAACGGACCCAAAAGTACATTTAGAGTTTCAATCAATGAGCTATACAAAAGATATATCCATATAGCTCAATTCGGCAACCAACTATCAAATAGAGTGAGCTTACGCCCAGTGAGATAATACCACTCAAGCAGCAAAGTTCACATAAGCATAAAACTTTTCATTTCAATTCGTCAAAGTAAACAAAGGCACACATCAATAGTGGTGATAAAAGGATACGGGCGGCTCTCAAGAGCCATTTTCCTCGTTTGCATTCTTGATCGAATCTCATTGACCCTCCGTCAATGTTTAAGAGTAACCAACCGTAGGCTCCACTTTACTTCCATTCCTTCCACCCAACATACCTCTACCGGGCCCGAACTCCAAACACTTGCAATGTGGTATTACTCGAGTATACCGGAATCGAGAGTCTCTCATACTACAAGATTCCATATAACAGTCCCCAAGGCTCATTAATTGGCACGACCAAGCCCTCGCCGGCTCGATTCAATCAACTACCAATGGGGTTGAGTTCAATGGTAACAATCATGGTCGTTGGATATACTCGTCCAAACGACACCAAGTCAAGTACTTTCATTTCATGTAACATTCCATGTAACATTCCACTAACATGATAAACAATGATATAAGGCATATAAGTGAGAGTGATCAAGTACACCCTCATTTTACTCAATAACAATGGTGCAATAAACATTCAACGCATCAAGTTCAAGTATCAAAGCCATACACTAACACACAAGTGAGTAGTACACTCACCAAACTTGAAAATGATATTTCATGCACTTCCGTCAAAGGAGCGTCGTGAACTACCGTCACGCCCTAAAACATGCAAACAAGTACAATGAGACTCGATAACGAGTCATAAACCAATGCCAAATACTACCAAAATAGGGTTCCATAAGCATACACAAGCATTATAGAGGAAACCAGAAAAATCCGGAAATGGAGTTAAGTGTTAACCAAAAAAAAAAACAGTTTTTGACATCATTTTGCGGTTTTGGTACCAATGGCACTACGATTATCGAATGGAGGTGCAAGATACACCGTTTCGAAGCTAAGAGATAGGGTTACAATGTTGAAGAAGGCAACTCTGTCTAGTTTCGAGTGTAACCAAGTCAAAAATGCAAGATACTACACCAGAACCGCAAAAACAGGTTCACAAATCACATTCTGGTGCAAACATCATAAATCAGGCTACCTAAGTCCAAATTTAGTAATTCCAAAGACATCCGAAAGCTAAGAAATATGGTTACAATTCATCAGAAAACCTCAACAACCAATTCCGAAGCATTCCCAACAAAATTAACCAATTACAGACGCAACTATCAAATTCAGGTAAAACCAGGGTAGCAAGGGTAATCCCATCTTTTCTCAAGCTACACTACTCCGATTGACCTGAAATTTTACAGGCATCTCTAAAATATCATTCTGTACAACTTTTATGTTTTAACCCAAAGCCAATTCGGCCTCTAACTATGAGCTACAGTGCCGGGCAGAATGAAGAACAATGAAACCCTAACTTTCCAATTTTCTTTCCAAAACAGAAATTGCTTGCAATTAACCACTTTTTCCACCTTCTAGCTTCCTTCCAATCATCATACATGACCACATAATAATATTCATATGAAAACAGAAAAATCCCCAATAATTATAAAACTTCACCAATTCAACCAAAAATCAAGATATAATCCATAAAATTGCATCTTATACCACTACCAATCATGAATTAAACATCATTAAAGGGAGGAGAGGGGTCCTTCACTACTCACCTTAGCAATACAAGAGAGGGAGCAACTAGTCACCTTAGCTTTCCAAACAACTTCACCAATCACCTCACCAACACTAAGTGAAGAGGTTTTATGGAACAAAAGCAAGTTTAAGTGGTTGTTTTGATGGATTTGAGCAAGCTTGAAGCAAAAACTTGAAGAGCTTTTCCCTTTCTTTTAGCTTGAAGCTGCCGGCCAAGAGGAAGAAGAAAATGGTGAAATTTTGGTAATTTTTTTATTTATTTGGTCAAATGGAAAAAAGTGAATAGTAGTCATAAAAGTAAACCCAATAGCCAAGTGACACTTGTCACTTTATTTAATGCATCTCTATCTTTTTGTTTCCTCTCACACCAATCCAAATAGAAACCTCTAATTATCTCTTAACACCCGATAAATTAAATTCAGTATCCAAAATTTAACCTAACTGGCCGAATTTTTCTGAACTTTTCGCCCTAGTGGGTTCCACATCCGGTATACGCTCTTAATTTCTCAAAACTATTCGATATTAGAAAAATCATCTAAAAATCCTATTTATCACAAAAATTATCTAGAAATTTTCTAATCACGAAAATGCAGAAAACAAGCCATGAAAGATAATAAAACCTAGAAAATGGAGAAAATTACGGGTTCTCACAACTAAGTCATTAGTTGGACAAAACAAAACAAACCAAGAGAGTGAGAGAGAGAGAAAGCCGTGAGGGAGAAGAAGAAAAACCAAGGGAAATTTTGCAAAGTTCAACCAAATATCTGCTATAGATCTTCATCTTGAAGCATAAAGAATCCATCTTGGAGTTGGGTTGAGTTCATTAGTGATCATACAACCTTCATCTTGAAGTAAGAAAGTTCCTATGCAAAGCTAAGTATGGTTTGTGATGCTTGAGATAGTGGAAATGATGATAATAGTTGTTAGTTGTGATTGATTATGGTTTCACTTGTGTTTATCACTTGTTTTTATGGAGTAATTTGGTTAAATTTGGGCCTTGATGATTCGGCCATAGGAGCCCTAATTAGGGTTTCATGCTAAACATGTTGGTTAGCCTTAATCTTGTGTTATTGAACTTGTAATGGTTGTGTTTGATGATTTATTTCATTTGTTTGGCGAGTGGGTGGTAGAAACTGATTTGGGTTAAGAAAACCTAGGCTAAAGTAAGAAGTATTTTCTTGGTTAGGGTTAACTTGGTTAGGGTGTGATACACTAATGGTTAGTTTAAGTGAATGGGTGCATATGAAGTTGGATTAGAAGGTGTAGATAACATGAGGTTAGTTTTGTAGAATTGTATGGTGTAATTTCGGATTCTGAGAAGGGAGTTAGGAGCTGGTTTATGGGTGTGTATTTGGCCAGCAAACTTGCATGTTACTCATAGAAACGGAATGTGCGGTTGCGGCGCGCAAAATCGGCAAAACTGGAAAGCAGGGCAGTTCAGCATCTGAACTTTGGCTCCATTTTTCTTGATGTTAGGTAAGGATTCAGGGATTGCTCAAAACATGAAAGTTGTAGTCCATTAAGTCCTTGTTGTGCCTACAAATTTTCAGCCCAATCCGATCAGTAGATCCTGAGTTATGGCCAAAACCTTCACTTCTGTTCTAAACCCAGGATTTTGTTACGTTTCTTGATTTTGCCTCTGACCATGTTCAGTTCACTTTGATAACGTGCGAAATGGGTGTTTAGGTCTTCATAATAAATGTAGATCATGGTCTTAGCTTCGAAAAAGTATAAAGTGCATCCAAATCCGAGTTCCGTAGCTTCAGTTATGACCAAAACAAGATTGGTTGTCAGAACTGCCTTCGAATTTGGACAGTTCTGATAGGGACGTTTGAACCCCTTTTTTCCCATGCTCCGAATTGATTCAGCTTTTGGTCCAAACATGAAAGTTATATCCTTATGAATGAGCTTTCTAATGCCTCTGGAATTTCTTGATTTCGATTTCTGAGTCGTGAGTTACGATCTTTCAAACAGGGCCTGTTTGGTAACCCGAAATGAAATGGCTGGAACTATTTTATGCATTTTGACCAATAGCTATTGGGATCTGGGTTGAGATACCTAAATAAAAGTTGTAGCCCTTCCTTGTAGCTTCAAAACGGTGTCTCACCCACCTTGATCTGACATTCCTAGCCTAACTTTTGATCAAAACGGTTTGGGATGGCAAATCTGGCCGTTTCCGTTTCCGTTTCCGTGTCCGTCTCCATGTCCGTGTGCCGTTTCCGCACTTGCATGTGCCAATTTTGCCGTTTTACTTGAGTTAAACATGTTAGTGGCCGTTTATGATATATTGTGATGCAATCTTCTATTTCAGACGGTGACGGGCTAGACGGTGCTGGTGGGGCCTACTAGCTGTATACGTGACGTGATCCTTGCATTTTTGCTATACGTACCTTTGGAGTAAGTATTCAGGCCGTTTATGTGTATAAACTGCTTATGTGTTTTGATGTGAATACAAGGGGGACTTAGGCGAGGGTGTACTTTATCACACTCGACCTAAACCCTAGTTTGTACCTATGTTTCTTTATGAGATGTGTATACATGAATTATTTTGGGTTTGAACCCCTTGAGCTTGGAGCTCGGGGTGACTTTCGTGAATTTGTGAAATATGATGAAGTTGTGGGCCCGATCTCAAGACCTGGATGGACTATTCGAGCCGGCCGGGACTCGGTCGAAGCTAGTCCAACCTAGTCTTGAGGTCACCAAGTTCGTAGGTTCAAGTTGTGAACCAAGTTTGTGACCCGAGCTTGTGACTCAAGCTCAAGTTTGTGATTTCGTTCGCTCGAGCAAGTTTGTGAGGTGACTGGCCAGTGAGGGTGATAAGGTGTTAGGTGGGAGTACAAGTGGAGTTCTACGGACCTTATTTGTGGTCGACGGAGTGTCGGCAGGAGGTCACGCATGGCAAACGACTTGGCTTTGGAGCCAACCCGAATCCTACCATTGTGATGTTACATTCCTGTATTGATGTGAAATATTTGGATTTTATATGTTTATTTGAGTGTGAAATTTACAGTTTTACCCCTGTTTACTTACTAAGCATATAGCTTACACCGTTTCCTTTGTTTTCCTTAGCAGGGGACGACGCGGGGAACTCCTTGGCACATTCACTAGTATAGTTAGGTTTGCTTGTAATAGTTGGATAATTAAGATGTTTGTTTTTGTTTTGGTGGTTTGTATAAGGACCCTCCTTAGGGTCTACTTTCTACTGGTTGTTATCATAATGTAATATAGTGGTTTGACTAGCTGCTTTTGGGGATATAAATAGAACTCTTCTGGGATTGTATATATTGTGAATAGTGCTCTTTTGGTTTATATAGTTATTATTTTGCTTTGAAATTTTGAGTCCTGGCGCGAGCTAGGCAGGCGTCCCGCCGATACCCTAGCGTTCGCCCTTGGGAGAAGCGGGGGCGTCACAGGTGGTATCAGAGCGCCTAGGTTAGAGGACTTGGGCAAGTGGAACATACGTGATAGGCACTAGGCATATCCGATTCTTTTAAGATGAATGATATATTTTAAGCTGAAGTGCCGGTGAACTGACGAATTAATGTTTTGTAGGTATGGATCCGGGTAGTTCTGGTGGTGTGGGACCCAGCGGTGTGGGGTCAGGACCGGGTCCGAGACCTCCTAGCGCAGGGGGCCCGGTGAGCCAGGTGTTACGCCGGCGTGAGATTCGCTATCAGCGGAGGCCTGGGCAGCCATATACGCTGTATTCCCCTTTCGGTCAGTTGGATCGGTCATGTGAGTGCCGACACACATTCGGCTACCCCGATGAGGTCGTCCTGGCAGTGGACGACGAGCGACGCCGCATGGAGAAGGTGGCTGATCGCTTGGCTCGTCAGTTGGAGGAGGCTAGAGAGATTGGCGACAGGAGGGTTAGGCGCATTGGGGATTTGCAGCGGCGCATTAGGGACTTGGAGCAGGGGCTCCGAGTTGAGGAGGAGAGGACGGATACTCTTCGTCGTCAGCTCCATGACACACACCAGCACCTCTTCGCCTTGAAGGGGCAGCTTAGGGAGAGGGCCCGGAGTATTATGATGGATTGTGAGGTTCTATTTGATGTGGCCGCTGAGGCACCACCACGACCACCGGTCCAGAAATGATGGACGAGGTGGACACTTTAGGTTCCGTTGGGAATTGGGGGCCTTAGGGGAGGCGTTTAGGGTCGCTTTTGTACTTCTTTTGACTATCTGGCGGATTACTTTTGTTAGAACTGGCATGGCTAATTTCATGTGTATACTGGGTTTTGTACCGACTGGAGGTCGGGTAATTTGTATATCTTTTGGTGTGACTCTGTAAATATATGTATATATTTGAGTATAACCTTTTGAACGTATCTTTTGCAAGTCTTTTGTGCATATGCTATGTGTTCTTTATTTGTTCATAGCTTGGATAATAAGTACACGTTATGCTTCGACTTATAGACTTTTGCACCCAAATGGACTCCGGTGGTCGAGGTAGAGATAGAGGGCAAAGACGAGGCTCGGAAGGAGGAAATGAAAACGAGCCGGATCAGGTAGCTACAGCCATCCAGCGAATGGCCGATCTGCTCGAACGAATGGTAAATCAACAGGGCTAAGGGAGTGGTACCGGGAATCCTGGACATAATCCGGGTAATCATGAGGGAGAGGACCGTGCTTTAGAACGGTTCCAAAAGTTTGTACCCCCAAAGTTTGTAGATGGACCCAACCCTGACCTAGCGAAGGGTTGGCTAGACCGTATGATGGATATATTTGCCGCACTTGGGTATTCGGAGGAACGACATATATCTTTTGCTATTTTTCAATTTGAGGGGGCTGCTCGAGCTTGGTGGAATGTGATTAAAGCCAAGTGGGAGCGCGAACAGACCCCCTGGACCTGGGTCAACTTTACACGGGAATTTAACGAAAAATATCTGCCGCCCATTGTGCAAGAGAAGCGTGAGGATGATTTTATCCGCCTGCGTCAAGGGGCATTTAGTGTGGTGGAGTATGAAACTCAGTTTACGAAACTCTCTCGCTTTGCCCCAGAGCTGGTGCTAACGGAGCAAAAATGAATCCGCCGCTTCGTCCAAGGTTTAAATGTGGAGATTCAAGAGGCCCTAGCGGCTGCTCAACTAGACACATTTAGTCAGACACTAGAAAAGGCCCAAAGAATTGAGACAGCTAGGGGACAAGTAAAGGCTTTCCATGACCGAAAGAGAAAACAACCTAGCTACAACGTTGCGACAGGACAAAACTCGAATAACGAGTCACCTTCTAAGACGAGTAAGGGAACAGATGGTCCACGACCAGCAAGGACCCTGATTAATTTTGGGAGAGGTCAGGTAGGACAAGAATCCCAGAGAGGTACCCAGCGTAGAGGGTTAAGTGCGGGCATTAAGCCAACTTGTGGTTTCTGCGGGGGCAATCATACCGATGAAAATTGTTGGAAGAATAGTTCAGTACGAAAATGCTTTAAATGTGGTAGCACCGAACATCTGATTGCCCAGTGCCCTAAGATGCAGAAGGAAGGACTTAAATCACCAACAGAAGGGACCACAACCAAACCGTCGAACGCAGGGGGAAATCGACCCAAAGGGCCAGTAAGAGTATATGCGATGGGTCAACAAGAGGTGACTGACCCTTCGGCGGGCATTGAAGGTACGCTTTAAACAAAGGAATTAATTTCGAAGACGAAATTGATCCAAGTGGGGGAGGTTGTGAGGCCCCAGACAATTCTAAAGTTTCATCTTAGGTGATATTCATTATTTGTGCAGTAATTTGGGTTTTAAGGCTAAGGTGGAAACCCTAATTTGGGTTAGGATTGAAACCCTAGTTTTGTAGTAATCACAAGTTCAAGTTGGAATTAAAGTTAGTTATGCTAGTATGTGTGTTAGTATAGGTAAGTATAGGATTTGATCTATTTTATATAGGTTAAATAAGTTTAAGAAGGTTAGAAACCCTAAATGAGTAAAACCTCTAGTGTTATAATTTCTTAGAACCCTAAGTTGGGTTTAAAAACCCTTAATATTTCCCATGACACCATGATTGTTGTTTAATTGCATTTGTGTATGTTAATACATGTTTAAGTATAGATGATTAAGTTAGTGGGGTGATTAGTAGAGGAACTAAGTAAGATTAACTAGTTGGGACTAGATTAAGTTTACAACTTATGGAGTAATTTGATAGGAAAGTAAAGGTTTAAGGGCAAGAGTGGAATAAAGGCTAAGTTGAGGTGCAAGGGCTAAAAAGCAAATAAAGCACTCTTGTATGATTGGTTAGCTTAATAAATATCTCTCCTAAGTGGTCTTGCACCACATATTAGTCTCAAGGGCCATAACTAAGTCATTAGTTGGACAAAACAAAACAAACCAAGAGAGTGAGAGAGAGAGAAAGCCGTGAGGGAGAAGAAGAAAAACCAAGGGAAATTTTGCAAAGTTCAACCAAATTTCTGCTATAGATCTTCATCTTGAAGCATAAAGAATCCATCTTGGAGTTGGGTTGAGTTCATTAGTCATCATACAACCTTCATCTTGAGGTAAGAAAGTTCCTATGCAAAGCTAAGTACGGTTTGTGATGCTTGAGATAGTGGAAATGATGATAATGGTTGTTAGTTGTGATTGATTATGATGTCTCTTATGTTTATCACTTGATTTTAGGGATTAATTTAGTGAAAGATGAGGCCTTGAGGTTCGGCCATATGAACCCTAATTAGGGTTTCATGCTAAACATGTTGGTTAGCCTTAATCTTGTGTTATTGAACTTGTAATGGTTGTGTTTGATGATTTATTTCATTTGTTTGGCGAGTGGGTGGTAGAAACTGATTTGGGTTAAGAAACCCTAGGCTAAAGTAAGAAGTATTTGCTTGGTTAGGGTTAACTTGGTTAGGGTGTGATACACTAATGGTTAGTTTAAGTGAATGGGTGCATATGAAGTTGGATTAGAAGGTGTAGATAACATGAATGGTTAGTTTTGTAGAATTGTATGGTGTAATTTCGGATTCTGAGAAGGGAGTTAGGAGCTGGTTTAAGGGTGTGTATTTGGTGCGTATTTGGCCAGCAAACTTGCATGTTACTCATAGAAACGGATTGTGCGGTTGCGGCGCGCAAAACCGGCAAAACTGGAAACCAGGGCAGTTCAGCATCTGAACTTTGGCTCCATTTTTCTTGATGTTACGTACGGATTCAGGGATTTCCAAAAACATGAAAGTTGTAGCTTCTTAAGTCCTTAAGGTGCCTGTAAAATTCAGGTCAAACGGATCAGTGTAGCCCGAGTTATAGCCGAAACACTCACTCCAGCTTTGAACACTGGATTGTGTTACGTTTTTGAATTTTGCTTCTGACCATGCTTTGTCCGTCTTGATAAAGTACGAACTGGGTGTTGATCTCTTCATTAGAAATATAGATCTTGGTCTTAGCTTCGAAACGGTATAAAGTACGTCCAAATCCGAGTTCCGTAGCTTCGGTTATGACCAAAACAAGATCGGTTGTCAGAACTGCTTTCGAATTTGGACAGTTCTGACAGGAACTTTGAACCTCTTTTTCCCTATGCTCCATACTGATTCAGCTTTCGGTCAAAACACAAAAAGTTATAGCCTAATAAATAAGCTTTTTAACACCTCTGGAATTTCTTGATTCCGATTTCTGAGTCGTGAGTTATGGTCTTTCAAACAGGGCCTGTTTGGTAACCCGAAATGAAAGGGCTGGAACAGTTTTGCACATATTTGTCCTAGCTCCATTGAGATCTGGCTTGAAGTGCCTTTATGAAAGTTGTAGCCCTTCTTCTTAGCTTCGTAACGGTACCTCATATACTTCAATCCAATAACCATAGCCTGAAATTTGATCAAAACGGTTCTAGGTGCCAAATCTACCGTTCCCGTTGCCGGCCATTTACGTTTTCGTTTGCCGTTTCCGCACTTGCATGTGCCAATTTTGCCGTTTTGCTTGTTTTAGGATTGTTAGTAGCCGTTTGTGATATAATTTGATGCAATCTTCTATTTCAGACGGTGGTGAGTTAGGCGGAGCCGGTGGGGCCTACTACTAGCTAACCTTCGTGACGCTATTTTCGTACTTTTGCTATCTTGGTTCTTTGAGTAAGTATTCAGGCCATTCTTACGTGTTACTTGCTGATGTATTTTGATATGTATAAAAGGGTACCTAGGCGAGGGTGTACTTTATCGCACTCGACCTAAACCCTAATCTGCACACATATTTGTACATGGCATATGTATATGAACTATTTTGGAACTAACCCCTTGAGATTGCAGCTCGGGGTGACTTTTGGGTGATTTTGTGAAGTTTGTGAGTTTGGGGCCGATCTCAAGACCTAGATGGACTATTCGAGCCGGTCAGGGCTTGGTCGAAGTCAGTCCAACCTAGTCTGAGGTCACCAAGTTTGTGAATCCGGTTCACCGAGTATGCGAACCAAGTTTGTGACCCGAGCTTGTGAACCAAGCTCAATTTCGTTCGCTCGAGCAAGTTTGTGAGGTGACTGGCCAGTGAGGGTGATAAGGTGTACGGACGGAGTGTCGACAGGAGATCACACGTGGCATACGATTTGGCTTTGGAGCCAACCTGTATCCTTCATTTGTGTTGTTATTTTGTACTTTTGTTTTGACATTTTGTCGCATAATTGTTC
>NC_040042.1:19145181-19209677 GCF_003713205.1 Coffea eugenioides | reverse complement strand
TTCCTCCTCTCCAATTTCGGCCAAGCTAGGAAGAAAAATGAAGACATCTTGGTCAAATTTGGTTGTTAGTAAAGGTAAGAAAGGTTGGTCAAAGTCCAACTTTCAATAGTGTCGCGACAAATGACATCTTAGGGTTTAATCTCATCACCTTGTCTTCCAATGGTTAATCTTTCTAACTAACTTCTAATTATCCCTTAGTACCTTATAAATAACATCTCTTTATGCAAAATTCACCTAGTCGTAAAAAATTTATCGAACTTACCGCACTAGTGGGTCCCACGTCCATAATGTAAAAATTAACATGAACTAACTTATACTAGGAAAATGATTCAAAAACTATACTCACTTATAAAAATATCTAGAAAATTAAGGTAACAAAATAAAATAAAGAAAATGTATGCAAGGAATTAAAATAAAACATATAAAATATCAAAATTTTTTGGGTCCTCACAGCGACCCCGCGGAATAAGGAAGATCCTGGCAGCTAACAAATTAGGAAGTTGACTCGGTTTGGGAGACTGTCAAATATCAATCCCAACTTTTCGGCTTTGAGCAGTGAGTTTAGGCACGCCCACATGTAACCATTAGATGTTTTTCACTAGAAAATCTCCATTTAAGCACTTTTCATTCTTGTTTCTGAAATAAGTACAGAATACCAAATATAAGTAGAATCTGATAATTAAAACAATATTTGGCTAAAATCAAGGGAGAATAATTATAAATTTAGCAATAAATTATGACCTATCAATTTTTTTCACACCTAAACCATACTTATCCTCAAGCATGAGAACACAAATCAAGCAATTACATTCAAACAGTGGCTATTATTAGAATCTTCTATTGCCAAGATACAATTAAAATATATGTCAAGTAATAGTGGCAATTTTCAAGAAATATCTCTCCAGTTAGATTTCAAGATCAAGAACTCTTTCAATTTATGACTAACTAATCTAACAATACAAAATATTCAACCAGCATCCATAAGCAAAATCTTACTATTAAAATTCATGGATTAGCGGGCTAACAATTCACTCAAACACTTCCACATTTTTCACTATTAACACTTTTTTTTTTTGTAAAATATTCCCACACTTGATTGATTTTTTTTTTCAGGAGGAATGCTTAGTCTTTAGCCATTTAACCCTTTTGACGCGAACTCCGACATTGACCAAATGAAGGACCCCGATTACTCAGCAATCATCGCTTAAAAACCATATAGTCATAATTATCGTCGCTTTTTTATGCGAAAATCGACACTTGTGGTGAAAACTTTCGATTACTAAGCAACAATATTAGTGGAGTATAGCCGAATACTATTCATAAATAAGCACCAAATTAAAATTAAAAATTACACAAACCCACTTTATTTCTTAAATATGGAGAGCGAAGATTAATAGTTGAACCAATTTGCATAAAAAATACTAGATAAATATTTACAATATTTAGAGAAGTTAACCAAAAAGTACAAAAGTCACAAAATCTCAAATATTCACCAAAAGGATACCCTTAAATTTAACCATGTCGTACTTAACACCTTAGAGTGTAAAGTCTTAGCAATAAAAAAATTTGAAACATCTAACCATCGTTTATTAGGAACAATCACAAATATGCATAAAGATAGGCAAAAATTGGATAAAATTCGACAAAGTCAAACAAAAAATTACAACAAAAATGCCTATACTTGCACTTTTCTAATATATTATCAATATACTACGTTTCTCACACCTAAAATCTTACATTGTCCCCAATGTAAGAGATAAAGAATAGAATACGAAACAAAAGGGACAACGAAACTTCCCTGAGCACATAATGGAGGGTCTCGAGCAACTATGGCATATTTGAGAATGGTGGTGTGAAGCCAATATGGTGGACCTCCACTACCCCTAAATCAAAATCAGAGATGCCAACAGATAGTGGAAATGGAGATGGGCATGGGTGGTGGTTAGCGGCGGCAGCATGGTGTGGTAGCGACGGTGACGAGTAGAAACGCCGTAAGTAGCGGTGATGGCGTGCGAGCCGTGATTGACAACCACGTACATCGTTGGTTTTTTTTTTGAACCGTTGCATTATACGTGGGCACGTCTAACTGTCCTCGAGTCTTCTAACCAACTCTCAAAAATTAAATTCATTAAGCGTGATCACATGACGTGGTAACGCCTAACTAATGCTGAGTCTTCTGCCGAAGCAATGAAATTTTCATGCCTTAGGTGCGACCACCTGGCGTGGACACGTCTAACGATTGAAGAGTCTTCTGTCCGCAGATGAAAATTACTTTCCTTAGACGTGCCTAATTGGTGTGGGCACACCTAACTGGTAGGAAACTTGCTAATTATCAATAACGAAAATTTAAGCCACCAAATATGAAAAGTCTAAGAGAAACATATTGAAACATGTAATAAATAATAAAAAAATTAACAAACAACTAAAAAAAATGAATTGGATTGCCTCCCAATAAGCGTCTTTCTTTAATATCTTTGGTTAGACATTGCCATGTTTCTTCACGGAGGATAAAATCGTGTAACTCATTTCAGTGCTTCATCTTCTATGTAGTCCTGATATCCCTCATAAATAGAGTAATCATTGAGCTCATAAGGTATGGTTTCCATGGACTAGTAGATGGCGCCAAACAAATCAATAATAATCTGAATTCTTCACTCACTCCTCCATCACACGCACTTACTGGTTCAAGATAGTTTGCTATCGCCACTCTTAATTTATTCCTGTCATGAAATTCAAAATTTTCTAATATGATAAAGTCAATCTTGCTAACAGAAATTAAAGAATAAGAGTCGTGAGAATGTTGATTAAGGAATTGAGGAGATGTCACCGCATCTGGAGATTGTTCACTGGATTCATTTAGTTGAACAATCTGATATTGGGGTCCTATTTCTTGCACTTCAATTCCCTTTTCAACTGCATCTTTAGATCTTTTTCTTAAGACTCTTGCAGTTCCATGACACTTGGTAGGATAATTATACTCTCATCTTCTTTAAAATTGATGTTGGTATGTGAGGGTAATTCTTCATAAATTGGAGAAATCAATTTGCTCATTGTAGATGCCAATTCACGCCTTCCATCTTCCATCCTTTTAATCATCTTTTGTGTGTGCTGTTGAAAATAATATGTGTTAGTAGCTAGTAATTCAATTATTTTTTTCAAGAAACATACTTGACATGGATGATGGTTGTTGAGATTCTTACTGTTGAAATTTATTGGCTTTTGTTCATAATTAAGATTGAAATTATCCCACTATCCTTGATCATACCCATTTGAATAAGGGTCATACCACGTTTGATATTGAAGTGGAAAATCTCCAAAAGTATGGATTGGAGCACTTAGGCTATCTTGAAATATGGGGTATATGTCGGTTGAATGATCCGAGACAAAATAATTTTCACAATTTGCAACAGCCAATTGATCATTAGAAAAAGCATGAGTCTCATAACCCCTTCTAGAAATAAAATCTAGTCTATCACCAAAATACGGAATGTTAGCAGCTATAAACTATATAAAAAAATAATAGAAAAATAAAAAAAAAAGAAAATAAGATAAACTAAAAAAGAAACAAATTAATCAGGCACCAGCCCCCGGCAACAGCGCCAAAAATTGACAGGTGTTGACACTGTGCAATAATAAATATACTCGAGGAAAATACAAATTTTGTATATAGCGGTGAGCAACGTCGAATCCACAGGGATTGGAGATAATTCGTTTCTTCTAGAGTCCGAAATAGGAAAATTTTTGGAGAATATAAAATAACTAATTAATTAACTAATGAAATAACTAATAGAAATAAACAGGAATTAATCAATAACCAATATGACTCTAATCAAATGTGTAACTTTTCAGACACGGTCCATTCAACTGATCATCGATGTAAAGATAATTCAATTACTCATTAATAGATTAGTTATAGTTGTCATATACGCGATAAACAACCAATCTTTCCTTACTTTTTCTATAATCAAGGTATGACTATTAATTAATTTTCTAACCAAAAAATAACCCTAGGTACAATCATAGGATTTAATTTTTCAATTGCAATAAGAATTAGAAAAGTCCAATCCTAACCAACAAACACGCTACGAGGGTTCGTTTAAATTAGATCATATGTTTCCCTAACATGAAACTAATCACGCTAGTCGCCACTGGTATTAATCAATTGAACAATTACGGATTCAATCAATTAATCTGCCAGTAGATTATTAGATTAATTCGAATATTAGCCCTTTGACATTCAAATAACATAACAATCATAAGAAGTTAAATCAGAAAACGTACAAATACCAATGAATAAAATAAATAAGTAAAATAATTCGATCTCACAGATGTTTGGAACCAAGTCCTCCAATTGACCCTCGACTAGAAAACGGAGATTTAGCTACACATCCTCAAGGGAAATTCACGAAATTCCCTTGAAGCCATTCGTACGAGTATTCCATCGAAAGGAAGAAAAAATGCAGAGATCAGCCAAGCGGCCGTCTCCTCTTTTCTTGTTCCCTAGCCAAGGTAGCAATCATGTGGGATTCCGACCTTTTCTTCCTCTTTTTACTTCTTAATTGATTGGTTTTCTAATACCAATCAAATTCCTAAAGGAAAGTCCTATTAAAAATCAATTTCCTCAAACTTTCCTTTTTCTTGAGAGCGACCCTGCGGAATAAGGAAGGTCCTGGCAGCTAAAAAATTAGGAAGTTGACTCAGCCTGGGAAACTGCCAAATATCAATCCCGACTTTCCGACTTTGAGCAGTGAGTTTAGGTGCGCTCACGTGCAACTATTAGATGTTTTTCACTAGAAAATCTCCATTTAAGCACTTTTTATTCCCGTTCCTGAAATAAGCACAAAATACCAAATATAAGTAAAATTCGATAATTAAAACAATATTTGGCTAAAATCAAGGAAAGAATTATTATAAATTTAGTAACAAATTATGACCTATCATAGACCTATTTATTCACCATGAGAATAGGAAAAACTAGTCTATTTTAGGCCATTTCATCATGAGAGTGAGATTTGGTAATATTGAAAATGAATCTCTAGTTAAACAAGAGTTGTAACAATAGGTATATCTATTTATTTACATCTTTTATGTCATAAGTAGAATCTATATCTCTAGACTCTAAGTGTTTAGTAAATTTTCTCCATTTTTACCTTGCAAATATCTAGTTATGACTAGTTAGGTAGTAGTAATTATAACTTCTTCTGCTCAAATTGATCATTAGTCTAAATAATAGAGTAAGTAAAGATCTAACACTTGCAAAGTCGCTCTCTGTGGGATCGACCCAATATTTGCCCTAAAACTACTAATTTGAACTGTATACTTGCAGTCAAAACGGGTATATTTCAGAATTAAATTTGTATTTATAACAAAAATTCATCAAGTTTTGGTGCTGTTGCTGGAGAGCGGCAATATTAGGACATCAATACCTATATTAATTTAGACATTATTTGTATTTATTAGTTAACTTGTTTATAGTTAAGTTAGAATTTTCATTAGTTTTTGTGATGTAATTACTACATAATCTCTTTTATTTTTGCTTGTAGTGTATGCACCGGATTTTGCGGGTAGACGCACCTTTTGATCCGAAAATTGAAGGACACTATTTAGATAAAGAAGGCATACACCACAACAACGAGAAAAAGAGATTCATCAAATAGAGGGAATCATGATAGAGTTACATTTCGAAGAAGAAATTATGGAAAATGAAGCAAATAGGGCTCTAAGGGATTTTGCTCTACCAGGAACTCAAGAATCTCAAATGAGTATGGCACGGTCGATGGTAAATGCTAATAATTTTGAGATTAAACCATCATTACTCCAAATGGTGCAATAATCTCAATTTGGAGGTAATGACGTAGAGGATTCTGATGCACATTTAACTACATTTTTGGAGATATGTGATACTATTAAAATGAATAGAGTTAGTGAAGATGCAATTAGGCTAATATTGTTCCCATTTTCATTAAGAGATAAGGCTAAAATTTGGTTACATTCTCATGCCCCTAATACTTTCACCACTTGGGATGATTTGTCTCAAGCATTTTTAAACAAATACTTTCCACTGAGAAAAACGGCTAAATTTAGAATAGATATTACTAGTTTTAGTCAATTGGATGGTGAATCATTATATGAAACATGAGAATGGCTAAGCTTAGAAGATTTAGAGATTTGCTTCGGAAATGTTCACACCATGGACTTTTCGATTGGTTTATTGTACAAATCTTCTATAATAGTTGTAGACACCAAATTTTTGTTTTCGAATTTTATTTTTTTAATTAGTTTAATTTTGGATTTATTTGTTCAATTTTAGATTTATTTTGGTTGGTTCCTGTCTCGTGTTTCTTATTGTATTTTTTATTAGTGTACAAGCATTTATTTTATCTACTAATTTGATTGAAAAAGAAAAAGAGAAAAGAAAAAAAATGGAAAGTGAAAAATGAAAAAGATTGAAAAGTGGCAACTTTGTTGTTTCTAGTTTGTATATTTTGATGTGATATTACTTAAATTATTGTTTTTATTATTATTTAGCTTTATTATAAATTTTGTTTAATTAATATTCCAAAACAAAACAAAAAAAAATGTCGCGGCATTCACGCTGCAATTTTTTGCAACGTGCAAAGGACAGCCACGGATGCCATTTGGAAGGCTGGATGTGAAGGCAAGGGTAAGCCCTTCATCCTCACCATTCGGGTGAGGGTTTAGAAGGTTGGTGAGTGGATATAAAAGGCAAGAAGAAAACAGTAGCCGCAAGAGAGGGGGGTTTTTTGGAGAGAACGGCAAAGAAAAGAAAAAACGACAGAAAACTTGACGGCTGGTGGAGAGAGATGAGTGACTAGGGTCTGAGAAGAAAAGAACGCAGCTTTTTGTGGTAGCTGGAAAGGGGATAAAGTGAGAGTTTGAGGGGCTAGTTGGCGGCGGAAAAAGAAAACAGAAGGAGAGAGGGCGACGGAAGGAAGCAAACAGAGGAAGAAAAAGGGAGAAAAGAACGAAAACAGCAAGGGTTGTGAAAAAGAAAAGGCAGCCAAGGGAGAGATTGAGGGAGAAAAAGGAGAGTTTTGGAGTTGACGGGAGAGAGTTTCTGAGGACGGCAAAAGGAAAACACAAAAGGCTGAGATTAGAGAGAGGGGAGTGAGAGTGAGGGACTGCATAGAGCAACCAGAAAAATAAGAAGAAGGAGAAGGTTTTTCTTTGGTAACAACTGCTGAGAGGAGTGGCGGCTGGGCAAAAGCTGCGATTTCTGGTCAAACCAAAAGAACAAGAGGGAGCTACGGAAGTTTGGTGGTTTCAGTCCAAGCTCAAGCTTTCTCTTTGCCATCGCTAACTCTACCGACATAGCATTGTAAGGTTCTTTTAACCCTGTCCTGTAGACAATCTCTGTTAATAACTCTTGCCTATGAGAGTTAAGGATTTACTTTACTTGATGTTTATCTTGGCTTTGAGTCGATGCGTATGGAAAAATCTGGTTGCAGTAGTTATCTCCTTACCGTTAGTTGTAAAGCTGCGGCCTTTTATTGTTGTGCTACATGATAAGCTTTGTTAGGGTGCCAAATCTGTTTGCCTTTGTTTTATTTTGTCCCCAAGCTGTGTTTTAGTGGCAAAGTTGTTAACTTTGAAAAGGAAATGACATTTCAGCAGCCTTGCACTTTCGGTTGGCTGAAGTTTTTGCATTGTTGAAGTGTGTGATTTGTTTGCCATGTGATTCGAATACCGTGTGCACGTATGCCATGAGGTAGAATCATGTTTTGAAGTAGAGTTCAGTTGCATGTTTGGGGCTGAAATGTTTGGACAAGGATCAATTGCTTGCTGGAAAATGAATTTCAGATTGCCGAAAGCTTCATAGCTTGCTGAAATTTTGTTGCAGCATGTTACGTTGCTTGGCATGAATATTTCCTTGATTTCGCATCATTTCTCTCTGCGTTTTACTGGTTTGAATATCAAAGCTGTGTAGTTGAATCGGAAATTTAAGTTTGAAATCAAAGTGCAGCAATTTTCATTTTTCGGTTGTTGAAGCTTAGAAGTCAGTTGCACAAGTTTCTTGTCCTCGTTCATTGTAAGTCTTCCAAGAGTCCTGTTGTTAATGGGTGGCTAGCTATGTTTGTTTGGAAATGGTTTAAAGTCTTGCATGTTTCTTTGTTTGCCGAGAGTCTGCATGTTAGCAGAAAATTGCAGCTGGCTTTGGTGCTAAAAGTCTTCATGAATTATCGAAGCTTACTGTTGCAGAAACTCTCTTCGAATCTTGCATAAAGGTCTCATTAGAATTTGCATGATTTTCTGCTATGCTTTCGGTTGTTGTTTGTGAAAGCTTTGGCTTTGCTGTTTAGTTTGAAGTTCGGCTAAACCTCCACTTGCGAGATGGAAAATGCAGTAGATGTTCATTTGGGTAGCAGGGACTGTGTCCGTAGCTTTTGCATGAAGATTGCATGGAAAAATCCTCAAAAATTGCCTTTTAATCCCCCAAGTCTCTCCTTGTTCCACTAGGACCCACTCAATTAAATAATTTCATCAATTTGGTCCTTGGTAATTTTAACTTGTGCAACTTCATTGCTTGTTTGCTTCAATTAACTACCATGCCTTGTTTCAATTGCGCTTAAGTCATGACTTTAGGGACTTTACGATCAAGTGAGCTTTGTTTTGCACATTTCTTTTAATTTTTCTTAAATAAAGTGGTACCTTGACCTTTTTATTGTTTTGAAGCCATTTTTACTTCATTTGGTTACAAACGGGGGGAGGTACAACTTCTTTTATCCCTTTTTGTCTCTCCTATGTGATCCTACGTGTTATGTGAATATGCATGTCTACTTTGCTTTCCTTGCCTTTCTTTAATTCCTTTCATTTATTTCATTTACTTTTGCTCTTTCTTTAAGTTATTCATTATGGGGTATGCGTACACCTCTTGGCTTGTAATTGATAGGGCTTGGAGAGCATTTTATCCATTTCCCCTTCCCCTTTTGTTTTAGTTAGCAAATGTAATGGGTTTATTGCTTGTTTTTGTTGCTACGTGTTTAATCGCTTTATTAGGCCCTTGCATCTAGTCGAGCATGCTAAGTGTTATGTGCTACGTGTTTATAGATGATTTGCATGTCTACTTGCTTTCTATAGTCATGAATGAATGTGATGGATGAATGGACGTCACCACACTAGTCCAATGCTAGTTGTGGCCCCCTTTCTCGTCACCACACTAGTCCAACGCTAGTTGTGGTTCATTGTCCCGTTTTCCACTAGTCCAACGCTAGTAGGAGACTCTTAGAAAGGGCTAGTCCAACGCTAGACCCAATAGGCCGTCCCCCTTTCGTTAGTGCATATTTGCATGTTCACTACATTTCATGCATTTTTCTTAGTTTTTTATCATTTGGCATGCTCCTCGAACCCCTTTTCCCCTCATTTTAAGATTTTTACACCTCATGCTAGTTATAGGGTACATTTGCTTGAAGAGTCCCCCTTCGACAAGGGAAACGAGCGAGTGTGGCTCCACAAATAGCCTTAGCACGCTAGTTCCCCCTTCTAATCAAAGGGAAGATTAAAGTCACAAAGTTAGGACTCCCCGTTCCCGTCTTGATGCATTCCTATAGGATTCATGCATTTCATTTATTCGCTATCCTATACACTTCTACTTTATATTCTATCCCTTTTTCCACATTCTCACTTCACACTACTTTTGGACGTTTTCACTTAACTACTCACACTTTATACCATATCACTCGCACACATGCACTTTATGTTATTTTCACATTATCATTCTTTACTCACCTTACCTTGTAAATACATTTGCACACCTCCACTTACATCCTATTATTTTTATCACTTTTCTCACTTCACACAAACTCACATTTTCACATGGCATGCATTCCACTCATTTTTACGTCATTTAGGATTATGTGTGACCTCTCCAAAGGATCATTATTGGGCTTCACAATTAATGTGATTGACACCACTCAACCTTTGAAGAGAAATTTCTCCCATGTCCCCCTAGGTCTAGGTTTTTGCATTCATATAGTCATATCCAACACGCGATACATACCTTGGGTAGAAAAATTAGGAAAGGTGGGGCTAAATCACGCAACTAGCCTTGGCTAGGTCGAAGGGGTGCCTTGGATTTTTATCCTTGCCTTCCCCTTCGTCAAATGTGACTCCCAAACCTTTTTCGTTGGTTTACGTGGACTAGGAGTCGTTTAAAAGGGGTTTCTTTCTATCTTTCCTTTAGAAAATTTCTTTTTGGGTGACTTGGTACACCCTAACTCTATACCAAGTGGCGACTCCATTTTTCATTAAAAACCCCCTTTTGAACTTTGTTTGGCCAAATCGTCGCATTCTCAAGTCCCATGGCCTTTTACTTTTCATTTACACACATTCACATTCCACTACACACTTTCACCACAACTCATCAAAAAGTGGGGCGCGACAATAGTTTATCTTTGTCTACTAAAACTATTATTGATGCAGTCGCAGGTGGAGCTTTGATGGTTAAATCACCTCAAGAAGCTCAAAGTTTGATCGAAAAAATAGCGGCCAATAATTATCAATGGGCTAATGAAAGAGGTAATCCAAGGCGTCAGGCAGGTATGATCGAAATAAATGCTATCAATATGCTTAGTGCTCAAATGAATAATATGATGCACATGTTACGTCGTCAAGCCAGATGTGGTCCAACTTTTTCTTCCAATGCACATGTTGTTTGTTGCTCCATATGTGGAGGAGAACATGATACTAACGAGTGTGTTGATATTGAGTAGGTTCAATTTGCTAATAATTACAATAGGAATGCTCAAAATAATCCATACTCAAATACATACAATCCGCGATGGAGGAATCATCCCAATTTTGGGTGGAAAGAGTAAGGCAATCCTCAAGGGCCAAATAATTCGTAGGGATTCCAACCAAGGCTACAATAGACAAATATCAAACCGAATTGCGGTGGAGAAATTGGCAAAGGGTACTTCGGAGAGATTCGAACGAATAGAGGATTGATTGGACCAATTGATCTGAATGTATAGAAATGTGGAGGTCCAGATTGGTCAAATCACCAATTCTATTAATAATCAAAATTAAAGAGAGTTGCTTAGTAAAACGGAAGTGAACCCTAGGGAATTCATCAAGGCCATTACTTTGTGTAGTGGCAAACAACTAGAGAATCCTCTGGTGGTAGAAAATGAAAGGAACAAGAAGAGTGAGAGATGAGGAGATAAGCAAATGAAGCAAGAGGTAAGTGTGGAGAAAGGTAGTAAAGGAAAATTGGAAGAAGAATAACCTACATCTTCCACTACTATTCCGATACCTCCGGCAGTTCCATTTTCTCAACGACTCAAGCCAAAAAAACTTGACAAAGATTTTGAAATGTTTGTTAAAATTTTCAAACAATTGCATATCGATATCCCTTTCATTGATATTATTTTGCAGATTCCTTCATATGCCAAGTTCCTTAAGGAGATCATGACACGAAAGAGAAGATTGGAGGATCGCAAAATGATAGCATTAATGGAGGAGTGTAGTGCCATTATACAAAACAAGTTGCCACTAAAATTAAAGGATCCGAGGAGCTTTTCTATACCCTGCACCATTGGTAATATTAAATTTTATAAGGCATTGTGCGCCTTGGTGCAAGTGTATCATTAATTCCTTTAATGGTAGCTAGATAATTAGGCTTGCATGAGTTAAAAAGCACTAATATTCCTTTGCAGTTAACAGATCTGTCAATTGCATACCCATTAGGAGTTTTGGAAAATGTACTAATTAAATTTCAAAAGTTCATCATTCCTGTGGATTTTGTGGTATTAGATATGGAGGAAGATATGTCTATACCAATTATTTTAGGTAGACCATTTTCAGCAACTGCAGGTACTATTATTGATGTTAAAAATGGCAAACTCAAATTTCAAGTAGGTGAAGAAGAGGTAGTATTTAACTTGAATGAAATGGAAAAGTACCCTTCTTTTACTGATCATACTTGTTCAATTGGCACAATTGAAATGCTAACCCAAGAGTTGAATCGAGTCAACCTTGATGTCGATCCTCTTGAGCTTTGTTTAATGAATATAGGGATGCAGGAGCAAAATGAGGAAGAAATTGAAGCATTGGCCCAATATTTATATGCACAACCTCCCTATAGGAAAGGGCATGCATTCGAGAATCTTGGACAAGGAAAGAGATTTCCACCACCTTGGGAGATAGAAGCTCCAAGACTTGAATTCAAGCCACTTTCTAGCCATTTGAAGTATGAGTTTTTTGGCGAAAATGAAACTCTGCCAGTCATTGTTAAGAGTTTTAAGAAAGCACAAGAAGGCTATTAGATGGACCATCTCCAACATTCAAGGAATTAGCCCTTCTATATGCATGCATCGTATTTTTTTGGAGGAGAATTGCAAACCAGTAGTCGAACTGCAAAGAAGACTTAATCCAAACATGAAAGAGATAGTAAGATTAGAAATTATCGAGTGGTTGGATGTAAGTATAATCTTTCTTATTTTGGATAGTGTATAGATAAGTCTAATTCATGTTGTCCCAAAGAAAGGTGGAACTGCTATAATTAAGGAAAAAAATGATGAATTTATTCTCTCTAAACTTATGGTAGGATGGAGAGTGTGCATAGATTATAGGAAACTAAATATAGTCACAAGAAAAGATCACTTTTCCCTACCATTTTTTGATCAATTATTGGAACGTATTGCTGGTTATGAATTTTATTGCTTTCTTGACGAATTTTCAGGTTATAACCAAATAGCAATAGCTCCTGAAGATTAAGAAAAGACCACATTTACTTCTCCGTATGGCACATTTGCTTTTACAAAGATGCCATTTGGCCTTTGCAATGCTCCTGCCATATTTCAACACTGCATGATGGCAATTTTTTCTGATTATATTGAGAAGATTATAGAGATTTTTATGGATAATTTTTCAATATATGGTTCATTGTTTGACTATTGTCTTTATAATTTGGATTTAATTTTGCAGAGATGTGAGGAGACAAATCTTGTGTTTAATTGAGAGAAATGCCAAGAAAGCTATCGGATGGACCATCTCTGACATTCAAGAAATTAGTTCTTCTATATGCATGCATCGTATTCTTTTGGAGGAGAATTACAAACCAATGGTCAAACTGCAAAGAAGATTTAATCCAAACATGAAAGATGTGATAAGATTAGAAATTATTGAGTGGTTGGATGCAAGTGTAATCTTTCCTATCTCGAATAGTGTATAAATAAGTCCAATTCATGTTGTCCCAAAGAAAGGTGAAACTACTGTAATTAAGGGAAAAAATGATGACTACTGTAATTAAGGAAAAAAATGATGAACTTATTCCCTCTAGACTTATGGTAGGATGAAGAGTGTGTATAGATTATAGGAAACTAAATGCAGTCACAAAAAAAGATCACTTTTCCCTACCCTTTTTTGATTAATTATTGGAACGTATTGCTAGTTATGAATTTTATTACTTTCTTGACAGATTTTCAAGTTATAACCAAATAGCAATAGCTCCTAAAGATCAAGAAAAGATCATCTTTACTTGTTCGTATGGCACATTTGCTTTTACAAGGATGCCATTTAGCCTTTGCAATGCCCTTGACATATTCCAACGCTGCATGATGGCAATTTTTTCTGATTATATTAAGATGATTATGGAGATTTTTATGGATAATTTTTTAGTATATTGTTCATTGTTTAACTATTGTCCTTATAATTTGGATTTAATTTAGTAGAGATGTGAGAAGACAAATCTTATATTTAATTGGGAGAAATGCTATTTTATGGTTCGTGAAGGAATCGTACTTGGGCACAAGATTTCATCTCAAGGAATCGAAGTGGACAAGGCAAAAATAGAAGTGATTAAGCGAATGCCACCTCTAACTAATGTCAAGGGGATAAGAAGTTTTCTTGGACATGTAGGCTTTTATAGACATTGTATTAAGGATTTTTCCAAGATAGCTAAACCATTATGTGATTTATTATGCAAAGACACCCCATTTCATTTTGATGATAATTGTTTAATGGCTTTTGATAGGTTGAAAAAGAAGTTGACCTCAACACCGATTATAACTTCACTGGATTGATCTCTACCATTTGAACTTATGTGTGATGCAAGCGACTATGCAATTGAAGCGATATTAGGTCAAAGAAAAGAAGGAAGGTTGCATATGATTTATTATGCAAGTAAAGTGCTAAATGGAGCACAAATCAACTATGCAACCATGGAGAAAGAGCTTTTGACGCTGATATTTGCCTTAGATAAATTTAAATCCTACTTAGTAGGGTCTAAAGTTATCATTTATACGAACCATTCAATTCTTAAATACTTTTTCCATAAAAAAATGCAAAATCGCATCTCATTCGTTGGATTCTCTTATTGTAAGAATTTGATTTAGAAATAAAAGACAAAAAGGGATCGAAAAACCTTATGGCGGATCACTTATCGCGATTAGAATACATCCCTAACAATGATCAAGTTTCAATTAAGGAGAAATTTTTGGATGAATTTGTTCTTGCACTAATCAACTCTCCCTGGTATGTGGAGTTTGCTAATTTTTTGGTAAGTAGATTAATTCCTAGTGGTTTCAATTTTCACCAAAGGAAGAAATTTTTGCATAATGCTAAAAGCTATTTCTGGGAGGAACCACTGCTCTATAAGCATTGTACTGATGGTATAGTATACATTTATTCATAAATAGTTCCGGGTATTTTCTTGCATGTCCTTCTCTAGCTCCCAGGTCTCATCATTAGCCAAACTCTTAGCCAGACAATGGAAAACATGAATCGTACCTTAATGGTCTAAGGCATACACTCTAGCTAGCTCTCTGGGTTGATCCCCTCCTATATTTGGTTGTTTAGGGTTTGATTTGCAAGTCAACTGAACATCACTAATCAGGGGGCAATTGTGATCTGATGCTCAGTACTTCCACACCTTAAGCACTTTCGAGCTTTTCTCCAGCAATTATCCTCGGTATGGTTAGATTTCCCACAGTACCCACAAGTTACTCGAGGGGCCGAGGTCTGACCTCCCTGCGAGACACCTCTTGCTTGTCCCCTCCACCTAGGGCTCCCCTTGCAGTAATTTCCTTAGGTGTTCTCGAAATTTGCTCACCACCACCTCCTCGACCCATCTTAGAGGGTGGCATATTTAGATCACATTGTTCCTGCCCTTGACTTCCACCAGGCGTACTTCTCCTTTTTGCATGAAAAACCCTTACTTGTGCCCTGACAATTTCTATTCTCAGGGCTTTCTCCAGAACCTCCGTAAAAGTATTAATTTGTGCCACCGCCAAGGTCTCCTGTATTTCCACATTTAGTCCCTGTACAAACCTCTTTTGCTTTGTAGCTATTAATTCGGGAGCAAACTTGGATAGTTTAGTGAATTGAGCCTCATATTTAGATACACTTAGGGTTCCCTGACGGAGTTTAATAAAATCATCCTCCCTCTTCTCCTGGACTATCAGTGAAAGATACTTCTCATTAAACTCCCTTACAAAGTTCAACCAGGTCCATGCAGTCCCCTCTCACTCCGATTTAGCCCGAATTACATTCCACCAGGCTCTAGCTGGTCTCTCAAACTAAAATACAGCGAAATTCACCTGCCTATCCTCCGTATAGTTTAAGGCAGCGAAAACATTAATCATCATCTCTAACCACCTCTCAGCCACCTCAGGGTCCAGTCCTCCAAGAAACTTAGGAGGAGAAAACTTTTGGAATCTCTCTAGAGCCCTATCTTGCCCCATTTCGGGATCCTTGAGTTGATTAACAGGGGCTTGACCCTGCTGCTCTACCAGTCGAGCAAGTATATTGCTCATTTACTGAATTGTCGTTGCTACCTGGTCCTTCCCTTCAGCTTGGGGTCCAGGTTGTGGCTCAACCGTTTCACCCCTCTCCTCTCTCAGTTCCCGTACTGGTTCTTGTGCCTGTCTAGCCCCATGGCCACAGCTAGAACCGCGTCCTCGGGTAGTTCCACGTCCTTGATTTCGCCTACCCTCCATACCTCTTTTGGAAATAGCCTATATAAGTATAAGCAAAATAAAGTCACTATAAAGTTCAATAAAAGCATTTTCAAATCATAAAATAATAGAACACATTGAAAATAACATACTTTCTTTATATACATATCATAGCAATTCACATATCCTATGGCACATTAATCCTAGATATTGCTCAAGCACTACACTTAATCAAAACTTGAAGAAGTACAACCAAGTACGTACACTTGAATACTAAGGGTCCCAACTTTCACTAATATCTTCAATATCTCCCAAGTCCAAACTATTCGCATTCTCCCGCGCCTTGGATTTTGCCATCTAAACTTATCCTAATATTACTCGGAATATCAACTTATCATAAAGGGATCACTCTTTGGTATTCGAGTACAAGAATCCGAAAATATAATAATTCACCACTCGAGCTGGCCAGTCTCAGAGAAAATCAACCACTTTTGAGATTCCTACCCAACATACATATCTAATATCTCAAACAATGGACATTTGCTCCACACTTAACAAGCAAATCCCCACAATCCGAGAGCCCTCTCCCGGCACGAGCTCGATAAGAGCTCTGATACCATTTGTGACGACCCCACTCCTCCTAGGGCGTACCCCAGGGTTTAGCGGACCACCTGCCCAACTCTCGCCAGGACTCACTCACTCACTTCAAATAAAATAGGTTACAACCTCACGAGTAAATGAAATAATAGTTCCCAAACTTGAAACTTATAAACACATTCATTTCTATTTCAATAATTCATACAATTCCAAATATATCAAAAGATATGAATTCTAGAAATATTCAGCCCTAATCGAGCACTAGCGCGAGTACAATTGCAAAATTTTAAAAACTAGACTATGCTAGCCTGTATCAGTCTTACGCCCTTGCTCGTACCCCCTGTAAGGAAAATAAATTTAACAGAATAGGGTGAGCTAAAGCTCAGTAAGGTTTCAAATAGCAAGTTAACCATTATTCAAAATGCAAGTATCAAAGTAGCAAAGTAGCGAGTATAACAAGTTCATAAAAGTGAGCAATAATACTTCAAATAACAAATCTCAAAATGAGCGAGGGTACAATTCTTTTTTCTAAAAGAAACAATAACACTACGAATAACAATCAAAGTATAAGGATACAGAAGGCTCTCAGGAGCCAAATTCCCGTTGGTTCACCAGAACTTGATCAAGTAGTAGTTGACACTCCGTCAACTTTCAAGTAAAGTAACCAATCCAGCAATACTTCGCTTAACACCAATCCGTCCACCATTCAACCCCCTTACCAGGCTCGAACACTAACTAAACACTAGTGGTAATATTCGAGCATACTGATTAGTCGAGGAGATATCACTCCACTCGACAAAACAAGAGACCCATGGTTCATTATCTAATCGACCAAGCCCTTGTCGGTTCGACTCGATTAACTAGCCAGTGGGGTTTGGGTTCCCAAGTAGTCAACATAGTCGATGACCAATCGACTTAGTCAAGAGAAAAAGTACGGAGACGGGAATGAGAGGCACCTCCCACTCGGATAGAGTGTGGTATATACTGCTGATCAGCACTTACAACTCAAGCACAAGTGTAAATACAAGTACAGGTCAATACAAATCAAGTTACTTGAACATGCATGAATGAGATATCAAGTGTTTAGTTGAGTTAGGTCAAGTGCGATAAAGTACACACTTATCCGACCAAATCAAGCAAATCTTATCCAATCACGTTGGTAAAGGATTTAAAACAAGTATCAAGTTCAATCATGTATTTGGAAGCACTCACCAAAGGTCTAGTGCTTTTCAAAATCACGTTTAGGTTCAACTCCTTGGCTGAGGTCCAAATCTGCGATAAAACATCATTTAAGAATGTAAAACTCTCTAGAGTTTGAAACATAGGAGTTTTGCTTCAAGAAAATCAAATAAATGAAACTCGTTTAAGTAGTATTCATTTTGCTTATCACACCCTAGAAAACTCATGCTCGCTCTTTCAGTTTCGGTAAGAAAGCAGTTAAAACGTTTAAATTCATAAAGTGGCTAAAAGACGAGGAAAACATATTCCGAATGGTCGCTACTTCCATTTTTCCAAGGGAACGAGTTTCGACCAAATTTTAGCTTATATACCTCTACGAAAGAAGACACGAATACCATAGACAATCCAAGTTCAATTCGACCTCAAATTTTTGGTCAAGTCGCGAGTATACACGCTCAACTCTCGAGTGAAAATTTGGGTGGCATGCCCTTTGTATTTAGCTATTTTCCAGCCATTTATGGCTTCATTATTTTCCTCAACTCAGCCCAAATTCACACATAAGCAATCTTAACACAATCATAAACTAGGCATTTGGCTGTCAAGGATATTTTAGTTATTTCACGAGTTACAGTGCTCCGATTGAGCTGAAATTTTACAGGTAGCTAGTTAACTCAATTCCCTACAACTTTCATGTTTTGAGTAAGACCCGATTTGGCCTCTCTCATGGACGAACATGCAGTACAAAAATATGGCTGATTCCACTATCAAAGCTGGAAATTCACTTCTACTCTAAAATTTATATCCTAACTCACTACTATCAAGTACTATATCATCAAAACTATCAATTACCAGCTCAATACCATCAATGACTAGATAAACAACCATAAGCAAGGATGAAAAATGTAAACCCTACCTAAACATTCCACTATATCATCCAAAACTAAATAATCAACCATAGTGAACCAATGACATAGGCTTCTTTCCCAATTTTAGCAAGCATAAGTAAGAGAAAAGGAAGGGCAAGCATTATACCTTCCAAAAGCTGCTTGTAAGTGAAAACTAAACCCCTTTCTTCCCAAAATTTTACCACACAAAGCTGTCCCAACACCAAAAGAGAAGTTTAATCGGTATAGTTTTTGAGATTTCACTCAAACATGATGGATTCAAAGTTGGAGTTGAAGTGGTTTTTCTCTCTTTTCCCTCTCTTGAAGCTCGGCCAACATGAAGAAGAAATGAAGCCAAGAGAAAGATAAAAAGATAGGAAATTGGTTTTGGTCAAAGTTGGATGGATTGCCGCCAAATGTCGCCGCAAGATTAAGTCTCAAATTTTTCCCTTCTTTTCCTCTTTTCTTGGACAACATTTTCGGCCACTTTAAGGCTAATGAAGGGCTGATATTTCTGATATAATAGTAAGGAGATTAAGGTAATAAAGTAGTGTTCAAGTGGTGTGTTCAATCAGTAGCAAACGGTACATGTCAGTTCACACCGTTTTTTTTAACTCATCCGGACTAGTGTTTTAACTTATGATTTACTAACTTATTATTATCACTTCTAATCACACACTTTCTCTTATCTAAAACTCACTCTTAACCACCAAATTTAGTACACACACCTCCACAATTAATCACACTACCAAAATTGGTGAAAATCATAATTTATCCTAATTATAAAACTAAGGGCAAAACTCTTAATTCTATTATTTCTTACAACTATTGAGACAGTAAATGAGTAGTAAAGATATTATAAAGTAATTTAATCAAAATAAGAGAAAATTTTAAGAAAATATGAGGGCGTATTTTCCAGTCGTCACAGACTTTTTTATTTTAACCATCTTAAGTAATATTCTGCTGAACTAAAGAGACTAATGATTTCTCTGTCAATTTTTTTGAAGCCCCTGTGATAAGATCCCTATTGTAAGATTAATTTAGGTTCAAGGGTAAATTAATGGTTCAAGGGTAATTTACAAATCTAGATTACCAGCCTACATAATCTGCAATGTGCTTTTCATTTAGATTACTGTGATAGCCCCACCTCCCCCTAGAGCGTACCCAAGAGTTTGGCAGACTGCCTGCCCAACTCTCGCCAGGACTCAGTCACAATTCATGAAATTTACAAATGATAACCTCAAAATAAAAGCGATATTAAGTACAACATTTAATATATATACTCATGGACCTCCAATGTCCATACAATCTATAATACAATTACGGAGTCAAACTTGCAAAAAAAGCAAACCAAACAATCGGCTAGACATCTATAAAGTGCTCGCATGACCGACTGACGAACTTAGATAAAATCTAGGCCTTCCTCAATTCAACCACTCATGTTCTCATCCTTATACGCAAAACAAATTTGCATGGAATGAGCTAAAAATCCAGTGAGGTTCCAAGAAAACAGGCAGGTAATAAAACAGGTTAGACCATACACCGAATATCAAGAAACAAGTCAAAATTCAAATAGATCATGACCTAGTATATAGTTAAACAAATAGCCAGATAGATCATGCAAAAGTGTACAGTAAAGAACACATTCATGGCAAAGGATATAGATTGCTCTCAGGAGCAAGTTCCACTGCAGCTTGATCAAGGTTTGTTGACTCTCCGTCAAGGCCGAATTTTAAGTCCGTAGATTACCACTTTACTGTGACAGCCCCACCTCCCCCTAAGGCGAACCAGAGGGTTCGGCGGGCCGCCTGCCCAACTCTCGACGGGACTCAGTCAGTCACTACAGTCCTCAAATAAATTACAATATAAATCTCAAAATATACATCAAATTCTCCAATAAATACAAGTCATAAGCGAAGCGGAAACTATTCCCCAAATTATACATAAAATGATTCGAAATCCAAACTGTACAAGATATAAGCCATCCAGTCACGTGAATAAGTACTACAAGCTTTCCTTCGCCACGAGCCCTGTGGAGGGGAATAAAATAGTTTTGGGGTGAACTAGAAGCTCAGTGAGTAACCAGTAAAAGCAGTCATCCAATATATTTCACAGTAACGTATTTCAATGATGTCATGATTCAGAGATCAAATGTACGTATTTTGCTCTTGTGAGCCAGTGAAATCATTGCACTTACACACCCAACGCTCAAAAGATCCAGTAACAGTAAACAGTAAGAGGGAGCCCCTTTTTGAGCTCCGGAGCCATTTGCTCCAAATGAACAGAGGTGGAGACGTTGGTGTCCAGCACAAGACTCCCCAAGAACTCATTGAAGCCAAAATCATATCATGAATTCACATGCAAGCACGCATGAGATGCAGTCGAGTAAATAATGCAAGAAACATTTCAAAAGTACTTGGAAAATAGTTGAGGGTCACTCACATCCACGGCTCAGGAACCATCCATCATAGATCATTGCCTTGCCCAAATCCAAGCCCTTCAACTCAAACTCAAAGCCCTCAAATGCTTTCAAGGATCGGACAGCATATCCCCTTAATTTCCTTACTTTTCCAGCCGTCATGGCTTCATTATTTCCTCAGCCAGTCCCAAAGTCATACGAAATATAAATTCATCCCAACAGCCGTTCAATAGGCTCAAAGTCATTCAAATACAAGATTTAGCTAGGAAAATGACCGGAAATGAAAGTTAAGCTCTAACTCGGAAAATAGTTTTTGGCATCGTTTAGCGGTTTTGGTACCACCGACACTACGATTATCGGATGAAGGTCCAAGATACACCGTTTCGAACTAAGAGATAGGGATACAATGTTGAAGAAGGCCACTCAGTCCAGTTTGTCACGGCCCCACCTCCCCCTGAGGCGAACCAGAGGGTTCGGCGGGCCGCCTGCCCAGCTCTCGCCGGGACTCAGTCGTTCACTACAATCCTCAATTGAATTTCAAGATATATATATCAAATATACATCAAAGGTTCCCAAACTTTACATATCAAAAGCGAAGCGTCCACGCTTCCGCAGCGCCACTCTGATCCTTGATCACAATTAGTATACAGGAGGAAGTCCAAAACTAGACTATTACACATCCAATCAATTCTAAACGTTCAATACAATCCCAATATGAATGATTACACAAAAGGAAATCCAAGTTCAATCCATACATGAGATAATCCATGAATAAACACTACAAGCCCTTCCTTCGCCTTGAGCCCTGTGGAGGGGAATAAAACATTTTTGGGGTGAGCTAGAAGCTCAGCGAGTAACCAATAAAATCAGTTATCAAATCTGTTTAACTATGGTTCATTTCAATGATGTTGTAAATCAAAGGATAAGTCTAGAAACAATTACAACGTTTACAAAACATTAAATATGGAGTATCAATAATTCAAGAAACATTTACAATGGAAAGTGATAGTAACATTCATGAAAAGGATACGTTCGTTCTCCTGTCATTTCATTGCATTTTTAGTTTCATTCGTGCATTCATTCACCTCGTCCCTGGCTTTTGGCCAGGCTCCACCAACCTACAAGGTAATACTCGAGTATACCGAAACGTTCACCCAAGTTCCTAGTCGCCCGACCGAGTCCGCTTCTGGCTCGAGACGACCGGTAACAAGGGGCAATGGCCAGTTTCAGCCCAAAAGGCTTACATTCATGCGCAAGTAGCATTTAATCATTAATCATTGAAAATTTCATATTTATTTAGGTCGAGTGCGATAAAGTACACACTCGCCTAGAAAACTCGTTTTAACAATCATTGAAAGCAAAATCAATAATAACAAGACACTGATATGCAAGCACGCATGATATGTAAGAAAACAGTTCCAAAATTAAATTTGGAAACAGTTCAAAAGTAAATAATGCAAGAAACGGTTCATAAATAATTTTAGAAATAGTTTGAGGTCACTCACCTCCATGGCTCAGAAATCATCCATTAAATATCATTGCCTTGCTCAAATCCAAGTCTTAAATCACAAACTCAATGCAAACAAGTTCCTTCAAAGTTTGGACAGCACTTCCCCTGAATTTGTTTACTTTTCCAGCCATCATGGCTTCATTATATCCTCAGCCAGTCCCAAAGGTACACACACAACAACAAGTTCATCCAATAGCCATTCAGCAAGCTCCAAGTAGATAGTACAAGTCAAGCTAGGGAAAAGTCCGGAAATGAAAATTAAGCTCAAAACCAGAAAAATAGTTTTGACGTCATTTTGCGGTAATGGTACCAAAGGCGCTACGATTGTCGGATGAAGGTGCAAGACCTACCATTTCGAAGCTAAGAACCAGGGCTACAACAATGTAGAAGGTCACTCAGTCCAAATCCCAGCACAACTAAGTTATATATGCCAAATACCAAACCAGAACCGTAATTGCAGGTTTACAAATTACACTATGCTGTAATCAGTACAACTCAGTCTAAACAGGTCCAAATGCAGAAATTCCAAAGGAATATGGTAGCTAGGACATCAAGATACATTTCATCAGAAGACCTCAACACCCAAATCCAAAACAATTCCAGTCAAAACAACCCATTTCAGACGCAGTTCTAACATCTTGATGAACCCAGAACAGCAATAGTAATTTCGGCTTATCTCATTCTAAACTACTCCAATTGATCTGAAATTTTACAGGCACCCTTAAAACATCAATACCTACAACTTTAATGTTTTGAGCCAAGGCCAATTCGGCCTCAAACCATATGATACAAAACCGGACAGAAAGGGGGTTATGAAACCCTAACTTTCTCAAATTCCTTCCAAACCCAAAATTGGTTACAATTACCAATCATGTACACCTACTATAGTCATTAGCCATCAATTCCAACCATCATAGATAACCACAACATCATGATCACAATTAAACCAGAAAATTCATCAATAAATTGAAAACTTCACCAATTCCTCTCAAACCAAGAAATAAACCACAAATTCATCACTTTAGCTACCATTAAGCACAACTTAAGCTTCATTAAGTGTAGGAGGAAGTTCAATCACCACTCACCTAGTAAACAAGAGAGGGAGAGTTGTTGGACACCTTAGCTTCCTTAAACACTTCACTAAATCACTTTCTAGTACCAAATGGAGAGATTTTATGGAGTAGAAACAAGATCAAATGGTTGGATGATTACACTCAAGCAAGATGGAAGCAAGAATCTTGGAGAGTTTTTCTTTCTTCGTAGCTAGAAAGGGCCGGCCACAATGGTGAAGAAAAAAGTGATTTTTGTGGTAATTTTGAGATATTTAATCAATTGGTAAGAAAGGTCAAAAAGTCAAATAAGTCAAATAAGTGACCACCACTCTTAAGGTGACACTTGTCACTTCATTAATGCATTCCTATCCTTCTTTTTCCCTCTCACATCAATCACTTCACCTCCTCTAATTATCTCTTAACACCTGATAAATTTCACCCAGTATCCGGAACTTATCCTAATTGGTCGAATTTTTCCAAACTTTTCGCACTAGTGGGTCCCACGTCCGATATATATCCTTAATTTCTCAAAAACTAACCGATACTAGAAAATCATTTTAAAACTATTTTTGCTCATAAACTTTATCTGGGGAATTTTTCTAATAAAGAAAATGTAGAAAAGGCGGGCGATTAAATAAAATAAACCCTAGAAAATTAGAAAATTTCCGGGTTCTCAAACTCATTTTTTTTCGGGGCGTCACACAGTTTCTAGTGCAACTAGGCCAAAAATGCAGGAGACTAAACCAGAACCGCAAAAACAGGTGAACAAACCGCATTCTGGGTAATAAACTGTAAGTCAGGCAACCTAAGTCCAAATCAAGAAATTCCAAAGCCATCCGAAAGATAAGAAACAAGGATAAATTTCATCAGAAGGCTTCAACAACTAATTCTGAAGCATTCCCAACCAAAATAACCCAGTACAGAAGCAATTCTCAAATTCGGGTAAAAACAGGGCAGCAAGGGTAATTCCATCTTTTCACAAGATACGCTGCTCCGATTGACCTGAAATTTTGCAGGAATCTCTAAAATATCATTCCCTACAACTTTCATGTTTTAATCCAAGGCCAATTCGGCCTCTAACTATGAGCTACAGTGCCAGGCAGAATGTAAATCAAAGAAGACCTAACTTTTCAATTTTCTTTCCAAACAGAAATTGCTTGCAATTAACCACTTTTTCCACCTTCTAGCTTCCTTAAATATCATTTCCAATCATCATACATGACCACATAATCATATTCATATGAAAACATAAAAATCCCCAATAATTATAAAACTTCACCAATTCAACCAAAAATCAAGATATAATCCATAGAATTGCATCTTATACCACCACCAATCATGAATTTAACATCATTAGAGGGAGGAGAGGGGTTCCTTCACAACTCACCTTAGCAACACAAGAGAGAGAGCAACTAATCACTTTAGTCTTCCAAACAACTCCACTAAACACCTCACAACCACTCACTTAAGGGTTTTTATGGAGCAAAAACAAGATTCAACGGTTGATTTGGTAGATTGGAGCAAGATTGAAGCCAAAAACTTGAAGAGTTTTCTTTCTTTTGTTGGTTGAAGAGGTCGGCCAAGATGAAGGAGAAAATGGTGAATTTTTGGTAGTTTTTGTTTGATTTATTTGGTCAAATGGTAAGAAAAGGAATAGTAGTCATAAAGCAAAATCCACTCATAAGGTGACACTTGTCACTTCATAAATGCATCAATATCTCTTTGTTTCCTTTCACATCAATCCATATAGCAACCTCTAATTATCTCTTAGCACTTGGTAAAATAAATCCGGTATCCATAACTTAACCTAAGTGGCCGAATTTTTTCGAACATTTCGCACTAGCGGGTCCCACATCCGATATACACTCTTAATTTCACATGAACTAACTTATACTAGAAAAATGATTTACAAACTATATTTTGCTCATAAAAAGTATCTGGGGAATTTTCTAATAAAGAAAAGGTATCAAAGTGTGAAATTAAATAAAATAAAGCCTAGAAATTCGGTAAATTTTTGGGTCCTCACATTTACACTAATTTCTGTTCACCAAACATACCCCTTACCGACCTCGAACGTCAAAGAAGTACCCAAAGATCGTCGATCTCCTCGACCAAGCCCTTATCTGCTCGATTCGACCAACTAATCCAGGGTTGGACTTATAGTCCCAGATATTCAGGAATTCAGGATCTGGCTTATAGCCCCAAGTATTCAGTATTCAGGAGTGGAGTCGTAGGCTATTATCCAACAGTCACACAGTAATAATTGGAGATGTTATTGACTTAACATTCTGTATTCAGTAATATCAGTGTTCAAGTGATGAATTCCAGTCAAGAGTAAACAGTTTAGGAACTTGTCCTTTACCCAAAATTGCCCGGCTTACCTGACCGCACTGAGGCTGGTCTAAAACAAGAGGTCCAACGAAGGCTCAGTTCAGTCGTTACCGACCTACATTCACGCATACACATGAGTAACCCTAGATTCCACTTACCCGACGTCTCGGATAAGGTCCAAGGCCTAATTCAACCACTACAAGAGAAATGTAGTTGATCTACAATTCAACCGCTATAAGAGAAATGTAGCCGATCTACTATTCAACCGTCACAAGAGAAATGCAGCCAGTCTACAGTTCAACCGCTGCAAGAGGAATGTAGCCGGTCTACAATCATGCACATAAATAGGCAGGTCCACACGCAGGATCAGTTGATTCAAGTTCATGGAGGTCGAGTACGAATAAGGACACACTCGCCTAACCATGATCAAGTCACAAGTAATGTCCAACAATTCACATTCTCAAGTATTTCAAGTATTTCAAGTCAATATACAAGTCACATGTACATCAAGTTACTTGTTCATGTATGAATAAGATATCAAGTGTTTAGTCAAATTAGGTCAATTGAGTGTACATAAGAACACACTCGCCTAAATAGGTTCAAGTCACAAATAAGCTCAACATATCATGTTTCAAGCATTTCAAGTATTTCAAGTCCAAACAGTTGAAAATCGGGTGGGTGCAAAAACCTAATCAAACAAGAAAACTAGAGGAACACTACAGAAATTAGATATTTTGGCAGCAAATCTGGCCACAAATCCGACCAATATCTGGCCGAATTCAAGACCGGATTGACAAGGAGAACTTAAAAAGTTTTTATGCTCACTGCCTCAAATCCGATCCGGCCAGAAAGTTGCCGGATTTTGGCCATATTTCAGTTATAACAAAACGGCCAGTATATATTTTAACAAAATATCAAAAGTTTAGTCAAGTTAGGTCAAGTGCAATAAAGTACATACTTGTCTATGAGACGATAAATCAAGTACTTAGCAATTTCTAGCAATAGTGAGCATGTAACATGCAGTTGGAACACTCACCAATCAATTGCAATCCTTCACTTCAACCTTGGTTTGTCCTCTTGAACTCTCTCGAGTCCTATGGTCACATACTATATTAAAAGACTAGTAATACAAAACCAAAATACATGAAGAAATTAAGGTTTCAAAACTTCATTTCTTTTCATTTAAACCTCAATTCTACCCATAAACCAAACTCAAAATAGTTTACCCACTCCAATCTTAAAGTTGGAAATAAAAGTAAGAACAGTTCTAGGAAAACAGAATTTTTTCAATTTTGCGCGATACTATTTGAAAAATCATATCTCAAGTTTCTTAAGTCCAAAATTTATAAAATTTATACTATTGGAAAATAGACTCAAAGGGTTACAATTTCTCAGAAGACACATTTGTAAGATTCTATCCACAAGTCAGTCAAATTCCAACCTCAATTTGCAGTTTCATCCAATAGAAATACAGAACAGGTGTGGAAATTCAATCAACTTTGAAAAATCATAGATATTCATAGGAATTGAGAAAAATTCTAAAATTTTCACGGTACCCTAAATATAGTTTCAAACGCAATAAACGGAAATCAATTCTGACTTTTCCACACCAAGATATAACAAATTTTCTAAGACTGCTCAAGGTTTCATGTGAAAAATTTTCAGCAGTACTTACTTTGTGTTTACCATTTTTTCCAGCCATTTTCAAGGCTTCAATCTCACCACAAAACAGTCTCAAATCAAGCATATATATACTAGGCCAAAACTCACTAAGTCAAGCATATCTATAGCATTTAACCCTCACCTACTTAAGCTAGAAAATTAAACCCTAAGCTGAAATTCATAATCACAAGCTGGATGTGACAGCCCCACCTCCCCCTAAGGTGAACCAGAAGGTTCGATGGGCCGCCTGCGCAGCTCTCGCCGGGACTCACTCACTCCCTACAGTCCTCATCAAACTTAACGTGGACTAACTCGTATCAACGAAATGATTGGCAAACTATATTCCCTTATAAAAATGTATAGGAAATTAATATATTGAAGAAAGGCATAAAATTATAGACAAGGAAACAAAATAATGTCTCAAAAATATATAAAAATTTTCGGGTTCTCACACTCATCCTTTCGGGGCGTCACACTGGAATTTTCTATAAGTAAACCAAAATAACTTATAAAAGCTAGAAAATTCACATGGCAAATCTACCAAATCATAGCCAAACTCAAACCATCATACCAAGGCTGGAATTTTTCCCTAAAAGCTGAAATTTGCCAACCACAACTTAAACCATGAAATTTTCCAAGTAAACAACCAAAAGCAAGCCTTAAATCTACTCATATGCAAGTAATAAAAGAGAAGAAATGGTTTCAAGCCATGATTACCTTTAATCTTATGAAGAAGTGCAACCCAAAGCTTTCTTTTTCCCCAAATTCCTCCACCCAAGGTCTTCTTCTTTCTTTAAAGTTATTTCCTATGGATTGGATTGTAAACTTATGATGAAATCTCAAGATTCAAGCAAGAATTTCTAGGTTGGAAATGGAGTTTATTTCTCTCCTTTTCTCTCCAAGGAGGTTCGGCCATAGCTAGGAGAAAAATGGAAGAATTTTGGTCAAAATTTGATTTTAGTAAAGGTTAAGAAAAGTTTTAGTTAAAATCAAGAATCTAAAGATTGCGCGACACTTGTCTCCTTAAGGTTTGCTCTCATCTCTTTGTCTTCCAAAGGCTAAACTATCTAACTAACCTCTAATTATCCCTTAGCACCTTCTAAAATAATATCCCTGTGAGAACCCGTAATTTTCTTAATTGCTAGGTTTTATTTTCTTTTAATTGCACGCTTTTCCACATGTTATTTATTCAAAAAATTTTAAAAATAATTTGTATGAGTAAATATGGTTTGTAAATCATTGTTTCTAGTATAAGTTAGTTTATACAATTTTATAAGTGTATACCGGATGTGGGACCTACTAGTGCGGTAAGTTCGATAAAATTCGGCCAATTAGGTTAAGTTTTGTA
Organism: Coffea eugenioides; assembly: GCF_003713205.1. Lineage (NCBI taxonomy): Eukaryota > Viridiplantae > Streptophyta > Magnoliopsida > Gentianales > Rubiaceae > Coffea > Coffea eugenioides. The sequence goes on along the minus strand of NC_040042.1, from coordinate 19,180,781 downwards.
TACAGGAATTAATTTACTAGGTGTTGGGAGATAATTAGAGGTTGCTTAGTTGGATTAAGGATAGAGAGACAAAAGGATAGTTTTGAATTAAAAAGGTGCTAGGTGTCGCGAAGTGGTTGGTTCTTGGATTTTGACCACTATTCACTAACTTTACTAAAACCCAAAAATTGACCTAAAACCCAAAAATTGACCAAAAACCATCTTATTTTCCCCTCTCTTGGACGATTCTCTCAAGGAGAAAAGAAAAGAAAACCCTCCAACTTTCTTCATCCAATCTTGCTCAATCCTATAATCTAACCATTAAAACTTTGATTTGCTCCATAAAAATCCTTCTCTTAGTAGTATTGAAGTAGTTGGTGAAGTGGGTTGGAAGAAAGTGGTGTTAAGTAGCTTCCTTTCTTGAGGTTGCAAGGTGAGTAGCTAAGGAATTCCATCTTTGGTCTTGATAATGGTAAATTAATGACTTGTGTTGGTAAGATGTGATTTTGTGGAAGATTTCTTGACTTTTGGTAGAGATTGGTGAATTTTTATATTTATTCTTGATTTTTCTGTTTTTATATGTTGAATATTGTGTGGCCATGGATGATGGCTTAGGATAGTCTAGAATGAAGCTATAGTGTGTAAATTGTAGCTAATTGCGGAAAATTTCCATGTTGTGCGGAAAATTCCAGATTACGGTTTCAATTTCCCCTATTCTGCCCGGTACTTTTACCCCTAGTTAGAGGCTGAATTGGCCTTAGTATAAAACATAAAAGTTGTAGATAATGATGTTTTATAGTTGCCTACAAAATTTCATCCCAATCGGACCAACGTAGCCTGTGAAACGACCGAAATACCCCTGCTGCCCTGTTTCTGTTCGAAACTGATAATCAGCTTCTGTAATTGGTTAGTTTGATGAGGAATACTACTGATTTGGTTGTCAATGTATTCTTAAGAAATATAGCCTTGTATCTTATATTTTAAATGGCTTTGGAATTACCTGAATCGGAGTTGTGTGTGCTGCGATATGCTTGAATGAATCAGGACTGCTAGTTGAATTTCACAGTGAGCTGCGAACTGGAAAATCTGGGGTTGTTTTGGTAACTTTGACCTAGTTAGGATGAGAACTGGACTAAGTAGTCTTCATCAAAGATATATCCCTCTGTCTTTGCTTCGAAACGGTATAACTTTTACTTCAATCCAATAAGCGTAGGTTCAGTTATGTCCGATACGCTAAGTAGCGGTGAATCTGTCTTTTTGGTTCCTTAGCTTAAAGCTCATTTCTGGTCATTTTCCTAGCTAAATCTTGTACTTGAATGCCTTTGAGCCTATTGAACGGCTGTTGTGATGAATTTATATTGCGTATGACTTTGGGATTGATTTAGAAAAATAATAAAGCCATAAGTGGCTGGAAAAATAGGTAAATACAGAGGGCATGCTACCCAAAATTTTAGGGCTACGCGATTCCTTCAATTGAGTTGATCTTAGTACAAATGAAGGGTTTTGGGGGTTGTTTGTAACCCTAGGACCAACTGTTATCTTTTTGCTCAAAAATCATATTTTATTCTTTTGTACTAGTACTTAACCTGGAAAAACGTACGACATGTAGTCGAGCCTCACTTGTGCATTCCGTTTACTCGATTTTGGATGGGAAACCTTCAATTGTTTTACTTTGATGATTTTAGGGTTTCTTGGCGATTAAAGCCAGTTTGAAGTGAAAACTTTTGAAGTATATGTACTTGAACCGATGAATGTACCACTCCCCTCATTTGCTGTTTAACTTGATTTCTGCCCCTGCAATCTGTAATTTAAATGACTGCACTATCAGTGTATTCTGTTTGAGACGAGGGTGTACTTTATCACACTCGTTCTCTTGTCTGTCCATATGCCTATTTACTGTGTATAATCTGTTAACTGTATCTGAGTCTGTTCGGACGTCGTTTGGAGGCTGGTATCCAACGACCTTTCTGTGACCTCTGAGCTCAACACCTGTGGCTAGTTACTCAAGTCGGGCCGGCAAGGGCCTGGTCGATGAGATAACGAACCACGGTAGTCTGTTTTGGAAATCTTTGGGTATTGAGACTCTTGATTCCGGTATACTCGAGTATTACCATTACTGTTCCTGAATGGAGTTCAGGCCCGGTAGGGGTATGTTTGGTGGACGAAAATTGGTGTAAAGTAGGGTCTACGGATATGTTGGTTCTATGTACGTTGACGGAGAGTCAACGGGTTCGGATCAAGTACTGCAAATGGAAATCTGGCTCCTGAGAGCCACCTGTATCCTTTCCCTTTGAATCACTGTGTCTAACTGCTTTCTTTTATATCTGGTATATGTATCTGACTGGTTAAACGTGAAAGGCCATGATTTTACCCCTATATGTTTGGTACCTCATTGAGCGTAAGCTCACCCCTTTCTGTTACCTTTGTTTTCCTTACAGGGGACAAACTTGGAAATCACGGTTTTGGACAAAATGGGGCAAGCTAGTATATGTGTCATGTGAGGACTCATAAAATTCCTTATATTCTTCTTAAAAATTCCCTTTTATTTGGAAATTATTACTTTATAATAGTCCTACTACTCAATCACCCCACAATAAGTGCAAATGAACCTAGAAAGTAGGGTTTCACTTTTCGTTTTTAAGTTAGCGTGAATTAGGGTTTTACGTCTTTTCGTAGTGTGAGTAACCGGTACGGAATGTGTACTAAATTTGGTGATTAAGGGTAAGTTTTAGATGATATTAAGTGTGTGAATAGAAGTAATAACCATAAGATAGTGAATTATAAGTGAAAACCCTAGTACGTGCGAAATACGAAAAAACGGGTTGAACCGACGGGTACCGTTTGTTACCGATGGAATACACCACTTGACCATCACTTTATTACCTTAATCCCTTTATGTTTACTTGACTAATCAGCCCTAAATTACCCCTTAATCCAGCCATCTTTGTTGACTAAAGAAAAGGAAGAAAGAAAAAAAAAGTGAGATGTAATCTTGTGATGACACTTGGCAAGCATCCACCCATTTTTGACCAACTCAAGTCTAAGCTTCTTATCCCTTTCTTGGAGCTCAATTTCTATCTTCTAAGCTTCATTGTGAATGAAATTTGGAGAGGAAAAAGAGAGAAAGAAACCACTTCATTCAAGCTTGCTTTCTTGCTCAATCTTGCAAACTAACCGATAGATTCACCAAATAATCCATAGAAGTTGCTTAGGAGGGTGGATTATCATCTTGGAGTGGAGAGTTTTGGTGGTTCAAGCTTCCTAGGGGCTGTTGTGCTTCTCCAATTCTAGGTAAGGATGGTATTATTTCATGGTTGTGCTACTTATTGGTTTACAAGTGAAAGTTATGGCTTGTTAGGTAACTTTCATGGTTTTAGTATTAGTTTTGGTAAATTCCAGCTCTATAGTGTAAAAAGAAATTCAGCTTTGGTTGTTGGAATGATGGTTATTTGGATGGTATATGGTGTATGTAGGCTTGTATAGGAGGTAGTAGTAGTGGTTTTAAGTTAGAAATGTGAAGTTGCACATTAAATTCTTGAAATTCCAGAATTGAGATTTTTTATGGTTCAGTTCTGTCCATTTCTGTTTGAGTATGATAGAGACTGAATCAGCCTTAGCACAAAATATGAAAGTTTTAGGTAATGATATTTTATAGTTTCCTACAAAATTTCAGCTCAATCGGGGTACTGTAGCTCATGAAAAGACAAATTTACCCCTGAGACTGCCCTAGGTAGAGTCCAGCAGACAGTTTTGACATTTCCTCATGTTGACTGCGTTTTTCACCTTGATACGTATCAAACCAGTCTTTGGCTAAAACATGAAAATTTTAACCCTATGTTTTAGCTTTCCAACGCCACTACGAACACCTCAAACGGACTTCGGTAGCCTGAATTATGGCCATTGAAACATAGTACGGTTAATTGGCCTGTCGGTAGGAATCTGGTACTGTAATTTGTGAATTTGACCTGGATACATTGCAAACTGGACTAAGTGGTCTTCATAAAATTTGTAGCTCTCTGCCTTAGCTTCGAAACGGTATAAATTGTACCCCAATCCGATAAGCTTAGCTTCAATTGTGTCCGTTACGCAAAACAACATCAAATCTGTCTTTTGTTTTCAACTTAAACTTCATTTCCGCACATGTCCTTAGCTTGATTTTGTACTTGTATGACTTTGAGTCTAGTGAACGGCTATTGAAATGAGATTATTTTGTGTGTAACTTTGGGGCTGATTGAGGAAAAGAACGAAGCCATAAATGGCTGAAAAATAGGTAAATACAAAGGGCGTGCTGCCCAAATTTACGCTCGAGAACTAGGTCGATATACTTGCAACTTGAGTAAGGCTCGAGAGTGAATACCACGTGAACCATCTAGGGTATTTACGTTTTCTTTGCCACTTCGACTCAAATAGCGATTTTAAAGTTTTACACGTGAGTATAAGTTTTACAAATATTTTACTTATGTCCTTTGGTTTAAATGTACTCTTTTCACTATCAAAACCATATTTATACTTTGTACTAGTACGTATTCGAATTTTCTTTGAATCACTTACATCTTTGATGGTTGAAACATAATGTGTTCTTTTGATTATATTAGGATTCCTTGATGATTGAGGGTGTTATCTGGAAGGATATTTTGGACGTTATTTTGCGTAAATAGGTGAGTGTTTCTTGTTTGTTATATTTTCATTGACTATGTGGCTTGTTCTTGATTATATGCTTTGTTATGAACGAATGATAACATGTTAAATGTTTTCAATGATTGCTTCGAATGAGTTTGCTAGGCGAGTGTGTACTTTATTGCACTCGACCTAAATGAATGTGAAATTTTTAATGATTAAATAATGAAATGCTAGTTGCGCATGAATGTAAGCCGTTTGGCTGAATTGGGCCCTTGCCCTTCGTTACTGATCGACTCGAGCCAGAAGCGGACTCGGTCGGGCGATTTAGTGACCCTGGGTGAACGTTTGGTATACTCGAGTATTACCTTGTTGTCGGGTGGAGCCTGGCCAACGTCCAGGAGGAGGTGAATGAAATGAACGAACGAATGTCAATGCAAACAAGGGTTTTACTTACAAAAATACATTTTTAAATGATTGGAGGAATAAGAGGAATGACAGGAGAATGAATGAACGAACGAACGAATGAATGGCTCCTTGTGAGCCCGTATCCTTTTAATGAATGTGTTAGTATTGCTTTCCTTTGTAAATGTTTCGTGAATTATTGATTATTGATGGTTAATGCATTGAACTTATTGTTTGATTACGTGTTCGGAACCTCACTGAGTTTTTAGCTCATCCCTTTAGTTTTGTTTTCCTTAACAGGGGAAGGCGAGCAAGGATGAGAGATCGGTATAGACTAGCTTAGACTAGTTTCAGTTTTTTTTTTTTTGGTAATGGTTCTCGCCCAACCTTTTGGCACGGGCTGGATGTATAAAGAATTGAGAACCTTTGTATATTCGGTGTATGTACTCCCTTTTAAGGCAGTTATGTATATAAGTTTCACTTTAAGTTTTGGATTGTTATTTCGTTTGATCTTGGGGTTTTATTTCGGATTTGATTGAGGTATGACTGAGTCCCGGCGAGAGCTGGGCAGGCGACCCGCCGAACCCTTTGGTACGCCTTAGGGGGAGGTGGGGCCGTCACATGTCATGTTGTTAAGCCTTTGAAAACGAAACCCTAATTGTATTTTGTGTAGTTTGAATACCCCGGATCGCCCTGTATGTTCATTTGTTCAAGACTCCAATGTAAATATATGTCGTTTCCGATTGTTCGTTTTCTTTGGATCCTGTCACGCGTGTTATGTTGGGTTTGTGTGAATCGACTCCGTAGTCCTGGTGAGAGTTGGGCAAGCGGTCTGCCGAACCCTTTGGTTCGCCTTAGGGTGAGGTGGGGCTGTCACAATCCGTTTATGGAAAACTCCATCTAGTCTTCAAAAATTTATCGCATTTATTGCATTAGCGGGTCCACTTCCATAATACATTTCAAACTTGACATGAACTAACTTATACAAGAAAAATGATTTAAAAATTTGACTCACTTATAAAAATATCTAGGAAATTAAGGTAATAAAGTAAAATAAAGAAAATGTGCTCAAAGAAATAAGATAAAATAAAGATAATTTTCAGGTCCTCACAATTACTCTTGTTAATCACAATAGATAAACCAACTTTTTATAGATGAACAACATTCCGCATTGTAGTAAAGAATCAGGAAATAGATGCTCTAGTTTCACCTTAGTAGAAAATACAGTAAACTTAGACCTCCATGATTCATAAAGTCCTATTGTCCAACTCCTTAGGCAGCCTTACATAATCTATCAGTGTTTGAGAGAATCAGAAAAGGATAGATTTTTACAAGACTTCAAATTTTGGGTTGTAGCATATAACGCAAAATAGAGACACGCAAGGTTTTCCCTAAGAAGCTAAGCAGAAGATTAAGTCTTGTCCCGTTTCCTAGAGCAAGAGAATAAATAAAATATGCTTTGGTTTATCACACATAACTTTTGGTAAGTTGGTACTTCAGTTGATTTTAGATTTTGAAAAGATTTCCCTACTTCATTCAGCAAAAGAATGGCATCAATTTAGGAAAAGTGGTCATTTTTTGAAAGTAGCAACCTATTTGATGATATGTGAGAACTCACAAAAAATTTACTTATTTTAAATTTCTATTACTAGCTTATTTAAATATTTAATTACCCGTTTACTCTGAATATTTTATTTCAACCTTTTTAGACCCAATTACATGGAATTATGACTTGCATATATTTTTAAAATGATTTGTTTCCAAATTTAATTTTAAAGCTCGTTAAGTGAGGATAGTGAATACGCGATTGGAGTTAATAATCGATTTGAGGATACAATAAACTTGAAAAATTGGAGACTTGTACATTAGTCTTAAAATACATATTTTTATGTTTAAGTGCTCAAGTGTTAGTTAATTATACCATCGTTATAAGAAATTCTTAGAGATTCCACTTTATCGCGCATAAATCGGTACTACGCGTTTTTACGCGCGCGATTAATTGAGGGATTTTAGACCCTTATTTTTAGACCATTAAGAGTGAATAATAATAATATGAATGAAAGTGCATTAGAGGTTTAGAGCACAACTGAAACAAACTCGAGAGGAATCGAGCACGGAACGAGTGCATACGCGCACTATCCTCGGTTGACTTTTGGAGCAATTTTGGCCACACACTCTTAAGCTTCTCATGGAAGCATCACACCAGATCAAAACTCTTCCTTTCTTCCTCTTAGCAGCCATGCACTCCATGGAAGAAAAAGACCAACAATTCTCTTCATTTCACCTCACAATTCTTGCTCAAATCACGTCAAATTTTACGTACAACTTGCTAAACACTTGGTGAACAACATTAGCTAGGAAGAGAACTTGCTTGCTTTCCACGGTTTTGTTGAGCTTCAAGAGGCCGAAAATTTCTTTCTTGCTCATCCAAAGAGGTAATGAACGATCAACCTCAAAAATCTTAGTTTATAGAAGTTATATTACACTCATGAGCTCTTGGATTCTCATGGGTAGGTTTAAATTGTTAGAAATTTGGTGAGTGGGCTCTATGAACTCCCACTGTGGCTTGATGGACTGATTTTGTGAGTTTTGATGTTAATAATGTTGGATTAGTGCTTAAATTAGTAGAAATGAGTGATATTGTGGATGAAAACTCAAAGGAAGTGATGAGGGAATATTTTTCCATTTCTGCCCCTGTACATGCTGTGGCCTTAGAGCAATTTTTTTGTGGTTCTAATGACTTTTTTAAGATGTATACATGTTGTGTCGGTTGTGTAGAAAGTTTCATCAAAAAATTTCATGATTTGGTTGGCCAAATGATGTGTTTTCGGAAATCAGTAAAAACTGGAAATTTTCCCGTAACTGCTTTGGCAGTGTTTTTGTTTTGGCTATAACTTTTTGCTCCGACGTCGAAATTGAGTACCGTTTGTGGCACTAGAAACTACACATTCCCAGATCCAACGGTATAAAATGCACGTCCTGGTTCCACTTGAGTAGTCCATACCAATTGTTTGAACATGACTGTCCTGTTTCGCGTCTACACTGGGAGCTCTGTTTTGAGCAGCGAATTGGTGCTCAAATATGAGCTAGCTGTGGACAGATTTTGAAAATGATTTCTCCTAAGAAATTGTAGCTTTATGAATCTATTTTTCGACGCCAGCAACCGCGCTTAATTCCAAGTTGAATTGAGTGATTTGTGGCCAAAGTTCAAAACTGACTCAATGATTTGAAACCCTCTTTTTGGCTAGTAAATGTCTAAATCTTGATTGGGACTTGTTGTTTCGAAATTCTTCGTGTTAGTCATCTACCAAATGCATCTTGGATGTATCTTAGACATTACCTACATAAAAAGGACCATGTTTGAGACATTTTTGTGGGCCAAATGTTTTGAAAACGGAAAACTCATGTCCAAGGCAGATTTGCCTTGGAAATTTGGAAACTTTGGTGATCAGGTTAACCAACTTTCCGTGCGTATTTTTCCATGAAATTGACAGAGGAATAACTCTCATATGGTAGTGTAATACTGCCAAATTTGGTGCCATTCCAAGTCCTCTTCAATGCCCAACAGATGTCCCAAATTCTGCTTTTCAAATCTGGAAAACTTTTTTTTTCTCTTGGCCGAATGGTCAAATCTGATTTGGGGAGTTATATTTTGAAAATTGTGATGTTCATTACCTTTAAATTGCTTAGTGGATGTTTATGGACTCTTGGTTTCAAAAATAGAGTGATTTAGAACTGATTTCATTGCACAAGACATTTGCAAGCAAAAGAAAAGTGAGAAGGCAGATTAGCTTTGAAATATTTCTTGAAATTTGGTTGTTTTAATGACTGCCTTCCCGTGGGAATTTTTGCATGAAACTTTGTAGAAATATTGTTCACACATGGAAGATTTAGTGTACCAATTTTGGTGTATTTCTAATGCCAAATCGATGGCCAAATAATATTTCCAAGATAGTCTTTGAATCTGGAAAATGACTGAACAGTTTGCGAAATGTGATCAACTTTGGACTGATGTCTCTCGACACTCAAAACTCTGATTCTTGTTCCGCCTATTGTGTTTTAAACTCTGATTGTAACTCTAATTGAGTTCCAAATTTTAGAGGTGTGTGAATTTTTCCAAATTTCCAAACTTTGCCGAAGATCAACCCAAAACTGTCTTAATGGTCCAAAACAGCCACTTTGGGCCAACTTTTGAATGCCTTCCATTTGGAATCATGGAAAAGTGTATTCTAGGAACTTTTAGTACATCGGAAGAAGTTTCTAACGGTACCAATTTTTCCAATTTTGGACTTGTAATGAGTGAGATACGATTTTTCAAAGATCTCGTATCAAAGCTGAAATTTTCGAAACTTAAGGAAATGGAGTTTTTCGAATTCTCCTTTTTCCCTCGATATCGCTTGAACGTTTTACACTTGATTTCAAAGATGAAAACTCGATTTCTCTTGTGCTTTAAAAACTCCACTTTTGAATCTTGATTCGCGAGTAATTTAGGCTCGCTTTCGTGAGATTTTCTTGGATTGTACAAGCGTACAACCATTCGTGATAATTGGGGTATATAAATGATAGTTCACTATTAATTGCTCAGGCTCGCATGAGGACTTTCAAGAGGATTCCACGGTAGATGCCTGAACGTCAAGTGGCATTTCTTCTTTGTTTATTTTGTGAGTGTCAAGTATGTGTTAAATGCTTATGTGATTGAGATATTAGTTGTACATGTGTTATACATGATACGTAAACTTGTCGAGCCGAGTGTGTAATTTATCGCACTCATTCTCATTTGAAATAAATGACTCATGTTTGACCTGACTTGACTTGCTTAACCTGACTTGACCTGCTTGACCTGACATGACTTGACTTGGAAAATATGCTATGGCTGCATAAGTCGATTGGAGCGATGTCTCATCGACCTCTGAACGATAGCAAGTACCACACCAATTTGGTGGGAGGTACCTATCGAATCGTCTCAGACCTATTAACTGAACGATTGTAAGTACCACACCGATCCTGGTGGGAGGTACCTCTCAAGTCGTCTCAGTACCTTAGACCTCTAAACGATAGCAAGTACCACACCGATCCGGATGAGAGGTACCTCTCTAATCGTCTCAGAACACTAAAGCATTCTAAGTCGATTGGAGCGATGTCTCATCGACCTCTGGACGATAGTAAGTACCACACCGATTTGGGTGGGAGGTACCTCTCGAGTCATCTCAGAAACATACATGGAATACGTGAAGGGTTACGAACTCAATTACCTACCCGGGGAATGGGGTGTTGTCATGGGAAGGTATTAAAATTGAATTTGGGCAAAGTAAGAAATCATTAGCTCCGGAGAGCTTCTGCATCCTACTCAAGCATGTTTATTATAAATTGTGAAATTTCTTGAATGTTATTGTTTTCACTATTGTGTAAGTGCTATTATTATTGAATTATTTGTCTTGCATGTTTTCTTAGCCTCACGAGCATCCGCTCACCCCGTTAAACTTGCTTTCTTTAACAGAAGCTGAAATGGAAGGAATTATGGAATGGTCGACTTGATGGCCTTTTTATTAGAATTTTGAATGTATTCATTTAGTCAACTTTTGAAAGCTGCATATTTTGGGATTGTAAGATATTTTGGTAACTTATAATGTAAGACTTGACCGATTATTAAGGAATTGACCTTCCTTTATATTTTCAACTTTTAGTACTGATTGGTTATTCTTAAATTTGAATTGAATTTGTACCTAGTCCTAGCGAGAGTTGGGCAGGCGTCCTGCAGATACCCTTGGGTTCGCTCTTGGGAGAAGTGGGGGCATCACATGATATCTAATCAACAACAGCTCCACCATAAAAAGCAATTCCAAGCTATAAAAACCAAATCAATCACTTAGTCTTTTGCATAACCTCTATTAGGTGATTGTTTATATTTAACTTTTGGTGAAAACCATCACCTATTAAACCAAAAATCTTTTTGGCGATTATTAAGAAATAAATTAACAGTAAAATTGCGGAAGCGTATCTAGATTCATATTGACAAATTGGTATTTGAATCCCTTGAAATTTTGGGGCAACCTTGCAGGTCAACACATATTTGCTATTCTCTTGAATGAACCCTTTAATTTCTATCTAGTATCTTTCTTGACGATGGGATATCAAGAAAGAGTTATTTTGTGGTACTAGAAATATGACAATAAGAATACGTTTGACCTGGGAACTATAACCATATTTATAGATAACTTTCCGTTAGCTTTTGGATTCTTATTTCACCCCCATCATAAAAATAGAAATTACCTTTAAATCTTTACACATTAAGACCCATATCCTATTATATACATTCAATTTCAAAACATAATTGATGACTTTAATTGGATTTAATTTTATTTGACAGTCTGCAACACGTAATTATTCACATATAAGTCTAACATTGGATTAATGATCCAACAATCTCTCACTTAAACTACATGTGTAACCTTATAATTATGTTTTGCAATTAACCGTATGAGTTCAAATTTACTGTCATAACCAAAATGTATCTACAACCAATTCGATTCATCAATTACACCAATATAGGATCAAAACTACCTTTGTTACAATTTCATAACTTGACCCATCAATGGTCACATATGTTGATACAACTTAATGACATGAATCATGATGTGGATGTGTAGTATGAAAATTTCATGTAACGTAATTATAACATGTCTATTTTCAACTGGTCCACCTTAAATTTTCATGAGATCAAATCATACCAAAGTCAGAGAATAAATAAATTCAAACTTTATTTATGTATAAAATATCCTTAAACCTTAATAACAAAAAATACAATATCATAAGAGTATTTAAAATGACAAACTCCCACTAAAATTGAACATCATTTAATAACATAACATCCATATGAGCAGTATGTTCATAAAACATTTTGGGTGGCAATCCCTTAATAAGCAGATCCACAACTATAGAATTTGTCCCGATATACTCTATCGGCAACTGTCCATTCTGTACTCTTTCTTTAACAGTCAGGAACTTAATATCTATATGTTTAGATTTTGTCGAAATCCTATTGTTATTGGAATACAGGACCGCTGACTTAAGTATCACAAAATAATTTTAGTAGTCTTTCAATACCATCCATTATACGTAATCTTGTGACAAAATTTTGTAGCCAAATTTCATGATTGGACGCCTCATAGTAACCTACAAATTCTGCAGCCATAGTAGAAAAGACTATAAGAGATTGTTTAGTACTCTTCCAAGATATGCCACCTCTAACTAATAAGTAGATATAGCCTGATATTGATTTCATACTATCTTGGCATCCAGCATAATATGAGTCAGTATACCAATGATCTCAACTTTATTTAATCTCCAATACATGAGCATGTAGTCCTTTATTTTCTGTAAATACCGCAAGACCCGTTTGATTGTCTTCCAATGATCTAATTTAGAATTGCTTAAATATCTACTCAATATTTCAATAATATAAGCACTATTCGGACGCATACAAATCTGAGCATACATTAGACTCCCTACTGCTAATGCATAAGAAATCTTTTACATTTTTTTTCCTTCAAAAATATTTTTAGAACATTGGTCGAGACTAAACTTGTTTTCTTTAACCACAAGGGTGTCACGTGATTTGTAATTTTGTATGTCATATCTTTTAAGAATCTTTTCAATATAACTCTTTTGTAATAGTCCCAAAATACTCCGAGAGCAATTCCGGTGTTTCTATATGTCTAACACAAAAGATGTATCACTAAGATCTTTCATCTCAAAATTTTTAATTAGAAATTTCTTGATTTCATGCAATAGTCCTATATCGTTGCTGGCAAGTAAAATGTCATCAACATACAATATCAGAAAAATATGCTTGCTCCTACAAAACTTATGGATATACAATCATCCACTAAATTCGTCTCAAAATCAAATGAGATGATCATTTGATGAAATTTGAAATATCATTGTCGAGATGTTTGTTTGAACCCATAGATAAATTTTTTAAATTTACAAATCATATTTTTTGGATCTCCCAATACAAACTTTTCTTGCTACACCATATTTTTTGGATCTTTCGATACAAAGTTTTCGCTCCTTCTGACAATGGGACAAGATCTCAGACATCATTATCTTTCATAAATTTAATCTCTTTATTTATGGTATCGATCCATTTTTAAGAATTTGAACTATTCATGATTTGACAAAAATTGATTGGATTATTTTCTATTAATCCAATGTCATTTTCATATTTTTGGAGAAAAATAATGTAATCATCTGACACCGCACTTTTCTTTTCTCTAATAGATTTTCTTAATGGCACTAATTTTTTAAGAGGAAGAGTTTGTTTTTTATAACAGTTTACTTTTGACATTGTCTTGATTTGTTATATCATGATCAAAATCCGAAATGAGATCTTGAACAAGATCAATGACACATGTGAAATTATTGATATATTTCTCTTCCGAAACAAGGTCCCTTATTGTATCTTCTCTCCCAAACTCGACATCCTCAAAGAATCGGGTATTTCCTATCTCGAAAATCATTTTAGTCGTGAGATCATAAAACTTGTAACCCTTGAATCTTTCAGAATATTCAATAAAATAACAACTAATCGTTCTTGAATCCAATTTCTTTTCATTTGGCCTATAAGGTCTTGCCTTAATTGGATACCCCCAAATATGTCAATGTTGTAAACTGGGCTTTTTTCATGTCTAAAATTCATAAAGGGTTTTGATAATTGATTTAGTTGAAACTCTATTAAGAGTATATGTTGCAGTCTTAAGCGCTTCTCCCCAGAGTGACTCTTGCAGGATAGAATGATATATTATACTCCTTACGGTGTCCTTAAGTATTCTATTTCCTCTTTCAACTATACCATTTATAGTAGATGAACCCGGCATAGTGTACTGTAGGATGATACAGCATTCCTCCAAGTATTTAGCAAATGACTCTAGATGTTGTTCACCTGAACCGTCATATCTACCATAGTATTCACCACCACGGTCAGATCTAACGCTTTTAATTCTTTTGTTGAGTTGATTCTCAACTTCAGTTTTAAAATTTTTGAACATGTTCAATGACTGTAATTTTTCAGAAATGAGATAAATGTAATCATATCTTGAAAAATCGTCTATGAACGTTATAAAATATTATTGACTATTTCAATTAGTTGTAGGAAATGACCCATAAATATCTATATGTATAAATTCTAAGACATCCATGACCTATTAGTTTCAAATCTCTTTTTATTGGTCTATTTCTCCTTTATACAGTTAACACAATTATTAAAATCTGTAAAGTTCAAGAGATCGAGAATTTTATTTGACATAAGTCTTTCTGTTCTTCGTCGGGAGATGTGACCCTAATACGATTTCTAGACCTTTGACGAGACTAGAATCATCCCACAGGCCCACAACCCTTTAAAAGGTACCAAAGTTTGGATTTGGCGGCTTCGACTCTGAACTTGGACAACACAAGAACGATTCGAAAGATAGAATGACGCCACAATCAAGTATGTTGCTTGATTGATAAGTCGGTGATCACCTAGAGTCAACTCTACGATGCTCAATAGTGGCTTTCACAAGCCCTGGAGAACGTTTCTCACAAAGAAACGAAACCTGGAATTTTCTCAATCCTCCTTAAAAAACCTGCCCCCGAAACATTGTTTTTGAGGCTATAAATAGCCTATACAAGTCCTACTAAAACTAGAAAATAACTAAACCAATTCTACTTGCACTAGGATAAACCCAACAGCTTATAACAAGCTTAAACAAACAAATAATTCAAACCACAAATCACTCTTCTAAGCTGTCCGAATGCATTAACTAACTAAACAAGGCCCAAAAGGCTTTATTTGCTCCTAACAAAATAAAATAATCAACTACTAATAATCTTGGTTCATTGGAGCTTGAACCCTCGGTCCCAGCTTGGCTAAGTGAATGGAGGATTCTAACAAAATAATCTTGAACTTGAACCACTTGCTTGGACAGCTATGACGCAAAACTTGCAACTTATATTTTGAACCACACCAAGCTCCAACTAAACGAACAGCCCTCAAATCCTCATCATTCCCCTCTTCTTGACAATGATTTGCCCTCAAATCAATGCCTGGGTCAAAAACAAAAGAAGAAGAATGAACCATCTCATGCACGATTATAATTGTAAATGGTTCCATGAAATATATAGAATAGTCTGCATGTTCCACACAAACAACATAATCATTAAAGGATACAAGCATAAAGTCAAGGGACTCGCAAAACAATGGAATGTAGACAACCTGAAACACAACACCAATTAACTTGAAAGCATGACCCACTCTATAAGGAAAAATACAAATGAACTCAATGGTTCCAAACGTTGGACAGCCCACATCAAAAGAAATAAAATGCACATGGATATTTGAAAGCATATTAGAACTCAAGACACAATTTTCTAAACACGCACAGCTATCAAAACTCACAAAACAACTAGCACTTGAATGCAAATTACCATTGGTAAACACAGAAGTGACTTGAAGCACAAAATTACTCAATATAGACCCATTAAAAAGGGCAATGAAATCCAAATAAACATCCTGGAAATTAGTCCTAAAGAAATTAAAGTAAGCTCTTGAATGAATCATGAAAGAATGGTCAATTAAAGTAGCAACTGAGAAACGACTAGGAACACAAAATAGATGGAAAAAGATGCAAGCACTGCCACCTCATCACAAAAGTAATGGAAATCCGGTATGAAACTTCCCTTAGTAATGTCCAATAGCTCGAGGGATATTTCATCAAAACGGCTTATAGGAACAAGACCAGGAACTAGACTGCCACTCCATGAGCTGAGTTGTCCGTCCATAGCTCCAAATAGCCCATGACCAGCACCAAACACTTCAAAAGGGAGGCTGGATTCCTATATGCTAACACTACTCTGAACCTGTGAGCAAACAAGGAACACACTAGGCAAAGTGACATATAGTTGGTTAGTAGAAAACACAAACTCTCTCTCAGGTATGGCTCTTGCAAGACAATTGCGTTTCCACTCTTGTTTTTCCTCCTTGTCTAAACCAAAACTAGCTTTTTTCTCCTCACATAATTCTGCTCTTCTCTCTTTCTTTTCCCTCTCTTTGTTTTTCTGCTCAAGTTCCAACTTATACTCTTTTTGTAGGCTCACTTGATCCTCATAAACCTGTTTAGGGGTTAGGGGTACAAGTGTGATCTTTTTGTTACAATGAGTAAAATATATCTATTGGATTTTCCCTTGAAATCTACGTCCTTGTCAAATTGCCAAGGTCACCCAAGTATCACATTGTTTGCTTGCATTGGCACTACATCACAAATCACCTCGTCTTCATACCAACCAATGCGAAATAGCACTCAAGCTTGTCTGAACACATGCACATCATCACCTTCGTTAAACCATTGTAAGTGATATGGTTTAGGGTGTTCGTTAGTAGGAAGACCTAACTTCTCAACCATAAGCAAACTCGCTATATTGGTACAACTCCCACTATCAATTATCAAACTACACACTTTGTTCATGATTAAACAACGAGTGTAGAAGATATTCTTTCTTTGCACATAGATATTGTCATAGTTAACTCGGGCAGCAAACTTCTTTTGTATAACCAAACAACCTATTGGTATATCCACAGGTTGTTCCTCATCCAATTCTCCATCTTCTTCAACTAACGGTGGCATATCCTTATATTCATTATCGTCATTAGTCATAACCTCTCCACTTGGCAAAATAATCATGGCACGTTGGTTAGGACATTGCAAAGCTATATGCCCAAATCCTTGATACTTAAAACACTTCTTGTCCCGATTATGTGACTTAGAAACTTCTTGGACAGCTTTAGTGTCTACCCTTGGAACCAGCTTTGGAGTGGTAGTTCTCGGCCTTGGTTGTGAGGTTAAGGCCGTGGCTTCTTCCTCTCTTCTAGGTTGAGAATTCCTCCAATTTTCAGTTTGATAGTTGGTATTTTGGTGTGCACTACCCCTTCTTTTGAGATGTCATTCTGTGACGCCCCCACTTTTTCCAAGGACGAATCCAAGGGTATCCGCAGAATGCCTGCCCAACTCTCAGCGAGACTCACTACAATCCGTAATTCAAAAGCTAGAAATACTTCAAATATTTTCAATATATAATTAAAGTACTCCAAAACATTTCATACTTAAAATTAGTTAACCTTCAATCTTAAATACAATCCAAAAGAATATGTACTACAGTCATAAGCTACAATACAACTTAAAGTCTTCAAAAGAAAATAACCTAGTACTATTCACGGGCACTCTTGGTCTTGAACCCTGTTAAGGAAAACAAAAGCGTGGAATGAGCTAAACAGCCTAGTGAGGTTCCAAACTACACTAGCAGTTCTAATAAATCAAATAAATTGAACATAACACATGTATGGTTCAAAGTTTCATATTGGCACATTAAAATGAGACATTTATCATTGTATAGAAATAAACACACATTGAAAGGATACGGTGTTCACTTGGAACGATTTTGGTCCACTTCATTTTATAACTCCAGTGATCCTCTCAGTTTGTCTGGCCATTACCTTATCCCTCCAGTGGTAATACTCGAGTATACTGAAACGGTGGTCCAGGGTTCCAACCTACCCGACCGAGTCCAGTCCTAGCTCGAGCAGGTTAGTAACCAAGGGCAGGATCCAGTTCAGCTTAGAGCTTACAACATGCGTAAGTAATCAAGTAAATCGGTAAACGGTAGTAGTTCACGATTAACGGTAGAAATTTACGGTTAAACGATAGAAATTTATCATTTTAGTAGGTCGAGTGAGATAAAGTACACACTCGCCTTAAAACGGTGGACAGTTACATAGGAGCAATTATAAGGTGCACTTAACACTTAAGCACACAATAACTATGAAGTAAACATGTAGCAAAACTGTTCAAATCACGTACACCTATAAGGAACACTCACCAATTCAAAATAAGTGAATAAGTGAGCAAATAAACTCATTAGTTGTCCCCACCGGGATCCCCTTGGAAACCCTCTCGAGTACCTGAAGAAATAGTGATCAATTATCACTCACACATATTCACGACCACGTAACATCCAAAGAAGAAAGTACACGCGCTGTAAATTTAAGACAATGTCTTATAAGAGTTTACTCAACAAAAATCGAGATTCAAAAATGGGGATTTAAGATCACAAGTTCGAATCAAGTTAAAGAAACTTTTCGCTGACTCATTAAAATAATACTCAAAGAAAACTCAAAAGCCGACTTTGATTCAAGTCGTGGTAAGTGAACCTCAATTTCAAAAGAAAGTGCCAATTTCACTTTTGGCACGAAAATCGAGAAAAAGGTAAATAGTTTTCATCTCCCAAAACTTCTAATCTCATGACCCAAAAGTTAGGATATAAAGGACGTTCACATTTTTCAAACTAATGGAGATAAAAATCATCCAAAACTCCACTCATTTCATATAAAATATCAAAGATAAGGTTCCAAGATTCAAGTGTAAAACTAGTGCAATTCACCCAGAACTACTCTAGCCAAACGCTTCCTTTTTGGAGTTTAACTCACAAAAATTGAGGTAAAAAGAACTAGGGTTTGAAGTTCATTTCTCAAGTATAAAATAAGGTGTCATTAACCAAGAAAGTTAGCAACTAAGAAAACACATCAAAAGAGGTTTACTCCATTGGGAATCGAGTTTCATAAATGAAGGTGTCAAAGTCACAAGAGAACTTGCATCATTCATGAAATCGAGTTTAAAATAATCTATCAATATCGAGATAAGAGAACGAGTTCTAAAAAAACTCATTTCCTAAGAAAGCGGAAAATTTCAGCTTTGCGCGTCAAACTTAGAAAAATCAGATCTTGCACTCAGTAGGTCTAAAAATGGAAAACTTAGTACCGTTGGAAACTAGATCCAAAGTACTAAAAGTTCCTAGAAGATATTTTTCCAAGATTCTAAACGAAAAGCATTCGTTTTTCAGTTCAAAGTTTCAATTCCAAGAAGACAGGTTTGGACCAGTCTTGGTTTTTCAGCAAATTTGGAAATTTGGCATAATTCACAGAAAGCGAACTAGCCTTTGAAATTTGTAACACAATAATATTTCCAAACAAGGCTTCAAACACAACAAACGGAACTAAAATCGGAGTTTTGAATATCGAGATACATCAATTCAAAGTTGGTCGACTTTCATGACATGTCCAGTCATTTTCCAGATTTGAGAAGACATCTTTGAGGTATCATTTGGCCATCGAAATGGCAGTGAAAATATACCAAATTTCCTATATCTCTACCAAATTTCATGTGAAAACTCACGTGAGAAGATAGTTAACAAAATAGTCAAACTCACGTGGTTCTCTTTCCTTTTCAAATGTTTTGTCCCACACAATCAACCTCAATTAGCTCAAATATTAAAACTAAGGTTCCATAAAAATACAATGAACAATTTAGAGGTAATTGACATCAAAGTTTTTGAAACAAAACATTCCAAAACAAGTTTGACCATTCGGCCAGCAAGAGGGAAGAAACTTTCCAGTTTCCAGTTTTGCTGCAATGTAAAAATCAGGCCATATCTCACTCTATACAAACTCAAATTAAGAATGGTTGGTGGAGTTGGAAACTAGGTTCCAAAAGCTACATTTCATTAGAAGAAATCATTACCAAAATCAGTCCACAAGTAAATCAAATTCAAGCCAAAAATTACAGCTTCTCATTTCCATTCGAATGAACAGGTTGAACAGAACAACCGACTTTATCAGTTCACTGCAGTTCACACAAAACGAACTAGACAGTGATTTTTATACCGTTTTAAAGCTAAGAATGTCTAGTTTCAAATTTCACAAACGGCACTCGATTTCAACTTTTGTACAAAGAGTTATGTTCAATCAAAGTGGTACTGTTCAGACTGCCTGAATACGTTTTTTCCAGGTTCTTCAATTTTTGAAATTTCAAGTTTTGCTCAACCAATTCAAATGATTTTTGGTAGAACTTTCTACACACCATATACAACATATATAAACCAATTTCATAGCAAAACAACCAACAAAATTTTGAAATACATGCACAAAATTCACTGGACAGATTCGGCCATCTTGCTTCCTCTCACGGTTTTCTCTCTTTCTTTTTCCTCTTCTAGTTTCTTCTAGTAAAACTCATCACAAACACACTAACACACACATAAACATCATGATAGCCCTCATTTAACCAAGGTAGGAGTTCATAGAGCCCATTTCAACCAACCAAATCCAAGCAACAACAACAATAAGGAAGCTACAAGCTTCAAAACCAAGAAGTGAAACAAGAAAGTAAAGGCTTTGGTGGGGATGTTTATACCTTCAAAACTCAAGATGAAACTCTAGATTTTTGGTGTGAGAAACTCCTTAAAACAGCCCCTAACCATCCGCCCCTCTCTTCCCTTCAAGCTAGAGCAAGAACCTAAGGAGTTTGATGGTTGGATGATGTTTTGCTAGCAAGATGGGAGCTTGAAATGGAGTTTTTTCCTTCTTCCTTTTCTTGTCTTGAGGCTGGCCGAGAGTGAGGAGAGAGATGAGGGAGTTTGGTGGTTTGATTCTTGTGAAACTTGGGGAGAAAGAATGGAATAGTAGCCATAAGTGTTGGGCAAAAGTCAACTCTTAATAGTGACTCGATAGGGTTTCGTACTACCACTTTCTCTCTCGTTTGGTACACTTATGCACTAATCTTCCAAGGTATGTGACGGCCCCACCTCTCCCTAAGGCGTACCAGAGGGTTCGGCGGGTCGCCTGCCCAGCTCTCGCCGGGACTCAGTCGTTCACTACAATCCTCAAATAAATTACAATATAAATCTCAAATATACATCACATGGTCCACAAATATACATCCAAGTCTCCAATAATTACATGTCATAAGCAAAGCGGAAACAAATCCCAACTATCCATAAAATGATTCCAAATCCAAATTGTACAAAATATATGCCATCCAGTCACGTGAACAAGTACTACAAGCCTTCCTTTGCCACGAGCCCTGTGGAGGGGAATAAAAATATTTTTGGGGTGAGCTAAAAGCTCAGTGAGTAACCAGTAAAATCAGTAATCGAATCGGTTTCACAATAGTTCATTTCAATGATGTCATAAATCAAATGATAAGTCCAGAAACAATTACGACATTTTCAAAACATTAAATATGGAGTATCAAGAATTCAAGAAACATTTACAATGGAAAGCGATAGTAACATTCGTTAAAAGGATACGGGTGGCTCCCAAGCCAATTCTTTTGTCGAGTTTGATCACTGGTTGACCCTTAAGATCCTGAGCTACACAGCTCACTTCTCTTGCCCAAGTCACGAGCAATAAATGCTCTAGTTCAAGCAATAAATGCTCTGGTTCAAGCAATAAATGCTCTGGTTCAAGCAATAAATGCTCTGCAAATATTCACAAGCCATGAATGCTCTATAACAAATCATAAAAATCATATTTCACAGGTATTAATAGCAACTAATGGGGTTTAGATCGAGTGCGATAAAGTACACCCTCGCCTAAGTGCCCATTCATAGTAAACTCATTTTTGTATTGAGTTACACAGAAATCCTGATCACTCACATACAAGCACGCATGATATGCAAGAAAACAGTTCAAAAGTAACTTTGGAAACAGGTCAAAAGTAAATAAGACAAGAAAACAGTTCAAAAGTAACTTTGGAAACAGTTCAAAAGTAAATAATGCAGGAAACGGTTCATAATTAACTTTAGAAATAGTTTGAAGTCACTCACCTCCATGGCTCAGAAATCATCCATCATATATCATTGCCTTGCTCAAATCCAAGTCTTAGATCACAAACCCTATGCAAACAGGTCCCTTCAAAGTTCGGACAGCACTTCCCTTGAATTTACTAACTTTTCCAGCCATCATGGCTTCATTATTTTTCTCATTCAAACCCAAAGGTACACACAACAACAAGTTCATCCAATAGCCATTCAGCAAGCTCCAAGTAGTACTAGTACAAGTCAAACTATGGAAAAGTCCGGAAATGAAAGTTAAGCTCAAAACCAGAAAAACAGTTTTGACGTCATTTTGCGGTAATGGTACCAAAGGCACTACGATGGTCGGATGAAGGTGCAAGATACACCGTTTCGAAGCTAAGAGATATGGCTACAATATTTCATAAGGTCACTTAACCCAGTTTCGAGTGTAACCAGGTCAAAAATGCAAGATACTACACCAGAATCACAAAAACAGGTTCACAGAACGCATTCTAGCGGAAACATCATAAATCAGGCTATCCAAGTCCAAATCCAGAAATTCCAAAACCATCTGAAACCTAAGAAACAGGGATACATTTCATCAGAAGATCTTAACAACCAATTCGGAAGCAATTCCAGCCAAAACAACCAATTACAGGCGCAATTCTTACATTCGGGTAAAACCAGGACAGCAATAGTAATTTCGACTTTTCTCATTCTACACTACTCTGAGTGACCTGAAATTTTGTAGGCACCTCTAAAATGTCATTCCCTACAACTTTCATGTTTTAAGACAAGGCCAATTCGGCCTCTATCTATGAGCTATAAATTCGGGCAGAATGCAATCATCATGAACCCTAACTTGTCAATTTTTCTTCCAAACAGAAATTGGTTGCAATTACTCACTTTTTCCACCTCATAGAGTCCTTAAGCATCATTTCCAATCATCATACATGACCACATAATCATATCCATATGAAAACAGAAAAATCCCCAATAATTATAAAACTTCACCAATTCAACCAAAAATCAAGAAATAATCCATAAAAGTGCATCTTATACCACCACTAATTATCAATTAAGCATCACTAGAGGGAGGAGAGTGGTTCTTCACAACTCACCTTAGCCATACAAGAGATAGAGCAACAAATCACCTTAGCTTTCCAAACAACTCCACAAAACACCTCAAGACCACTTAGCAAAGAGATTTTATGGAATGATTTGGAGTTTTATTGGTTGGATTTGAAGATTGAGCAAGAAATAGAAGAAAGAAATTGAGAGCTTTTCTTTCTTTCTTGAGCAAGAACATTCGGCCAAGAAGCTTGCAAAATGAAGTGATTTTTGGGCCAATTTTAATTAAATGGTAAAGTTATGAATAGTAGTCAAACTCAAGACTAAATCTTATGGTGACACTTGTCACCTTTAGGTTTAAAACTTATCTTTTTGTCTCTCCGATACAAATATCTTAACACTTTGTAAAATAATATCACTTAATACAAAATTCCAACAAGTTGTCAAAAATATAATGCATTTACCGCACTTGCGGGTCCCACGTCCAAAATACGCTCTTAATTTCTCAAAAACTAACCGATACTAGAAAAATCATTTTAAAACTATCTTTGCTCATAAACTTTATCTGGGGAATTTTTCTAATAAAGAAAATGTAGAAAAGGCGGGCGATTTAAAAAATAAACCCTAGAAAATTAGAAAATTTTCGGGTTATCACACTCATACTTTTCGGGGCGTCACAAGGTACCTCCTTTAATATGGTAATTACTCACCCTTAGTAGTCTAGTATTAATTTCTCAAATCTCCAATTAGTCGTACCGGCGCGACTTTCGGAAAACTATTAACGCGCGTGCGATAAAAGCTTAATTTGAACTCACCACATCTGATCCATCAATTAACTTTTTTTAGTCTACTATTGATCATTCTTAATTCTCCAAAACTAATGCACTCTCGAATCGAATATTATCTCCAAAAACGTGTACGCGTTATTTCTCGCTAAACGAGCAGTAGAAAAATTAAATTTGCTAACGAAACGTTTTAAAATTATAAAAGGGGCATTTTTGCATACAAATGTACTTAAAATGGGTGAAATAAATTATTTAGGGTAAACGGCTGAATAAATAATTAATAAACTAGTAAAATAAAATAAGAATAAGAAAAATTTCGGGTCCTCACACATTCCACCTTGACAGCCTTATCCAGCAACTCACTAATGTCTAGGTAGTGTTAGAGCTCAACTACCTCAACTATTTCTAGTTTTAATCCACGCAAAAACCTCGCCATGGTTACTTCTAAATCCTCTTGCACATTAGCTCTCATTATGGCCATCTCCATCTCCTTGAAATAATCCTCCACGGACATATTGCCTTGAGTAAGAGTTTGTAATCGATTGTGCAAGTCTCAGTGATAATAGTTAGGCACAAATCTCTTTCTCATCAATCCTCGCAACTCCTCCCAAGTCTCTACAGCCCTCTCACAATTCCTTCTATGACTAAAGCGTAGTTGATCCCACCATACCGATTCATAGTTAGTGAACTCCACGGCTGCAAGTTTTATTTTCTGCTCATCCGTATAGCTATTACATTCAAAAAGCATCTCATTCTTCCTCTCCCACTCCAAATATGCTTCGGGATCAGATTTTCCTTGGAATGTAGGAATTTTGAGTTCCACACCCTTAATGACATCATCTCCACGCTTAGGGGTATGCTGGTCAGCTTTAGAACGCCTCTCAAACTCCTCTTCTTCTTCATTAGACTCACCCGACTCCGAGAGAGTAAGTTTATGACGGCTGGATTTTGTTGGAGTATGAGATTTTTCTATTCGGTTCATCCGTTCTTGAATAGGTTCCAACTCCTCCCTCATCAAACTTCGCATTTGAGCTGTCATAGCCCCCATGAAGCGGTTATGGTCAAATGGTGAACTTCCTTCTCCGTTAGACATTTTATTAGTGACCTGTAAAAAAGGTTAGTGAAACACAAAAATAGATCCTCATAGCACTCCCTCACGTGTTTCACTCACCCTCGTGTATCACTCAAGTTTTTAATCCCTCTAATAAGCTCACAAAAAAATAAGTTCTCAAGGCTGCTAATTGCCTCTATTGATTAATTTAGAGCTTTCTCACAAGTTACCAATCGACTTATTCAAACAACAATAAAATTGCAGCGATGAAAGAACCAAAGAGCCAATGAAATCAATGTTGAATTTAAGGAACAAGATGGACAAAAAGATCAGACCTAAATGTACTATGGAAGACACGAAACAAATTGGAACTTTGAAGAGGTATTTGGGACTGAAATTACTAGAATTAAACTGGTAATTAACAGCTCAAACAACTAACAAAGTTGTGACTCAAGATTAGCAAGAGTAACACTCCAAAAAAACTGGAATTTTTGACACGTCGAAAATCTAGAATTTTAGCAGAACTTTAGGACCTATGGAAATTTGCACTTGATTTCTGGATTTCTAAAGACATTTTTTTTATCGCTGGAACTTCTAGAAAAGACAACTAATTAACAACACAAAGAAAGGCTAAGGACTCGATGCAAGATAACTGGAACAAAGTGACTCGAATGTAGGGTCTGTTTGTTTCGCCATAAAATATTTTCCGGAAAAAGATTTTCCTAACTTCCAGTGTTTGGTGAGATTTAAAGCAATGAAAATATTTTCACAAGTAAAATGATTTCCTCCCGCCAACGGAAAACAACTTCCATTGAGCTAAGTACTGAAGTTGTTTTCCCTGACTTAAAGGCTCGTCCTTCAATGAGCTAAGTACTCTTCAGATTAGGAGAAATAAGAGCGAAGGATAAATAAAGTGCTTGTAGATGAGATATCTCTAGAAGGTCCACCATTGAACACATCACCTTTCCTCTCTCTTCTTATCTCGTCCCTTCGTCTTCTCTTGCTCCATCTCTGATAATTCTTCCCAAACTCAAATCCAAGAAACCCAACACTTTTAGGAAATCGACACATGTACACTTTGTAAGGGTCTGTACAATGAATAAGTTTTTTGATTTTGGAGCTGAAATCTTGGTTTATATTCTTATATAGGATTCTCTGTATTTAGGTTCTTCCCCCTTTTATCACTGTTTATTTTCTAAAGCTGAACATTTTCGCTTTCATTTTTCTTTGGACATCATTGGTTTCAATTTTTTTTATTTTCCCTGCTTTTTCAAAGGAACAACATAATGACATGATATTATACCAATAAAGAATACTGTTTGGCTAGGTTTTCTTGACTTTTAACTCTTCTTTCCCAGCCCTAGTGCAATAATGAAAAATGAACCAAAAAATGTGTTTAGTTCATTTCACGAAAGATGTTGCCTCTAGTGCAGAGGTTATCAAATTTTTTCTAGTATCACTAATTTGAAACAACAAAGAAAATGTTGCAGCATCCAATTTGATAAAAGAGACCCTTCACCCCTTAATGATTTTTTCTAAAGAAAGACGAAAAGCCAATTCATTAGCTTCATTAATAATTCCATTTAAGAATTCATGGTGTAATATGAATAAATATTTTATAAAAATGATAATATGATTATAATGGATAGAAACTAAAAATAACTTGTAATGAAATGAATGTTTTGAAATTAGAAAAAAATTTGCAACATATCAACAAACATATTAGAAAATATTTTCACTAAATAACCAAACACTGGAAAATTATGGGGAATGAAGTGATTTTCCAAGAAAATGACTTCGATGGAAAATATTTTCCCTAGGAAAACATTTTTAGTCCAACCAAACGGACTCGTGGTTTCTTGATTTGTTCGTCACTGGTGCGAACAGGATATTTTATTTGGACTGTATAGCTTGGACCAAATCTAAGATTACTCTCTTTTCCCCACGAAACATGGATTTCAAGGCTGGTTTCACAAGTTTCCCAAAGGAACTTGGATTAATATCTGTCGGCTATCTCTTGGTGAATTCCGAATTGGAAATGGATTTGAGGTTGTGGCTGTTTCTTTTTTTTAAATTTCTGTGCAGCCAACTTAATAACTACCCAAAACACAATTGAGGTGTAATTTCTGGTGATTTATAGGCTGAATTTCATGGCTCTACAACGAATTTATTGATCAAATTCTGATCAATATCAAACAGCCAAAAACTCAACAAACAAATGGCTTAGCTGCTGGATTTTTGTGCAGGTTTGGTATGAACAGGTTTCGGCCCCAAAAGCCAAGAAAATTTCTGGAATTTTCCACAAGATTATATGATGATGTTCCAGCAATCAAGAAATGAAGAAGGCTCGAAGATTAAACACCCAAAACAATCCACGGATTCTTGGTTTAAGCAAGACAGATTTTAGAGTTTTAACAAGACTTCAAGAACTCGACAAAAACAACGTTTAGAACTTCAAGGATTATGTATCACCGAATCACAAGGTCCAAGAATCACACACGGTCAGTCCACTTTTATTTCCCAAATTGAACACAATAACCAATATGAACCTTAGAAGACTACTTCAGGTTCCCTAAAGGCTAACGACAGAATGTTCTTCCTCTTTTTTTTTATTTTGAATTTTGCTGGGCTGTTTCACAACCAAAATGACACAATTAACAACAAGAATTACACTACAATCTGGACAAAAATCAATAGAAATTAACGACTGAAATTTCTAGACAAATTGCAACAACAAGAGACGAACCCTACTTGAGATGCGACAAGAAGAAAAGAAACCCTAGCGGCTGTAAATTTTTTTTCTAGACAAAAATATGAACAACCAACACCAATTGATATAGGCAACCCTAGGGGAAGACCCTCCTAGAACCTCCCAACCTTGTAATTATCAGAGTTGGATCTTTTCTCCCAACAGAAATTGAACTCGATTGTTCTCATGAACTCAAGACCTCTGACACACAAAGGTAATCAGCAACCTTAAGCAAATAAGGATGGATGAAGCGACACCACGATTAGGGAACAAGCTAATCGATAAAGTCTGATTTGAATCCTAAGCTATGAACTCAAGAATTCAAGAGTAAGTTCGGTTAAGAACTTGAAGGAAAATTCCTCACGATTTCTGGTTGTAATAATCTGTCTTTTACTCTTACAAGAGGTGCCTTTTATAGGCTAAAACTAGGGCAAAAATCCGGCCCACATAAACCTGGAAGAAATTCGGCCCGCACAAAGAGCTTAAAGAGCCAGCTCTTTAAGGCTTTCCGGTAAGGCCCAATAAGTAATAAAATACTAAACGCCTAACAACTACTAAACTAGACAGTCTTAAAACAACTACCAACTAAGCTAACAAGTATGAGATCATTCCTTCGCTTCAAACGTACAAGTGAACAAAGTAACTTCATGGTCTATCGAATCTTCAAACCTAGCTTGCTCCTTGCTTGTATGGTGAATGATCAAGGCTCGTAAAGCTTCCTTCACCTTCTTGGTTCTTGATCTTGTCATCGGACCACCAATGTTGATCAAAGGGTCCTTGACCCAAGGTTGGAGTTGTTGTGCGCCCGTATCCTTATCATTCCCTCCCTCTTCGAAAGGATTCGTCCCCGAATCTTCAAAGTCTGTATCAAAGTCAAAAGGGGATAGGTCAGACACATTAAAAGATGCGCTTATGCCATACTCACTTGGAAGTTCCAATTTGTAGGCATTGTCGTTGATCCTCTCTAGTACACGAAAAGGTCCATCTCCTCTTGGATGTAACTTGGTCCGTCGAGATGCAGGAAACCTTTCCTTCCGCATGTGCACCCAGACCCAATCACCGGGTTCGAATACAACATGTTTTCTACCCTTATTCGCATGTTGTGCATATTGCGCATTTTTCTTCTCAATTTGAGCTCGAACTCTCTCATGCAAGGTCCGAACAGCCTCTGCCTTTTTGACACCATCTGCGCTTAAACACTCATCAACAGGAATAGGTGATAAATCTAGAGGGGTTAGCGGCTGAAACCCATAAACAATTTCAAAAGGAGAATGATTAGTAGTAGAATGAGTGGTTCGGTTATATGCAAACTCAGCGATAGGCAAACATTCTTCCCACTTCTTCAAGTTCTTTTGAACAATGGCTCGAAGTAAAGCACCAAGGGTTCGATTGGTTACCTCAGTCTGACCATCCGTTTGGGGATGACTAGAAGTAGAAAACAGCAACTTAGTTCCCAACTTTCCCCAAAGTGATTTCCAGAAATAGCTTAAGAATTTCACATCCCTATCACTTACAATAGTACGCGGTACTCCATGCAATCTAACCACATCCTTGAAGAATAAATCAGCAACATGGCGCGCATCATTTGTTTTCCTACAAGGGATAAAATGAGCCATTTTAGAAAATCTATCCACGACAACAAAGATACTATCCATACCTCTAGAAGATCTTGGTAAACCAAGCACAAAATCCATGGATAAGTCTGTCCAAGGAGCATGAGGTACGGGTAGAGGAGTATACAATCCATGAGGGTTACTCCTTGACTTTGCCTGCTTACACTTTAAACACTTATCACAAATGTTAGCAATGTCACGCCTCATTTTAGGCCAATAAAAATGTTCATGCAAAATGTCAAGAGTTTTATCAATACCGAAATGTCCCATCAACCCTCCACCATGAGCTTCTCTAACAAGTAATTCCCTAAGCGAACAATTGGGAATACATAGGCGATTTTCTTTGAACAAGAAACCTTCATGCCTATAGTACTTTTGAAATGCAGCATGTTCACAAGCTTGAAACACATTAGAAAAATCGTCATCATGTGCATACATGTTTTTAATGTGCTCAAAACCAAGTAGCTTAGTGCTCATGTTAGTGATCAAAGTATACCTCCTAGACAATGCATCCGTAACGACATTATCTTTCCCCTTCTTATACTTAATGATGTACGGAAAGGAATCAATAAATGCAATCCACTTCGCATGTCTTTTATGCAACTTTCCCTGACCCTTAAGGAATTTAATTGATTCATGATCAGTATGTATCACAAATTCCTTAGGCATAAGATAATGCTGCCACACTTCAAGAGCACGCACAACAGCATACAATTCTTTATCATAAGTAGGGTAATTAAGAGCTCCCCCACT
This sequence comes from Coffea eugenioides, assembly GCF_003713205.1. Classification (NCBI taxonomy): domain Eukaryota; kingdom Viridiplantae; phylum Streptophyta; class Magnoliopsida; order Gentianales; family Rubiaceae; genus Coffea; species Coffea eugenioides. The sequence continues at coordinate 19,151,096 of NC_040042.1, read as the reverse complement.
CAACTTTTCACTGAAATATGCCAAGGGTCTATGATTTTGATGTAAGACAGCCCCTATGCCGATCCCACTAGCATCACATTCAACTTCAAACGTCACATCAAAATTAGGCAAAGCAAGAATAGGTGCTGAAGTTAACAAATCCTTAAGCCTATTAAATGACTCTTCTTGCTCTTTTCCCCATTGAAACCCCACATTCTTTTTAATTGTCTCATTCAAAGGTGCTACAATAGTACTAAAGTCTTTAACAAATCTCCTATAGAAACTTGCAAGACCATGAAAAGACCTTACTTGAGACACATTGGTTGGAGTCGGCCACTCTAAGATGGATTTTACCTTGGCGGGATCAACACGTATGCCATTTGCACCAACAATATATCCAAGAAAATTAACTTCAGGAGTGCAGAAGACACATTTTTCCATGTTAGCAAACAACCTATTTTCACGCAAGGCACTTAAAACAAGTCGCAAATGCTCAACATGTTCATCTAAAGACTTGCTAAAGATCAATATATCATCAAAATAAACAACAACAAACTTCCCAAGAAAATGCCTTAGAACATGGTTCATTAAACATGGTTCATTAACCTCATGAAAGTACTTGGAGCGTTTGTTAAGCCGAAAGGCATCACAAGCCACTCATAAAGACCATATTTTGTTTTGAAAGCAGTTTTCCATTCGTCTCCTTCCTTTATCCTTATTTGATGATAACCAGATCTTAAGTCAATTTTAGTGAAAATGATTGCCCCATGCAATTCTTCTAACATATCATCTAACCTAGGAATAGGATGACGATACTTAACAGTAATTTTATTAATTGCACGACAATCTGTACACATTCTCCAAGTCCCTTCTTTCTTAGGCACTAAAATGACTGGAACTGCACAAGGACTAAGAGATTCACGTACCTGGTCCTTTTCAAGGAGGGAATCGACTTGCCTTTGGATTTCCTTTGTTTCCTCCGGATTTGCTCTATAGGCTGGTCTATTTGGGAGAATTGCTCCAGGAACAAAGTCGATTTGATGTTCGATACCTCGAATTGGAGGTAATCCTTTTGGTAGTTCCTCCGGAAACACATCCTTGAATTCCTGCAAAAGAGAGTAGATTGCACTAGGAAGAGAATCGGTTATGCCTAGTGTGTAAAAAGAAGAATAATCAGCTTCCCTGTACAGAAGTACTATGAGAAGACTTTGTGCATTCAAAGCCCTACCTACCTCACGCACACTTGCATAAAAGCTCTTTTTGTTCACTTTCAAGCTCTCGGCCTCACTAAGTCTTTTCCCACTCGAATTTTCTTTTTCACTCAACTCGGCCTCTATTTTCTTTTTTTCCTCATCCTCAGGCACATTCGGCTTTTTCTTTGCCTCTCTCAGTTGCCTTTTCTCTCGCTCTTTTCTTAGATGCAATTGTTCCTCATACACTTGTGTAGGTGTCAAGGGTGAAAGAGTGATCTTGAGGTTGTCCATACTGAACTTATACTTATTAGTGAGTCCAATATGATCAGCCTGCCGATCATACTCCCACGGACGCCCTAACAAGACATGACTAGCTTGCATAGGAATTACATCACATAAAACTTGGTCCTTGTATCGACCAATAGAAAAAGCGATTAAAGCTTGTTTGGTCACCTTGACTTCCCCCCCATCATTTAACCAAGATAGTTTATAGGGTTTAGGGTGGTAAGTCCATGGAAGGTGCTTTTGCTCGACAAAGTCAGCAGCTACGCAATTAGTACAAGAGCCACTATCAATGATCATGAGACATACCTCATCTCCAATTTTGCATCTCGTATGAAAAATGTTGGTCCGTTGGAGATCATCTTCTTGAGATTGTGCATTTAGCACTCTCATAGTCACCATAGTTCGAGCCACGGGATCCTCTTCTATTTCAACCAGGTCAGCATCCTTCCCCTCTTCTTCAAGTGGTGGCATGTCCGCATATTCCTCCTCTCCTTCGCTTTGCCACATTCCCTCTTCATTCATGTACATGATGCTTCGGTTAGGGCATTGAGCCATGAGGTGGCCAATTCCCTTGCATTTGAAACATGCCTTTGGCTGGTTGGTAGACGTATTGACCCTTGGAAGGGCCGGCCGCGGGGTTGGTTTAGAAGGAGTTGCACTCGGATGGAACGGTTGCTCCATTCGCCTGTTTTCCCTTTCTTTATTGCCTTGCCTCGGGCAAGCATTGGATGTTGGCAATTGATCTCTTCTCCAAGGTGTGGAAGAGGATGTAGTGGTTCGGCCACTAGGTGTCTTTATAGGTAAGGCTTGCCTTTCCACCTTCTCTGCATAAGACACCATTTGTTGTAGCTCAAAGTGGTCTTGAAGCTCAACCTTCTTCCGAATTTCAGGATTTAATCCATTAAGGAATCTTGCCATGGTTGCTTCCGAATCCTCTTGTATATTGGCCCTTATCATTGCTACCTCCATTTGTTTGTGGTACTCATCAACCGAACTGGACCCTTGGGTGAGTCGTTGGAGCCGATTGTACAAGTCCGTGGTGTAATGGAAGGGTACAAATCGTTTCCTCATCACTTGCTTCATTTCAGCCCAAGTGTCAATTGGTTGTTCCCTATTTCTCCTCCTTGTGGCACATACTTGCTCCCACCAAATGGATGCATAATCTTCAAATTCAATAGCCGCAAGTTTCACCTTTTTCTCTTCGGAGTAATTGTGGACTTCAAACACTTGCTCAACTCTCCTAACCCAATCTAAATAAGCTTCAGGATAATTTTTCCCATGAAAGGTAGGCATCTTAGTCTTGATGGAACCAAGATTGTCATCGGTTCTCCTAGGTCGGTCTCGGCCTTCCCTCGCTTCCCCGTGGCTTTTCCTTGATCGGAATGAGGTGTTAGAATGATACCCCTCATCATCCGCATCATGCTCAACACTCTGAGCACTTGAAGCCCTATTGGGAATATCTCCAGTACCTCGCATCTCAATGGCAGCCAACCTGTCGGATATTTGTGCCATCGTAAATTCATGTCTCTCCGCTTGTTTTTGAAGAGTTTGGAGCACCAGTTTGAGTGACACGTCGGTCTCAGACGGCTCAGGCATGTTCCCCTCTTGAGACATATTGTCCAACCTGCAAAACAAGTGTATCCTAGTCTACCTTGCAAAGCACTCGTGTATCACTCAAGAAAACACACTCACTCCCAATTTTCCTTCTCAAAGTTCTTAAGACAACTCAACTCTAAAAAATTCCAGAATTAATTACCCTATAAGCAAGTAATAAGACACAAAGCAGAATTTTGTAAATCCTAGAAAAACTCTACCCGAAACTGGAATTTTTTTTTTTGAGCTGCTGTTTTGCTGAGTTTCTGGTCAGTATTTTGGAGGGTAGGTGGTGCTTTTGGGATGTTCAAATAATGCAAGAACCAGTCCTCAAATTTCAATCAAATCGGATTGCAAAACTAGCTCAACCGATTTTAGAAACTCAAGAACTCCCAAGGCGATTTGGGGCTAAGGTGTTTGGTTTGGTTTTGAAAACATAATCTGGTGTGTTTGGGGCTGGTGAGGTCGTTTGGGGTCTTTGGAATTCAATCAAGATTGGAACTCAAGAGTTGGAAACCAATCAAGATTAGGAAACTCAAGTTTTGGGAAATCAACCAAGATTTGGAGATTAACCAAGATTTGGGAACCCACCAAGAATTGGAAACTCACGATTTTTTTGGAAACTTGATTTCCTTTGTATGAGAGCCAATTCCTTCTCTTCTTCCTTTTTTTTTTCTTTTTTTTTCCGGCTCTTCAAGGAACACAAATTCAGATCACACCAACAAGTTCAAGAAAACGGATGAAAGGTTATGCCAATTCCAAGAAATCCCTAGTTCTTGGTTTATTGTTCAAGAATTTTCAAAATAAGACTTGGTGGTCCAAGAACTTCAAGAATTTGTTCAAGAAGCTCAAGAACTTCCCCAAATTGCGTTGTGGTATTTAGGGTTTGCAAGAACAACAACCAATTCTCAAGAAATAGGCAAAACAGAATTTCAGCAATACTCAAAAGAAAATTCCAGCAATACTCTAGCAACTTGAATACTAAAACAAGATAAGATACGTGACTCTTTTTTTTTTCTTTTTTTGTCTTTAAACCCTAACAACCCAAACACAAATATAACAAACCCAAGAACTTGGACAGAAAACACAAAAAGACAACACCCAAACAGTTTTTTTTTTGACTCGGATGAACAGTAACGTGAACAGTACGCTACAGTATGATGAACAGTATTTCGGAATAGTAACGATGAACAGTAATCGCTACAGTTTTTTTTTTTTGACAAAAAGACAACTAACAAGATATGAACAACTTCAATTAAAAGAGAATTAACCTGATGCTCTGATTACCAACTGATATAGGCAACCCTAGGGGAAGACCCTCCTAGAACCTCCCAACCTTGTAATTATCAGAGTTGGATCTTTTCTCCCAACAGAAATTGAACTCGATTGTTCTCATGAACTCAAGACCTCTGACACACAAAGGTAATCAGCAACCTTAAGCAAATAAGGATGGATGAAGCGACACCACGATTAGGGAACAAGCTAATCGATAAAGTCTGATTGGAATCTTAAGCTATGAACTCAAGAATTCAAGAGTAAGTTCGATTAAGAACTTGAAGGAAAATTCCTCACGATTTCTGGTTGTAATATTCTGTCTCCTCCGCTCATACAATAGGTGCCTTTTTATAGGCTAAAATTAGGGCAAAACCCGGCCCACATAAACCTGGAAGAAATTCGGTCCGCACAAAGAGCTTAAAGAGCTAGCTCTTTAAGGCTTTCCGATAAGGCCCAATAAGTAATAAAATACTCAACGCCTAACAACTACTAAACTAGACAGTCTTAAAACAACTACCAACTAAGCTAACAAGTATGAGATCATTCCTTCGCTTCAAACGTACAAGTGAACAAAGTAACTTCATGGTCCATCGAATCTTCAAACCTAGCTTGCTCCTTGCTTGTATGGTGAATGATCAAGGCTCGTAAAGCTTCCTTCACCTTCTTGGTTCTTGATCTTGTCATCGGACCACCAATGTTGATCAAAGGGTCCTTGATAACTCCCCTTGGTTCCTATTTTTTACAACATTGGCTATTTGGCCTAATTGAATCTCAACATTCCTATACATATTGGTGAATTGGTCCATCCTACCCTCAATTCTTTCAAACCGTTGAGTAGTGGTGCTAGTTAATTTTTCAAATTTGTTATTTGATGCATTTGCTAGTTTCTCAATTGCCAACTCCGAAACTGGTTTAGACTACATAGGTGGTTGTTTTGGTTAAAAATTAGGTGGATTTGTTGGCTGTGATTGGTTCCCTTAGTCCTTCCATCCAAACTTTGGATGATTTTGCCACCCTGAATTGTAGGTATTGGAGTATGGATTGTTTTGGGGTTGCTGGCTATAATTGTTGAGATATTGTACATGTTCAACACTTGAACAAATAAAGTCATCGTGGTCTCCTCCACACATAGTACAACATGCAACGTTTACTCTTTGATTAGAACTAGAACCAACTTGTCTATTAAGTATCTTAACCAAGACTCTGCAGATGGAAATAAAAAGGCAAGAATTGACCTTCTCAAAAGGCAACTGAACGAAGCATATAGGAAAGAAGAACTGCACTGGAGCCAAAAAGCTAGAATAAAATGGCTACAGGAAGGAGACAGGAACACAGTTTTTTCATGCATGTGTCAATGGGAGAAGGAAAAGGAACCAAATACAGCAATTGCAAAAATCTGATGGCAACTGGACCTCTAGTGATGAGGAAATAGGAGCTGAAATGGCAGAGTATTACAAGCACTTGTTCACATCTTCTTGCAAGGGAAATATTGAGAATATACTAGAGGGAATTCCAAATTCTATAACTGATCAAATGAACCAGGAACTGACCAAACCAGTGATGGAAGAAGAGATAAGAATTGCAACATTC